>NC_081559.1:160454018-160556786 GCF_022355385.1 Mustela nigripes
GTTATGGACATTGGGGAGGGTATGTGCTATGGAGAGTGCTGTGAAGTTTGTAAACCTGGCAATTCACAGACCTGTACCCCTGGGGATAAAAATATATTATATGTTTATAAAAAATTTTTTTAAAATATTAAAAAAAAAGATCTTAGGGTCATGGAATCAAGCTCAGGATTGGGCTCAGTAGGGAATCTGCTTGAAGATTCTCTCTCTTCTTTTCCTTCTACCCCTCCCCTGTTCATGCACATGCTCCCTCTTTCTCAAATAACTAAGTCTTTTTTTTTTTTAAAAAGCTAAATTTAGTTTGAATACTGAGTTGTTATTTTAAGAATGTATTGTAATCGTTTTAAATCTTCCCCTTTAAGTAGACTTGTTTCATTCAATATTTATCTTTAAATGATTTTATATTCAACATATAGGAAGACATTTTTATTCAAAATGTGGGAATCATGGGGCACTTGGGTGGCTCAGTTGGCTGAGCATCTGACTTATGATCACAGCTCAGCTCTTGATCTCAGGATCGGGAGTTCAAGCCCTATATTGAGCTCCACTGTGGTGGTGGAGCTTACTTTAAAAAAATGTAGTTTTGCATTTAGATTATCATCTGATCAACTGAATAGCTGTTGGAAGACAAAAATAATATATCAAAATAGATTAGAGAAGTGGAGCTTATTTTTTAGCCTTTGCATACATCAACAAAATACTTTGTTATGCTTTTCCTATTTCCAAATAATCATATTCACATATTCACCATCACAATTATTGATTTACTTGATTTTACTTTTTAAATCTAAAGAGTTATATAAATTAACCTATCAATCTGAGCTCACCTTACATTTTTTAAGGTTTTATGTAAATTCCAGCTAACATACAGTGCAATATTCATTTCAGGCGTACAGTATTTGTCTTCCTATGACTTACTTTTTTTTAGCATGATACTATGTAGCTCCACCCAGGTTGTTACAAATGACAAGATTTCATTCTTTTCTATGGCTGAGTAATATTCCATTGTATATATATATGCCACATCTTCTTTATCCATTCGTCAGTCAATGGACACTTGGACTCTTTCCATAATTTGGCTGATAATGCTGCTATAAACATTGGGGTGCTTGTACCCCTTTGAATTAACATTTTTGTGTTCTTTGGGTAAGTACCTTATAATGCAATTGTGGGATCATAGGGTAGTTTTGTGGGGTTTTTAAAGACTTATTTATTTGAGGGCTGACTGGGTGGCTCAGTGGGTTAAGCCTCTGCCTTTGGCCCAGGTCATGATCTCAGGGCCCTGGGATCAGGCTCTCTGCTCAGCGGGGAGCCTGCTTCTCCCTCTCACTCTGCCTGCCTCTCTACCTACTTGTGATCTCTCTCCCTGTCGAATAAATAAATAAAAAATCTTAAAAAAAAAGATTTATTTATTTGAGAGAGAGAGTGGGGGGAGGGACAAAGGGAGAGAAAGGGAATCTAGAGTAGACTCCATGCAAAGCTCAGAGCCTAACACGGGGCTCAGTACCACAATGCTGAGATCGTGACCTGAGCCAAAATCAAGAGTTGCACACTTCACCGAGCCACTCAGGTACCCCAAATTTTATAATTTCTTTATGTGCTTTAGATATGAACCCTTTATCAGATATGCCATTTGCAAATATTTTCTCCCATTCTGTAGATTGCCTTTTAGTTTTGTCAATTGTTCCTTTGCTGTGCAGAAGCTTTTTATTTTGATCAAGTCTTAGTAGTTTATTTTCATTTTGGTTTCCTTTGCCTTGGGAGACATATCTAGAAAGAAATTGCTGTGAAGCCACCTTACATTTCTTTTTTTTTTTTTTCTGTCTTTAAGGTTTTGTTTTTTTTTGTTTGTTTGTTTTGTTTTTTTTTTTTTGCCACCTTACATTTCTTGTGCTTATTTATATCAATTATATATCTGGGAAATTTTTTGAAATCACAGTTTTGAATTTTTTATTTCTAATATCTGCATTCAAAAACATTAATAAAAATTTTAAAACATTTACTATTTAAAGTATTGTTTTTCTTGCTGAGTCAGGCCAAATATATTAATTATTTTGGCTATAAAGAATTCACTATACATGAATCTGGTTTTAAAAAGCACACTCTTTACAGTTGTTTGTATTAAGAAGAAGAGAAGTATTTGTTTATATGAACCTTGGGTGATTTATACTTTAAACTATGAGTAATTCTTTTTATGTTGACATGTTGATAGGAAGTACCATACTTTTCAGTGAATTTAACTCTAGCTTCCTGAATATCAATCTGGATGGTTGTAGAGGGGGAAATAGGAGTAAGACGCGTAAGTACGAAGCTTAAAAACAGTTCATCGTTTTTCCCACCCTTGCATTGAAATAGTGAGACCAAAGGTAGTGGAAACCACAGCAGGCCACTTGTTACTGTTGACTTAAGTACAAACCGTGGTGGAAGTGTTTAGCCCTTTGGGAAGTTTTGTGATTGAACAAGAATGCTGGAGTTATTTTGATAAGGGAGAGTAGCAGTGTGGCCAAAACTATGATCATCCCTGAGCTCTGAAGCAGGCCAAGGATGAAGGGCTGCAGTGTTTGCTCTTCCAGATGAACAAAGATAAATTCAGCTAGAAAAATAAACTCAGTTCTTTTGGTCAATTTGCGACAAAATGGTGAAAGAATTGAACTGTATATTTTAGAACTTGGCATAAAGAGGTGTGGGAAAATAGTTCAGCATCTGCAATTCTGGCTCAATTTTTGCTATAGATTTGGAAATCAAGCAGAAAATTAATGCACAAACATATTTAACAACACCATACCAAGTGTTGTAAATCCAAAAGGAAAATTGGAACTGTGTGAGGAAGGAGAGCAAAAGTCTTTTTTAGGAGTGCTTTCTTATTAAATTTGAAGCCACAGTTTTCTTAACATTCCTACTGAACATACCTAATAATACTTTTTTAAAAAACTAGGTCATATTGACTTGAGGTGCCGTTTTCTCTGCAGTTCCCATTCCTGGGAGTATGATGTTCTTCTAAGTCTTGAAGGGTAATTTAATTTATGAATGCTTCTGCTCTAAGAACCTACCCATAAAGAAAGGCATCTTGACTACATTATGTGTCTTTTATTGAATTTGACTTCGTAAAATACATCCTTTTCTGGGATTAGTTTGTGCTTTTCATTAGGTGTTGTGTTACTTCAGGCAGCAACCAAAACCCTGAATTTTTGTATACCTTCTCAAATTGTAAGAATTTCAAGGATAGCAGAGTTAGGACTACTTACTTTGGAAAAGAATTTATGTGAGAACATAAATTCTCAGTGAGCTGAGACAGAGTGAGCTGTCTGCTTTGCTTGATGATGTGGAACAAGGAGTGACTACACTATCTTCAGATTTAAGTCTATAATTTTCTGTCACAGTACATCATAGGACACTTTTGTTTTGCTATGCCTGGGCCTGAGTATTCCAATAATAAGTACTTGTCTGTTCTTTTGTGAAAATCATCCCCATTTGGTCTCCTTCTGGGGATTCAAGGAAATTAAAATCTCCTTCTGATTGACAGGTATTACAGAACATTGATTCAGGTAAACACTTCATGTAGACACTAAATAGACCTGAGTAGATGGTATGTTTGTGGTAGTGAGAGCACAAATTGTGGTTTGGTTTTGTATGAGATTTTGCTCATTGTCCCTGCTCTGAGTTGCCAGATTAGTGGCTTCTGCTCTGAGAAACTCTGCATAGAAAACAGATATTCAGCACATTATGTTATCTTCTTATCAAATTTTAAGAAATTTCTTGTTCTGCCTGTTGACTACTGGTCATGACTCCTTAGCATCGGAAGTGAACATCTTGTTTGAGACATTCAAAGCAAAAACAAACTATTATAAGTGGAGGTCATATGGCAAAGGAAAATGTGTTAAAGTTAGAAAGATAACAAAATGAGAAAGGCAAGAGATGTTAATACCAAATTCTGTAAGACTTTTGAGTATACAATTTCTAAGTTGTGGTTCAGTTTGATGGTGATAATTATACGTACTAATTACAAATTTCTTATTATGTGTAAATCACTTCACATTTATGTTCTTATTTCTTCTTACCAACTCTAAAAGATAAATATCAAAATAACCATTTTGCGGAGGAGGAAACAAACTTCAAGAGATTAAATCCCATGGTTAGGGTCTAAAGAAGTCCTTAACCCTAATATATCATGCTGCCTACCAGACTGAGTTTAAGTACATATAACTAAAGTTTAAAAGTACATACACATCTTTTAAAAAAATAAGCATGCTATAGTGTATTCGATCAAATCTCAGAGAATGTGTGTTTTTCAAGGTTTTAAATGGACAGCAAAGTTGGAATTTTAAAAACCCAAATACTTGGTAGTTAATCCTATAAGAATAAAATATAGGAGTGACTGATCACTGTCCCCGGCACCGTGTCTTCCTGCTTCTGAGGCTGAAGCTATTCAATTCCATACCAGGATTTATTTTTCTCTAGCCCACTTAACAGCTGCTGAAAAGATTTAACTAAAACTATGATGACCAAATGAACCTTTTACAGAAAGTCTGTTAGTACCAAATGCGGGAACTTACATATTTATAATTCATTATGTATTTGTTGAATTGAATAAACTCATGCTCTTTACCTCTAACTATTTAGCCATATGAATCATTTTTAAGAATCTGTTGTTGGGACATATGCCTGGCTTAGTAGTAGGGCATGTGACTCTTAATCTTGGGTTGTAAGTTTGAACCCCATGTTGGATATAGAGATTACTTAAATTCTTTTAAAAATCTGTCAAATCCAACTTTTTAATGTCTTCTTATATTAAAATATGCGAGGCATGATAAATGTTCTGTTTCTTAAGCCATGCTAATTATGCTAATCAATTTGCTATGGATATTGTAGATTCACATAAGTACTTCATAGCAGGGGTAGACAAACCTCTGGTTTCTATAAATGACTAGATTTTAAATATTTTAGGTTTTGTGGACCATAGCATCTCTATAGGAACTACCTAACTGCTACGTGGCAGCCATAGGCAATAGGTAAATGAATGAGTATGGCTGTGATCTAGTAAAACTTTATTTCCAAAAATAGACAAGATTTGGCCCCTGGCTGTAGCTTAGCTTGCAGACCCTGTTCTCTAAGGAAATACCCATTGGTACAACCCAAACTTGTTCTGGATCTTAGTACTCTTGAGAAGACTGGAATGACATGCCTGGACATTTCAACTATAAAAAAACGTGTGATTAGTACATATATTATTAACATGTATCAGCATAAGCATTTAAATGTTTATTGTTAGCAAATATATGTTATGGAAAACTTATCAGTGGTAATTTCAAATTTTATGTAATTTTTAAGGTTATTTTTATTTGTTACACAGTCATTTTTTTCTCATCCCAGGGAGATTCTATACAAGCAGGTGATGATTCACCATTTTCAGATTCTGTGACTTTGGAACAAACTACAAGTAACATTGGTGGAGCCAGTGGACGGATTAGTCTGTGGATGCAGTGGGTGCTCCCCAAAATTACTATAAAACTCTTTGCTCCAGATCCTGAGAATAAAGGCACAGGTACAGGGTTACTTCTCTTCTCTACTGGAAAGATAAAATATTAAACACTATTTTTAGAAGAAATAGTAGACTTTAGTTTTATTTATAACTGTCACATAAACATCATTAGATCTAACTTAGGTGATTTCTATTAGCAGTACTAATATATTGAATATAATACCTGAATTTTTATTACTTTTCCTTAGTGTTGTAGGATCTTATGTGGTTAATGAACAGAAAGTCTCACTTCCTCTGTAGATATCAAGAATATATATATGAATTTAATCTAAAATAGAAGGTTTTAATATTGATTGTGAGGCCTATGCTGATTTTAATGTTTGCCTCTTGTTGCAGAGCTTTGCATGGTCAGTGAACTAGAAGACCTCAGTGCTTCCATAGATGTTCAGGATGTATATACCAAAGTGAAATGTAAAATAGAGAGTTTCAATATTGATCACTATAGAAGCAGGTAAATAATGTGTAATGAATGCGGGAAAAGCTATACTTTATTTGGACACAGTCTATATAAGAATTTTTATATTTTAATTTGGGTCTTTTTAAAAAATACTGTACTTATTTCCAAAGAGGGTTCTTCACAGATAAATTGATCAGTTTTCCTTGGAATTCATTCATATGTGGAATATAACAAAGTTTTGTTTCATAAGATGGCAAATCTGTTCATGAAGACCCACTTTGCCATATTAAATGAAATAAGCTGCTTTTTCTGTCGTCTCACACAATTTTTTATTTTGTATATTTGCAAATTTGCTGGAGACATGATTGATAGCTTTGGTTTTTGCTGTGTACTCTCCATCCCCTCTCCATACTAATCACAGAATAATCACAGATTGAAATGGAGTAGTGACATCTCATGGCCCTTTGTACTTCAGAGACTTTTCTTGTCTCACACATGATTAATATACATGTGGTGAATATTCCTAGAACCAAATTTTTCTTTCCCTAGTAAATCTTTATCAAAAGTATGATGTAAACAATTATAATTTATACTTAAGTTATATATATTTAATATATACATATTTGTTATAATAATAAATAATGGTAGTAAAAAAGTAAAGTTTTAGATATCTTCACAAAGATGCATAGCAATTTTGTCATTAATTTTTCCCAAATGAAGATAAAAAAATACTTTTTGTATTTTTTGTTTCCTTTTTTATTTTGTTTTTGTTTTTTGCTTTAGAATACAACTCTGGAATTTGTATTTTTTAAATTGAAATATAATTTACATACCATAAAATTCACACATTTTAAAAAATTTTTACACAGCATCATATTTTCAATTTCATATTGGTGTAGAAACAGCCTTAAAGTGTATTTTTTCTTGGAATTTATAATATTCATTCAGCAGTTATTTATTGAATCCCTGCAGAAGCATATGTTTCTATACCTTTACTGTTACATCATAGAACCTAAAAATAGAATGTTTTTTATTGAACATGTTTCTAATTCTACATTAAAAACATTTGAATTTTGATTCTTTATCATATTGCTTATCACTTACATTGTATTGCTTATGTCAGTGACCATCACATCTGTCCAGCTAAAACATTGTGTCATAATTGTGAAGTTCAAAATATTTTGCTGGCTATATATTAAACTCTGTTTTATTAGTAGTATGTTACAAAGCAAATGATAATTGTTTTTATTCTTTAGCCATGAATCATGAATTGCTCTTTGATAATGGAATGTTCAGTTCATTAGGTCCTCATGAATAGCATGTCTTTATATGAAAGTGATTTCTGCAGATGATACATGATTATTATGTTATAGCTGAGATCATTTCCTGATGATGTGAATATTATAATGTATCTTCTATTATCATCAGTGACTTTACTGTTAAATTCATCTAAGTTTTAGATAATTATTCATTCACTTAGTCAAAATATTTATTGGGTGTGTATTATGCACACTGTGCTAATAATAAGCACTGGGGATACAGTGTTTGAGAAAAATTGATGTCAGTCTTGCCCTTATGGGCCTGATAGTTTTATGGATGAGATAGAAATAAATAATCAATCAGTAAGTATACAGTTTTACCATTAAGACAAATGCTTCCATGCAAAACGACGAGCATGTGGTGCTAATATAAGTTGTTCTTGATTGCATTGTCAGATCCGTGTTTTAGTTCAGTGTAGTGCTGTTTATATAATAACTATTTGAAATAGTTATGTATGCTCAATTTTTTAACTCAGAAAAATTGAAGAGAACAGATAAGGTGAACTTATGTTTTCCAGGCCAGGGGAAGGTTGGCAGTCAGGACATTTTGAAGGAGTATTTCTACAGTGCAAAGAAAAACCTGTGGTGAGACTCATTTAGTAATTATGATTTTTAAAAAATATATTGTAAACTGTTTATCTTTGTTCTTTCATGCAATAGGACTAATGGTTATAAGAATTAGAGCTCAAAGTAAATTCTTTTTGACCTGTTCTTCCAAAAGTACATTATAAAATAAAATTGTTCCTTTAAGCTGTTTGTGTTTTGTAACCATTTTCCTGTTATAGGTATTAAGAAAATTTTTCAAACAGCAAAGGTAGGATTGCTTTTATTAAAATACTTTATCATTAATGTATTATTATGTTGACTTTTTAGAAGTTCCTCCTATTCATAAATGAGTTCTTGTTGGATTGTCCTTTATGATAAACTAAGAGTAGTACTTTTATACTAAAAGCAATTATTTTTCATTTACTTCCATTAACAATGCTTTTGCAGAAGATGGTCTAGACAGAGGCCATACCTAGCAGTGGCTCAAACCTGAACCTATGCAAACTTGAGCAAAATTTAAAGTATCTAGATTTTTTTGCTTATGGCTTTTATTGCTTTTTGTCTTTTCACCTTCTTTGCTCCTGTCCATCACCTCAAGCCTTGGGGAAGAGTGTTGGTCTCTGGGGCAATGTGGAGGTGTCTTCCTTTCCTGTACCGACAAGCTGAACAGACGCACCTTGTTGGTTCGACCCATCAGCAAGCAGGACCCTTTCAGTAATTGCTCTGGCTTCTTTCCTTCTGTAAGAAATCATTTTAAAATTATGCTACAGACTCCTACTAACAGGAATCCAGAGGAGGAATTCAACTACCCATAGAGTCAACTCTTGATTTTCATCTTCCTCTGTATGATCCACTTTGTCAGTGAACTCTACTGCACTTTTAAATCATACACTGGTTTTCCACTACGATCTTATTTGTTTCTTGGTTACTTGCATATCCTGTTTTTCACTCTGGTTTTGTGATTACAACCCAATTTTACCATAAGCAGAAGAAAATCAGAGTGTAGGACATTAAGTACAATGTTTTTTAAATTGTGCATGTTTTGAATGATCAAGAGTTGACCAAACTTTGATTCTTATTTAGCTTGCTTTTTTCCCCCTTTCAATTATGCCATTTCCTTCTTGCAACTAATTCAAAGTACCTTACTTGGTGACCTCTTGAAACTGGACAAGGCTGTATGCTCATCATTGACTGGCTGGAAGATGAATACTAGACTGCACACCAGTGGCTTTTAGATGTTTAAAACCCTGTTTTTTTCTAGTGGTACAATATATCTGGATATGTTATTAAGCTAATTCTTTTAAGCGACATTGTTTAAGTCCATACAAATGTATGTAATTTTAAAATATTAAGACCAGATTATCACAGTGGTAATAGCAGTTCTCTTAAGAATTTATTAAATTCCTGCAAACATTATTAGATATTTTCTTAGCATATGAGAACTATTTCCTCTTTTTTTTTTTTTTTTGGTAAAGGAATTTAAGACCTATATCTTTTTAAAAAATGATAAAAATTATCCAAATATTTTAACTAATTGTGTTCCTAGATTTAATGTTTAATATTGTATTTGCATAGCAAATGCTAGTTTGTGATTTGATTTTTTTATGTTTTTAGGGATTTTTGGTCTGAAGAAAGATGTCTGTAAATGTGGCTTTTCTATCAGCAAAAGTTCTGTTCAGATTTATTTTGATCTTTTTGATTGTTATTAGTGTCTATGAGAAACATTCTTAATTTTTTTCACATTTTGAATAACTTTAATGTACATTCATGAAAAACCCCACTAATTAGTGCCCTTTAAAATTTTTCTTTATCAATTTTCTAAGGTTTTAAAAATTTTACTAATATTTCTTTAATTATTTTCTAACCTTTCATCTTAAAGAGTATAAGATACTATTCCTGTATAAAAGGTAATATTTACATTATCTCAACTCCAGCTAGTATTCATTGATTCTTTTTTTTTTTTTTCCCTCTTACATTAAGGGAATTGAGAATGCAGTAGTTCAACAAACTTCATCTCATGGGAGTTTACCTTTCAAGAGTACCTACATTCAATATGTTTAAAATATATTTTCTAAATCAAAGCATTCATACAGTGAAACACCTTTTAAGCATTTTCCAGGATTCATGTGTTGCTGTTGTGAGGATTATTTGAGCTAGGTTATGTAGATTAGTGGTTGATGGCAGCTTCCTATAGCCTGCGCCCCCTAGAGCCCAGTTTAGAGACCCAAAGACCATGTTGCTGTGTGGCCATACCCCAGCCACCCTTCTCCATCCCGTGTTTCCTGCTGTTCAGCAAGATAGTGATAAGACTGGTGGCACTTTTTCCTGTTTTGCCGTATTTCCTTTTGAATGTAGAAAGCAAAAGGAAAGAGAAGTCAGAGCGGCAACAAGGAGATTGGGAACGATTAAAGAAATGTTCTGAGGGCAGGACAGTTATATGAAATATGATTATTTTGTACATCCATTCAATGCCTACTTCCCAAGTTCTTTTTTTTTCCCCCCAAATATTTTATTTATTTATTCTACAGACAGAGATCAGAGAAACAGGCAGAGAGAGGGGAGGAAGCAGGCTCCCTGCTGAACAGAGAGCCAGATGCAGGGCTCCATTCCAGGACCCTGGGATCATGACCCCAGCCAAAGTCAGAGGCTTTAACCCACTGAGCCAGTCAGGTGCCCCATCCCAAGTTATTTTTAATAGTCAGAAAATTAGGTTAAAAAATAACATATATGAAGGTAAATTTAATCTCACCATTCTTCATTGTAAAGTCCAGACTAAAAGCAAAATTAACAGTAACAGCTGCATTGTATTCTATTTTCCCTCTTGCTTTGTCACTGGATGACAGGCAGCTGCATGAGAGGAAGGAAATGGAAGCCAAAGCATAGCATAGGCCTGGACGCATTGCTGCTTTGCCGCTCTCACTCTTTTCCTGTTTGTTCTTCTTTCTCAGTTTACTTTCTCTCTTAACATCACACATTGGACCCTAATAACCTAAAAACTTTGTTTTTAGGCCCAGGGAAGAGAGGTTGGAAATGTGGAGTATAACAGCTTAACTGTAATTTTATGCTGAGTAATTTACAAAATGGGATTTTATGTATATTTCATGGTTCAGGAAAACTTTCAAGAGCTGTCCTTTTCATACGAATACAAAGTATGCATTTTACTTCACTCTTAAAAATATGCTCTTTTACTATAATTTGTTTAGAGTGTGTAATTTGAATGTAAGTTAATTGGACAAGTTTGGTCAGAAATATTGATGTTATGATGATAAAATTTTTTCTCAAATGTTGTATGCATATTAATATAGCATTTAACCCAAGGAATATGAGTTTGAGTTGTAAGAGAGCTGGTACTTAAGTTTTATAAACAGTATGATAGCCAGTGAAAATAAGCAGATTCTAAAAGACAGATGTTTTATTTTTTGTGTTATGTTACTATTTCCAGTAAACATGCATTAAGTGGTTGTTTTACTTATCAAAGCATGGTTTCAGTGAGGTTCTTTTTATGGGCTTGGTCATCATATAAATTAGCCAGATTATCTAAGGAAAAGCTGTTAGGTCAAGGGAAGTCAATCATCTTTTTTATTCAGGTTGTTGGTTACAAGTGGAAATATGTAACATGGTTATTTAAGTTTCATCTGCATAAACAACCTCTCTCTGACCCATGTTACAACACCAAATTGGTACTGTCAGTGAAGAATAATCAAGAACAAAAAGGTAAAATCCAGAGATGTCTTGTTCCAAATTCTGAAAGTTACAGAAAATGTAGAAATCATAGACACAGACACAACAAAGTTTAATTGCCTCTCCAGATCTAGAACTAGAACTCAGGATTCCTAATTTTCAGTTGAGTCATTCTAGTTTTTAGATGGTTTTGCCCATCTGTGGAATTGATTAGTAATGTGCCCATCAATGGATATAGACATAATATAGGTTATAATACCAACTAAGATCATTTTCTGCTTTCAAAAAGTTTTTTTTTTCTTTTTAATGAAGTGTGTATTATGATTTCCTTTTTCTGGAACAGACAACAGCAAAACTTCTAGATGGCTCTCATCAGCAGCATGGATTTCTCTCTTTGACATACACAAAAGCTGTAACAAAAAATGTCCGCCACAAGTTAACATCAAGAAATGAGCGAAGAAGTTTTCATAAGTTATCTGAAGGTTTAACGGATGGTTCCCCCCATTTTCTTCATGAAATTCTTCTTTCAGCACAAGCTTTTGATATTGTCCTTTGCTTTCCTTTGCTTAATGCCATTGCAAGTATATTTCAAGCAAAACTACCAAGGACCCAAAAAGAGAAAAGAAAATCTCCCGGTCAGCCCATGAGGAGCCATACATTGACTTCACGCAGTTTACCTTTGATTTATATCAACACAAGCGTAATCAGAATTTTTGTTCCAAAAATAGAAGAAATGCAGCCAAGTATTGAAGGTATTGTCTTTCAGATTTTTTTTGGTCTTATTTTACAGAACCTCCATGTAGGGGGTTAAGTTTCCATTTTTTAATATGATTGGGGGTTGTATTTTGCACTTCAGTGTGTTTTAGAAAAAGTAATTATGGTATAATCATTCTCAACTAAATCTTTAGGAGTTATTTCAGAATAATGAGTATGTTTCTGACTCAATTAGTTACTAGAATAAGAAGTGGATTTTTTTTTCATCAGGGATTTTGGTAGCAAAGCTTATGCTTATTGTCGTTTTATTAAACTCAAATGTTAGGTTCTGTATACCTAAGGTAACTAGAAATTAGTTAAAAAAAAAAATGGCCAACTCTCCAAGGCTCCTGTGGCTTCTTCGAGGCATCTAGGTGCAGATTATTATAGGTTTTAAAATGAAGTGAATTTATAATCCTACTGCCTCCACCCATGAGAGTAACTTTTAAATTTTTAGTTTCCCCCATGCTATGAAACAGTGAAGAACTTTAAGGACTTTTTAGTGAAATTAGAGTGTAGTGGTTCACAAAGTATGAACTTTGGAGTTATAGAGACCTGAGTTCAAATCCAAGCTTTGCTAATTATGAAGTATAAAATCTTGAGCAGGTTAATCTGAGTTACTATGTACAAAATGGTAATAGTGGTATTTAACTTGATAGGTCTTCCGATAGCTTACTTTCCAATGATGACTACATGGAGACTATGTTAATAGTACCACTTGTTTAGTAAGCTCTCAGTAAATGAGAGCTGAATCAGGAGGAGGTGTGCCCTCACTTTCAAGGTAGAATATTTGCAAGTCCCACATTTCACTACTGCTTGTACTTCATTGGCCAAAACTTAGTCAAATGGCTATACCCCACTGTGAGAGAGCCCGAGAAACTGCTGTGTTTCCCTCGGCAGAAGAGCACCTTGCTCATAAATTAAGGCCCTATGAATTTGAGAAAGAAAAGAGAATGGTATGAGAGGGATAACTAATAGCTTCTGCCACATGAGACTAGTAAAGCTTTTTTCCTTTTAGTTGTGATGTGGAGGAGGAAGAGCTTGAATGATCAGTGATGGTATATAAAAAAGAAAAGCACCTAGTTCCATTCTCTTTCTTCTTGGGAGTCTAGTCTGTCTCTTATTGTGTCTCACAAACACATAGGGAAGATTATTCTGCCTAACATTATAACTAATTAAGTTTTTTTTTAATTTTTTAGTTTTTAATAAACATATATTTTTATCCCCAGGGGTACAGGTCTGTGAATCCCCAGGTTTACACACTTCACAGCAGTCACCATAGCACATACCCTCCCCAATGTCCATAACCTCACCCCCCTTCTCCCAACCCCCCTCCCCCCAGCAACCCTCAGTTTGTTTTGTGGGTTTAAAGGTCACTTATGGTTTGTCTCCCTCCCAGTCCCATCTTGTTTCATTTATTATTCTCCTACCCCCTTAACCCCCCATGTTTCATCTCCACTTCCTCATATCAAGGAGATCATATGATAGTTGTCTTTCTTCAATTGACTTATTTTGCATATTTGACTTATTAAGCATGATACCCTCCAGGTCCATCCATGTTGTCGCAAATGGCAAGATTTTATTTCTTTTGATGGCTGCATAGTATTCCATTGTGTATATATACCACATCTTCTTTATCCATTCATCTGTTGATGGACATATAGGTTCTTTCCATAGTTTGGCTATTGTAGACATTGCTGCTATAAACATTCGGGTACACGTGCCCCTTCAGATCACTACGTTTGTATCTTTAGGGTAAATATCCAGTAGTGCAATTGCTGGGTCATAGGGTAGTTCTATAAGTAACTAAGTTTTGATAAAAATAATGGTCCTTTTTAAAAAACATTATAAATAAAAAATTATTTGTAGAGCTTTATAGGTCTTAATTACAAAGATGTCTAGAGATATATTCCAGCATATTATACTTAATAGATTTTTTAATACAAACTAGTTCCTGTTCTTTTCCTTCTGATTCTTTATAAGAACTATCATAAAGTTGATTACTTTGAGATAAATTAGTACTCTCTGCATTGTTATATTCTGAGAGCAACTGCCTAGTTATTTTCATTTATTCAGATAGTTTGTAGAAACACATGAATGGTAAAGAATAAAGTAGTCTTCACTGAGCGAAGTGATGAAGATATGAAGATATGATATCTTAAGTGATCTGAGAGGAAACAGCAAACCAGAAAAGCTTATATTCACTGCAGAGACACTGACCTTTATGCTTTTTCCTTATTGTTATCTAATGAATGTTTTAGATTGTATCAGATGAATGTTTTATTGAGTATCTAATGAATGTTTAGATTGTTATCTAACATTGCTATCTAAATTTATATTAAAGTTACGTAGGTTTAAAAAACCTGTATTTTTTTAAAAAATTTATTTATTTGAGAGAAAGAGAATGCACCTGCAGAGGGAGGGACAGAGGGAGGAGAGAGAGAATCTCAGGCCAGTCTCCCCACTGTGCATGGAGCCTGACTCAGGACTCCATCCCAGGACCCTGAGATCATGACCTGAGCTGAAACCAAGAGGCAGATGCTTAATCAACTGAGCCACTCTTTCATAACCACACAAGAGAACAGACATAAAAGGTCATGGAGATTTTCAAACCATCTTTTGGCCTTTTCAGCTGAGAGTAGGGGGAAAACACTGGAAGCAGAAGTAGTTTGGCTTTGTCATTAGAGGAAACATGATTATTTTGGTAAAAGTTGGGAGTAGTCCATTACATTTCAAAAATATCACTGTATTACTGTATCTATAACTTTTTCCATTAAAATAAAATGGCAGAAAATTTGAATCTAGATAAAATTAAAAATGAAGTCATATCTATATTATAAAAATGTTCTAAATTTTTTTAACAATTAATATATTGTTTTTTATTGATATATCTCTCTAGTTAGTATAAAAGTATTTATTTTCCTAACCAGAGTGGGTTTCTGTAATTTCACTTAAAATAAGGTATGTTAGTAAGCTTTTGTGATTTCCTGAAAATTCTTTGTAGTGTATATTTTATGTATCCCTAATTTTCTGATTATTCTCATTTGAATGTAAACAGTTGGTAAGGCCAAAACTTCATTGAGCCCTAAGAAAAATAGTTTTATAGGAGACAAAAAGTTAGGATGAGGTGGAGAGAAATACAGAAAGAGAGCTGTATGATAAAATTGGGAAAGGTCGTGCAGACAAATTAGGAAGCAAAGCAACCTATCTGACTTCATGATGCTTTAGTACTGATATAGAAGTGTTCAGGAATTATAAATGACCTTCAAATTATGGGACTGAGCTGGTCTCTAAATAGTAATTGCATGTAAACTAATCCTAAGTTGAATCCTTTTTCCTCTAGTGTCCCTAATGCTATTTTAATATAAGGTTTTACACATTAAATTTCACATCTGAAATATCAGTAGTGATCACAAATACAAATAACAAGGGAAAAAAAATGTATATGCTTCATCTCCCATTTAAATTTTGAAATTAGGCCTAGAATATAAAGCAGTATCAGTGTGTTGCTTTTTCAAGACATGCCAGTCTGGCTAAGACTTAAAATAGATATTCAAGAATGTTTATACTGGTACAACTTCCAGAATCAGACATAGCTGTTTCTCAGTGTGTGCATTTGATCTGCATTCAGCTTTTGCTTATTCATTGTGAAATGATATCTGTTTGATATAATGAATGATTTGGGATGTCTTTGACTGGTACTTGTTAATACAGAGGACATTTTCACAGTAAATTGTTCTTTCATTTCAGTTTAGATGTTCATTCCAGGGCTCCTTTGAATAAAATTTTTGTAACAATACATGTGAGAGAAATTTACCTGGCAAACTAATTTTCACCATCCATATCAGTGTCATAGCCCTTAGGTGGTCATCACTAGGTGGATCTTATTTATAATGTTAAATGTTTCTTCTTAAGACAGATGTAACCTGTAAAATATAAATTGTCTTGATCATTGAATTAGAAGTCTTTCCTTTTTCATTTTTTTAATTGTGGTAAAATACATATAACAAAATTTTTTCCATTTATAATTATTCAGGGGTACATTAATGGAATAAATTACATTGACAGTGTTTTACAACAGTAATCACTATTTATTTCCAAATGTTTTCATCATCACAAATAAACTCCGTTTCCATTAAGCAATAACTCTCCCAGCCCTTGATAACCTCTAATTTACTTTCTGTCTCTGTGAATTTGCCTGTTCTGGATATATCTTGTAAGTGGAATCATAAATATTTGGCTTATTTCACTTAGCATGATGTTTTTAAGCTCCATTCATATTGTAGCATGGTATCAACTTTATCTTTATGGCTAGATAATATCTCACTTTAGGGATTTTCCATATTTTGTTAACTTACATCTCTCAGACACTTGGGTTGTTTCCAGCTTTGAGTTGGCTATTATGAGTAATGCTGCCATGAACACTGGCATACAGGTGTCTTTTGGAGTTCGTTTTCACTTCTATTGGATATGTACCTAGGAATGGCATTGCTGGATCATACGGTAATTCTGTATTAGAATTCTTTGTTTTTGAGGAACCTTTTTGAGGAAAAGGTTCCTCAAACCTCCAGTATATTAGAACACCTTTTTGATGAGGACAGAATTTGTGGCATTTTCTGAACAACACTAATGTGCAGGCATAGTTCAGCCAATAAGAGGGCTCACTCTTAGTAAGCTTGGGAACGTGTGTACACTGAGCGCCCCCGAGCACCTCCACAATGAGACAGAGGTCAGAAGTTCTGTAGTGAACTCTAACTTCCTTTTTCTGTCCTATGCAGCAGTGGTTTATTGGGACAGGTTCTCTGCTTCAGTAATTTGTGTACATGTCAGAAAGAATTAAAAACCTGGCTCTCTGAGAAAATGGAGGGAAAACTGCTTTATATCTTGATTTCTTTTGCATTTTTGTCTTGTTTGTTTTTTTCTTTTTGGTTTACTGTGTTAAATTATAAGTTTTAAATTTCCCATTCAGCTACTGTAACTAGAAAAATCCCCAACTGATTGTAATTGCAAAAATATTTCCAGACTTCTGCTACCTTATTTTTTAAAGTTGCTTCTCTCTCTCTCTCTCTCTCTCTTTTTATTTTTTTGGTGGTGGTTGTGATGGGATTTTTAAGGTCTAATTTCAAAATTCAGATGCCTAAGTACTTCCTAAGCAGGTAGCCTTGAATAAGAGCGTACAGAAAGGGGTGCATATTGTTATGGCTATTTTGAAAAATACAGTCTGCCATGTTTCTCTGTGAACTTTTGGTTAATTTTAATCTTTTGCTTATATAAACTTTTTGCAATAAACACCTTTTTAGGGGCGTTTTTTCATGACTTGGTTGAGAATGTATATAAATAAATTGCTAGCAAAAGGATTACTAGATCAAAGTGCATGTACCTTTAAAATGTTTAGGAGCTGTCATGTTAAATTGCCCTTCTAAATAGCTGTACCATTGTTGTTTCCTTCCGCTCATCCTAACAGAGTTTTCCGGGGTTTTGTCAGGCTCATTAATGAAAAGCACAGTTTTTCTAAGTTGTTCATCTTTTCCTTATCACTTAATAAGAGCTCTTTGTGTATTAAGTTTTTTGTCTGGCCTATACTGTATTGCATACATTTTTTTTTGCCCTCTGCCTCTGTTTGTGTCTGTTTATATATCTATATTTGTATTTACATGTATGTATCTTTATTTACATCTTTATAGTTGACCCTTGAACAATGCAAAGATTAGGGGCACTAACCCTCCCACTCCTGCAGTTGAAAATCCATGTATAACTTTTGACTCCCCAAAACCTTAACTACTAATTGGTTAGATGGGAAGCCTAACCAATAACATAAACATTTAACACATATTTTGTATTACATGCAATATTCTTACAACAATACCTAACTTTTCCTTAGTTGTTTCAGTATTTCTAGGCTCCACAATTTGTCTTCATTTCAAATTGTTGTGTATCTCTAAATTGTTTCCAGTATACTTATTTTTTTTTAAATCTACATAGAAGTGGACTCACACAGTTCAAACCCATGTTGTTCAAGGGTCAGCCGTACTTCTATCTCTACCTATACTCTCTGAGAAGTAATGAATTTCCAGAATGCATTCCTGTCTATAAAACAGTTATAAAAATGCATGCCAAAAGTGCAGATATTTTGGCACATTCTATTAGATTTTTTTTGACACTTTACCTTTCATTATTGCTACTCTTAATTCAAATGATAAATCACCCATGAAAAATTTTTCAATGAGTAAAATGCATATAATGTAAAGTTTGTCATTTTAGTCACTTTAAAGTAGAGACAAATTTTTAAATGTATATTTTATTTGGGAGATTCAATGTTTTCATTCAGTACATTTTAGAAGATATAATGTGACTAAGGAAAACATGATTGAACAGTAATTTGACTAGAAATAAATTACTTACATGACAAGATCTCATAAGAGTCAAGAGGGTAGTAAGCATTTTACTCCAGAAAGGTGTTAAAAAGTTTGCTTGAGTTACATTTGTATCGGATGAAAGTATATGTGTAAATCATGTTTTGTTGAGTTTGATAGCATAACTAAATAATGCTATATCTGTACTTCTCAGCAGAAACTATACTATAAGCAGTATCTCCAAGTAATTTGTTCTGTAGACCAGAGTTAATTGGCAAAATAGACACAACTATATTTCCCACTAGTAAAATAATAGTCACAAGGTTTTTTTGAACCTTCTTTTTGTCTTCAACTGCAAATATGGCAATAACTACTAAAACCTTTTGTTGCTAGGTTTGTGTAGGGTTGTCACTACAGTTATGACTTTATAAAACTATAACATTGCACAGTAGCAAGTTCAAATACTCTTGAGACTTTACATGTTTTACTGTGCTGAGTTTATATTGAGAATCTTAAAAGGAAGCTGAGATCTCCAAAATACTTTTATTTTTTGTTGACTTTAAGAAAACTTATTTATAAGCAATAGTCTTATGTTACCTGACAGTTGCAGGAAAATTCGGCTCTTTATTTAAGCTCTTGGTTACTTAAGCTCATAACTTCACAGTTGTTCATAACATTTTCATTTTCAATACACACTCTCTTGCCCCAAGAAAAGATAAAATCTTTCGAACTTATATTTCACATTACATTAAATGTGAAAGTTTTTAATAGTTCATGTGTGAAATCAGTTAATAATAAAAATATATTTAACGTTCTAATATTTTATATAAACAAATGATATTGAAAGTCTGGTTTTCAACTTGAATATTGTTTGTATTATGTGCAATCATTATCAGGATCCTGAATCTACAGGTGTTTGACTTCCAGTTTAAGCTATTTATTTCAGAATAGAGGACTGTTTTTTGGATCTAGTATGAGTCTTCCAGAGTAAGTAGTTCCGCATGAGCCTAAATTTTTAAAAATACAGTTCAAGCAAAGAAGGAAGGCATTCATTTTCATGTTGAAAATGCATCTAGAGGGAACATTTCCTCATATGGTCCAACTATTGAATGCAGGTGAAATAAACCAAAAAAGGGGAAGCTTATTTTTTTCCAATTATAAAGTAACTAAAGAACTGAATAAAGACATTTTTGATAAATACTTATTTTTATTATTTTTCTTATATCTCAGAGGTAGATTTTGATAAGCTAACTACTCTCTATAAAAAGATTATTTTTATTTACTTTGTGAATGATCTGCATTAAGTGCTTTTTTATTATTATAACTTTATAGTCAGTATAATCTAGTGAGAACACTTTTGGCTCCAACAGAAACAGAATTCTGTTCTTGGATCTGGCTTTGTATGTAACACCAAGTACGTCATTTTTCTTCCATATGTACCTCATTTACTACAGTGTTTCTATTACATTTCAGACTTCATATGGTGGGTAGTATCTGCAGCCTGGGAGAACAGTTAGCAAGTACACTAATTGCACCTTTTGTGGTATGGTCTATTCTCCAGGCTTACTATTTATTGATTTAATTGATGCCTGCTGCTTAATCAGAGGTTTTACCCACATGGAACTATTTGATAAGCTTGGCATAAAATGCAAGATCTGTGAAATGTAAACACTGTTCATAGTTTAAGGACCTATAATCAAGCCAGACCTCTAGTCATTTGAAAATAGCTGTATAGAAGTAGTTTTGTATTTGATCTTTTTTGCTGTGGGCATTTAAAAGTGCAATCTTTATTGTAGCATCTGCATGCTAATATTTATTATGATAGCTCATCTCTCTCTTCCCCTTTTTCTGTCCTTCTGACCCCCACCTCCCTGCTGTTTTGCCACTCCCTTTACATCTTCTTCATCTTTTTCTGGTTCCTTCTTTTCCTCACTAAATATCTTCCTTCTAATTTTTTCTGATTTTCTTAATTCTGACTTTCTTTTTTAGACTAATCCAAGTCAGACCATACTGAGTGAACTGCTGAAGCAGCTGGAAATAATCTCTTAGCTTTTGCATTCTTCGGGCACCACAGTTTGCGAAATCTGGATTGTATGCCTTTGTAGGCATGTTCTGTTCAGGATATTCCTGAGATTTTGCAGCCAGTCCTTTTCGGTCCCATTTGTGGCAGATGATAGTTTCTTGAGAGAAATTATGAGTTTTATACATGTTTTCTTCAAAACCCAGAAAGTTGTATATTGTTAGCAATTTTAAACGGTTTTTAAACAGCTAGTACAGTGAGATCATTTGTTGGAGAAGAAGGAGTAGAATTTAATATAAATTAATGGGGCCATGAAGAATCTCTGTCCATCTCAGATAGTCCTTAGAAAAGATGTTGGATTAGCCAGTGATTTATAGAAAAATTGTTGAACTTTATAAGAACATGGTAAAATAATGCTTTATTCAGTAGAAAGGATCAGGTTCTATATATATCTAGATAGAGATATCTTATATCTATCTATATTTATATATATCGATATATATATAGATATCGTTTTAATTTTTATTGTTTTTGAGAATACTTGCCTTAGTGATAGATTCCATTAGAAGTAGAACTTTTACACAGGTGTGAAATTACTATTTCTCAAACAATTTCACAGCAAAAATTATAAAATATTAAAAAGTGCCTATAATGGCAAGTTGAAATATCCTTGTATAGTAAACAATCCCTTGGTTTTTTCTTTCTTCACCATTGCACCCATTTTGTTTTCTTTGGGTCTTCTGACATGTTAGAGCTTGAAGTGCTGTTACTGTGTGTGTGCATGTATGTGTATATATTGTATTTAATTATTATTTATCATGTAAATTTAAATGGCTTTGTGAATCTATTCTTGACTTTATAGTGATCTTCAATTTATTTGTAGACTGTAGTATATTTGTACACAGCAGTGCGGTGTTAAAAATCCTAGGGCTAACCGTCACCTGGGAGAAAGATGTAGTAGTCTAAGATGATGAAATTTGATAAACGTACTACTTCAGCACTACTTATATGTATTTAACATATGTTTTAATGTTGGGTTGGAGTTGGGTTTTTTAGTTGCTATTTTAATCATGTACAAGAGAAAATGGGTATAAAGGAAATAGTTTTTAAAAGCATCAAATGTTTTTATTTTTAGTAATTTTTTTCCTTGTCCTCATTTACTGGTTTTTATCTTAATGTGTCTCTACCCCATTATTCAAAGATTTCTCTGTTTGCTTGAAGTTAGACACAGACCCACTTTATACTTCATGAGTCAATTTCTTTTGTTACAGTTAATCAGGCAGCAAAAGAAGACACCATGGTTTTGAAGATTGGCTCTGTTGCTATGGCTCCCCAAGCTGACAATCCGCTTGGCAGATCTGTCCTCAGGAAAGATATTTACCAGTAAGTTTATTTTCTTACATTCAATCTTGCAACAATTTCATCCTGCAAAGAAGTACACTGATCAATAAAACTTGCTTCGTGTGGCCTGCAGAAATACTTTTCATTTGGAATCTTTTGATATTTAAAACCAGGTTTTTCTGATTTCCTTCAGTTGTGGGTTTTTAAATTCATTCAGACAAATCAAGTATTTCTGTGAAGTGTTGATGAATAACAGAATGTAAGCACCGAGTCACCATGAAGTGCAGTTTGGAAAAGTTTAGCAGACTTTAAATTTGACCAAATCTCTAATCACATAAGAAAATGAAGTTCTCTCCAGAACTACCACATCCTACTGTAGTCATGTTTTATCAAATTGAAGCATTTTCTTAATTTGGCTATAAGCCATTATTTGAAATGTAGGACTGTGGATGTCATATGGAGCAAAGCTGTAGAGAAAAGCAAACTTCTAAGGAGAAATTTCACAGTAAACACTTTCTGTGAAAATGCCATGCTCTGGATTTTGTCACTGGGTCTATTTGCAAACCACACCAAGCATCTATGGACAGCTAAACTGGTGAACATATGTAATCAACGTGATAAAAATAATACATCATTCGTACTGAAGTTGGCACTGCTGCCAGACATAAAAGTACAGTTGCAAATAATACCAAGTGAGAAAAGTCACAGAAACACAGATGTATGAGTGTCTTATTAATCCTGCTGGTCTGCTTCTCAGATGAGGTAGTGTCAATTCCTACTGTCTTCCAATAAATGTTCCTGTTAGGAAGGATTCTGATTTTTGTAACGCACATAACCACCTCAAGGTTGACAGAAATTTTTACTCTGGGGGGGGGGTCCTAGGGATTTTATTTTCTTAAATTTTTCTCTTATTTGAGTTGATAGGTTTTTCCTTTGAATTATGTAGCAGTT
The DNA here is from genome assembly GCF_022355385.1 of Mustela nigripes. Classification (NCBI taxonomy): domain Eukaryota; kingdom Metazoa; phylum Chordata; class Mammalia; order Carnivora; family Mustelidae; genus Mustela; species Mustela nigripes. The sequence continues at coordinate 160,476,916 of NC_081559.1, forward strand.
CTCCTTCTTGTATTATTTTGTTGGTAGCTTATAATATTCATCCCTTACTTAAGGTTTTTGTCTTTTTGTTTTTGTTTTGCTAGCTTATGTAGAATATTGGGTGGTGAGAACTGAAGGAGGTCTTAGGAATTTCTAATCCCACTGCCTTATTTTATGCATTAGGAAACTGAGGATCCAAAAGAATAGTCGTTTCTAGTCAAGTAATGATGGAAGACCATAACTTGAACTATTTTCCTCTCTCAGGATCTAGAGAAAGGATCACAGTAGAATTCTTTCTGGGTGAAAATAATTTTCTAACACCTGAAAAATTTTTCGGGTATATTTGTCTTTTCTACCTCATTTGTCTATCACTTCAGAAGTAAGTTGTCCTCAAAGAGGGTCCTGTTTTACTTTTGGTGAAAGAAATGTGTTTTTTATTAAAAGATCCTATCACCATCAATAAAGTGAACCCCTGAGATACTTCCTTTCCTCCTCTGCCCTCTGAGTAGATGACATGGTCTTGTATATAGAAAATCCTAAGGAATCTGCTGAAAAACCATTGGGTAAATAAGTTCAGCAAGGTTGCAGGATACAAAATCAATATATAAAAATCAACTCACCATAACACAGTGAACTTTCTAAAAGTCAAATTAAGAAGATAATTCCTTTTATAATCTCATCAAAAAATTAAATACTTATGAATAAATTTACAAAAGAAGTACAAAACTTACACTTTGCAAACTATAAAACATGGTCGAAAGAAATTAAAGAAGATCTAAACACATGAAATTATACCTCATGTACATAGATCCAAAGACTTACTAATGTTAGATGACAGTACTCCTTCAAAAAATTTGCACTCAACATCATCCACATCATAATTTCAGCTAACTTCTTTGCAGAAATTGACAGACTGATCCTAAAATTCATATGGAAATTATTCATATGGAAATTCAAGGGACCCAGAATAGCCAAAACTATATTAGAAAGGAAAAACAAAAGTTGGAAGGCTCACACATTGTAATTTCAAAACTTATGATAAAAAAAATAGAAATCAAAACAATGAAGTACAGGCATAAGGATAAATATATGTCAATTAATAGAATTGAGATTCTATAAATAAACCATCGCATTTACTATCCATTGGTTTTTGATAAAGAAGCCAAGATAATTAAATGGCAAAGAATAGTCTTTTCAGCAGATGGTGTTCAGATTACCTGATATCCAAATGACCATGGACATTTACCTTACACCATACAAAAATTTAACTCAGTATGGATTGGATACCTAATAGCCAAAAGTGGAAAACATTCAAAGGTTTGTCCGCTGACAAAGGCCTAAACAAAATGTGGTATACCCATACAAGAATATTAGTTTTTACCAGAGAGAGAAATAAAATGTGTGTTATAACATGGATCAACCTTGGAGACATGTAAAGTGAAGGAGACCAGACAGAGAAAAGCCACATATTATGTGATTCCACAATGACCAGAATAGACAACTCCATTGGGACAATAGAAGAGCGGTTGCTAAGAAAAGAGAGAAGAGTGACTACTAATGGGTATAGAATTTCTCTTTGGGGTGATAGTAATTGTCTGGAATTAGATAGTAATGATGTATAATGATTTGTAGAATGAGTACTTGTACAATGAGTGAGGTATAGTGAGTACAAGAGAATATATATAAAACTGAACCATACACTTCAAAAGGATAAATTGTATGGGATATAAATTATATCACGATAAAGCTGATTTTTTTAAAATCAAAGATTGTTGTCACAAAGTGGTCCCTAGGAATTAAATACCTGGGAGAGAAATGCCCTTCCTAGTAGGTGCATGGAGACTGGATGCTCCTCACCTCTCGAATTATTTGCCTTATCTGGCTATGACCAGAGGGATTTTCTTGTGGAAGGGAGGAAACCAAGGAACACTTGGTCATATGGGCTAGAGGGACATGTTGGAATCTGCAGGAATCCCAAACACAGTCATCCACAGTGCTTTTTTTGAGTGTTAGGTGGGGAGAGGAGACTGGTAAGAAGAAACTGAGTTTCTCAAAGTTTCACATTTCTTAAAAGATAAAGCCATGTTATAGGTGCACTATTCAATACAGTAGTCACTATGTAAGGCTCTTCTGCTTTTGAAATGTGGTTAGTCCAAACTAAGATGTGAAATGTGGTTAGTCCAAACTAAGATGTTCTTTAAGTATAAAATATACACAAGATTTTGAAGAACTAAGAAAATAAAATATCTCATTAATAATTTTTATATCAATTTTATATAATGATGACAATATTTTTTTAAATTTTTTTATAAACATATAATGCCTTATTAGCCCCAGGGGTACAGGTCTGTGAATCACCGGGTTTACACACTTCACAGCATTCACGATAGCACATACCATGATGACAATATTTTTGATATATTAAGTTAAATACATTTTACAACTATTTTCCACTGATTTTTAAAAGCCTTTTCAGTGTGACTACTAGGAAATTTTAATTTATATACATGGCTCTCAGTTGTGGTGGTGCATTATATTTCTATCAAATAACATAATTCTATTGGAAGAAGCTTGCAACAAATACAGGACAAGTCTTCTACTTGGGGCCTTTAAAACTAGAGGTGAACTGCATTTAACTAACATTGCAAGCCAACCCCAGCCTACCTCAGTTAATGATTGAATTGAAATTATCCCACACTTACCCATTCTGCCTGGAGGAAAAAGTGTGCCTTCTCTGGGAGAAAATAACGTTAACTTGTCTTTTTATACATGATGTCTAATATATAATCAAAAATTATAAGATACCAAACAAACACAATTTTAGACTCATTATCAGGAGAAAATTTAGCTAGTAGTAAAAGACCTACAGATGACTGAGGTTGTTGGAATTAGTGGACAGGAGTTTGAAATAACTGTTAATAGTATTTTAGAGAAAAATGTTGCAAAGATGGAGATTTCATAGAAATGAGATCTACTTGCTTTCTCCATCACCAGGAATTGGAATCAGACATGCCAATTACTTTCTTGTAATACTAATATGCTGATTTAAAAAAAATTTTTTTAAATAAACATATATTTAAAAAAAAAAAAGAAATGAGATCTATTTAAAATTCTAAAACTAGGTACCAATATCTGAAGTTAAGGATTTGTTAGATAGCTATAACAGCAAATGGACAAAGCAAAAGATAGGATTAGTGAACTTAGACATAGCTAAATAGAAATTACCCAAACTGAAGCACAGAGAGGAGGAGAAAGGAAGAGAAAAGAAAGGAAGAAGAGAGCATGAAAAACATGTGGATCACTGCACTGTCAAATGGTCTAATGATGTTTAAGTAGAAGAAAGAATGGAACCAAAGGATAATTTAAAGAGATAACCCTTGAGACTTTTCTAAAACTAGTAACAGTCATTAACCAGCAGATCCAACAAACCCACTACCCTATCCCCAATATAAACGAAATAAGTGTAAGGAGAACTATGTCTAGACACAATATGGTCAAATTACTGAAAATCGAGAGACTTCTCCCTTATCGGCTGAAGGAGAATGAGAGAGAATGCAACACCTACCTCCCCCAATACAGGTTTCAAGGCCCAATATAGAACTTGGGAGAGAGGATATGCTTTTATTTTTAATAAGGTTGGATATTTTCATTACTAAAATATATATGTATGAGTAGCTCAGTCAGTTAAGCATCTGACTCTTGATTTTGGCTCAGGTCATGATTTCAGGGTCATAAGATCAAGCCCTGTTTCAAGCTCTGTGCGGGGCGTGGAGACTGCTTGGGATGCTCCCTTTCCTTCTGCCCCCTGCCATTTGTGCTCTCTTTAAAAAAAACTAAGTATGCATAGATAGAGAGAGAGAGAGAGAGAGATAGGTAATAAATATAAATGATATATAAATATTTTTATATAGAAATAGAAATTTATATATAGAAAATAAAAAACAGAAAATGCCTAAGTGCAGCCAATAAAAAAAATACCTTTGAAGGAACAAAAGTAAGACTGGAATAGGGACACCTGGGTCGCACAGTGGGTTAAGCCACTGCCTTCTGCTCAGGGTCCTGGGATCAAGTCTCATATCAGGCTCTCTGCTCAGCAGGGAGCCTACTTCCACCCTGCCCCTGCCTGCCTCTCTGCCTACTTGTGATCTCTCTCTTTGTCAAATAAATAAATAAAATCTTTAAAAAAAAAAAAAAGTAAGACTGGAATAACTAAAGATCTTAAATTTGAAGGTGAGAAAACCAGGGGACATAGGACTATTCTTTCAATACTTGACCTATCATGTATCACAGGGAGTGGTTTTATTTCTCCTGAAACTAAGACCCAAGATCTTTAAATAAGTGGATATTACAATGACACTAACTGTAGCTCAACAGGTTGAAGATCTTTCAGTTATAAAAATTTAAAAATAATTGGGGCTATTTGTTCACTATTCATTATTTAATTTTTTTATGAGCACTTTTCTAGGTATTAGGTGTATGTCAAGACAAAGAAAAATCCCTGCTATCATGAAACTTAGATTTAATGGGGGAGACAGTTAAATGTTGTAGTATATTCTAGTACATGTTGTGGAGGCAGGGAAGAAGATAGGAAATGGGGAGTTAGAGAGGGACATCATGGCCTTATAAGAGGGAGCGCCTCGCTGAGAAGGCAAGGATCTTAAAGCAGGAGTGTGCAAAAGAAGCCAGTGGTAGCTGAAGCAATACAGGCCTGAGGCAGCATGGTAGGCCACAGGGGAAGAGACATGGAAGAACCGACTAGGCAACTGTGAAGAGTTTGGCTATTATTTGGATGTGGTTGTGGGGGAAGATAATCCACACATGCAGAATTTTGAAATAATGGTTTTGTTGCTTATGAAATATCTACCTGTAAAAAGAAGTGAAGGGATCATCAGGAGGGACTACAAATACACATTTAAAAAGAGGTGAAATAAGCCTTTAAAGTAAAGAGAGTCATAGTTCAGAAGAACAAATGGGAGTTTGATATTGCTCTCTAATGTAGTCATGGTAAGGATTATTTCTGTTTTTTGAATTGACTGAATGTGTGATATGAAACCCTTCTAATTTTTAAAAGGTTGATTTCTCCATCAGATGAGAAACCCTCAGGGGTTGAACTGGAGGAGTGGCAGGATCCAATTCATATTTAAGCAGATAATTCAGGCCAATATGTGAAGACTACACAGCAGGCAGGGAAGGGCAAGGGTCTGTGACTGTTTTACTAATTTTGGCAGGTGATGATGGTGGTTTGGCTGATGGTAGTGGCTGAGGAGGTGATGAGAAGTGGTCAGATTCAGGAGATATTTTAGAGGTAAAGCCAGGAGAAGTTGGATGCAGATGGATTGCACCTGGGATTTGAGATGAAGGAGATAAGGATAATTCCGTTGTATGTCCTGAGCAACTGGAAGGATGAGATTAATAGAGGGAAGGAAAAAGATGGGAGGGTTTAGTTTGGGTTTGGAGGGTGGAGATGAGGAGTTTATTTCTCTCTGACAAATAAATAAAACCTTTAAAAACAAATAAACTAAAATGTTGATTATCTTCGGAGGTACTGAGCCCAGCCCTGCCACAGTGCTAATGTAGCAAACTGATGAACCATGTAAAAGGCTTAGAGGGGGTTATGATTTATGTTGAATTAGACCAGTGCTTCTTAAACTTAATGTGAATACAAATCACCTGGGGATGTGTTCAAATGCAGATTTTGACTCGGAAGGTCTGGAATGGCCTGAAATTCCACATTCCACCAGCACCCAAGTGAGTAGGACACTGATACTGAGGGATACTGATGTACCCCTTCAAGGCCTACACCTTGTGTAGCAGATGAGGTGAAGGGTTTCCAAGTCTTCCAAACAAAGAATATTTTTAAAAAATAATTTTAATAAATGCTAATACTTTTTTAAAGATTTTATTTATTTATTTGACAGACAGAGATCACAAGTAGGCCGAGAGGCAGGCAGAGAGAGAGAGAGAGAGAGAGAGGGGGAAGCAGGCTCCCCGCTGAGCAGAGAGCCCGATGCGGGACTCGATCTCGGGACCCCGAGATCATGACCTGAGCTGAAGGCAGCGGCTTAACCCACTGAGCCACCCAGGCACCCAATGCTAATACTTTTTAATGCCAAAAATTCAAACATTATGAAAAGCTCTATGACAGCAAAGTAAGTGTCCTCCATCCCCACACTTTTCCTGCTCCCTAGCAAGAACCCCCTCAGTGGAGTCTTTTTTAAGTTCAAAATTTTTACATACTTGGAGTTGATAGTAGTTGTTACTGTTGGAAACTGTGATTCAAAAAATGTAAAATAAAACCTGTATTAAATTACTAATACCTTATATGAATTTTTACTTTATTACTCTCAAAAGATCTGATCCACTAAAGACAACTGAACATACAGAATAAGTTATTTATTCAGAGTTCATGGCCAGCTCTATATTGTCATGAGTTCCTCTTTTGACCCTCTACACTCTTTACCTACTTCCTCCTTGCCAGTTGATCTTCCTAGCTTCCAGCTGCTAATGCTAGTTCCTGGACAAGATCATCTTCCAGTTTCCTTTCACCTCTTCCTGAGATTCTCCTATGATGTGTTCAGCTTTTTTTTTTTCTTTTTTTTTTTCCTGACTTATACCCATGTTCTGAAGCATAGTCTGGGCTAATTGATTTTTCTCTGTCTTATTACTTATTACTTATTACTTTAATTCATTTATTAAATATTCATTGATTACTTATTTCAGTTATTCAGCAGATATCTACTGAATGCCTATGATGTACTTGACACCAATGATATATATATACTTCTGACTAGAATTTAATGGTACCTCTCTTCGCTGATCTCAAGACCTCAACCACTTTGAATAGATGCAATTATGTTGTGAAGCTCTGATAGATTCGATAGCATAATAATTTCATACTTTGTCTACAACACCTCCCATCATACCAGGATTAATGAAATAAGCAAAATCAGAAGTTATGAACTTGTACCCTAAATTTTTTTATGGTCCCATTTTAAAATTTTTTTTATTTTTTAAATTTCTTTTCAGTGTACTGGAATTTATTGTTTGTGCACCACACCCAGTGCTCCATGCAATACATGCCCTCCCTAATACCCACCACCTGGTTCCCCCACCCCTTCAAAACCCTCAGATTGTTTTTCAGAGTCCATAGTCTCTCATGGTTCATCTCCCCCTCCAATTTCCCTCAACTCCCTTCTCCTCTCCATCTCCCCATGTCTTCCGTATTATTTCTTATGCTCCACAAATAAGTGAAGCTATATGATAATTGACTCTTTCTGCTTGTATGGTCTCATTTTTACTGTAAGGGTCCTTATAGCATTATGTCTTACATCTTCTGAAAATTATTAATATGAGGAAAGAATGATTCCAGAAGTTCCATCCAGATTTGTAGTTTTCATAGGAAGAAATAGAGAAAAGTGTTCTTCATTTTCATTCCATGATTTTTCTTTTTAAAAGTAGAGGAGAGAGGGTCACCTGGGTGGCTCAATCGTTAAGCATCTGCCTTCGGCTCACGTCATGATTCCAGGGTCCTGGGATCCAGTCAGGATCGAGTCCCTCAACGGGCTCCCTGCTCAGCAGGAAGCCTGCTTCTCCCTCTCCCACTCCCCTGGTTTGTGTTCTCTCTCTCACTGTGTCTGTCTCTCTGTCAATTAAATAAATAAAATCTTTTAAAAAAAAATAGAAGAGAGAATAGAAACATTAACATTAGTTATCAATGAGTCTAAGTAAATGTATCACTTTTTCAGGATATTTTAATGGTGTTTTTTTAAATCCTTTTTATATTCCAAATTTTAAAAAGTTGTTTATAGTTTAGTTTATCATTATTCAGAAATCTTGTTATCAAATTAAAATATAAAAAGTTAAAGTAAGATTTAAAAAAATAACATGAATTGTTAGAATGATATATTTTATAGTAGACCTACCTTTATTTTACTCTCTAAATAAGCCTATATTTAGGTTTTTAAAATAAAAGTGTAATAGTGTTCATTTTTTTAATTAAATAATACTGAATTTTTATGTGCCTAGAGAGTAGAATTCCAGTGCTATTCTGATTGCTGACTACTTCCTTACTCTGTGGCCATTGTTAACAGACTGACACTTTTTTTAGACCATTTCTAAGTGTAAGGGAGAGAGACTGTCTCTATTTGTCTTAAATAATGGGTCTACATAGTGTTCTGCAGCTTAAATTGGTTTTAACTCGGTAGTATGCATCATATTAAGAAATGCTTGCCTGTTTTTGAACTGTTTTCAAAGTCGGTTGTTTTAGGGGTGTAGATCCAAAGACTTTTTAAAGACTACCTTTTTGTTTCTAACCCAACAAAATGTTCTCCATTACCAGAAAGCTCTGTCATAACTTTTGTAGATCATATTGTGACCAAGACTTCCCAGAGTTGAGAATGTTACTGAACCTGGGAAATTGTAAAAAGAAAATTTAGTTGCTTTCCTCAGTGAGATAGTTGCTGGGTGGTCCTTCAACAAATATATCAGTACCTGAATACTGAATTATTGCAGCTAAAGAAAACTGAAATGATTACAGCTGAAGTATTCTTTGTTACTGTTTGAATTGAAAACACCAAGTAATTCACAATTCAGTACTACCCGCATGAATTAAAATGGGTGCATTTGGGCTTTAACATCGCACTTTGAAAATCCGTTCAGCATCTAATAATGCCCAATTTTTAACGTGACAGAATTTCTGTCTTTTAGTCCAACAAGCATCTTCTTCCTTGAGCTGACATCAACCTATATTTGAAATCTTACCACGAATTGTTTTCTTACATAAGACTCTTGTTCAAATTAGATATTTTGTTTAACCAAGAAATGCTTAGTATGTTCTATTCTGTGGCCCTTGTTTTTGTATGCATTTTCAATTTTCTTGAAATACAGCTTTCTTCCAGCTTAGCCTTTCAAAGAGTTTTTGTTACAAAAAGTTTACATTGGAGAGATTATGGATCCTTTAAAAATCTTTTTCTTTGGTCTTCAGCATTGTTAATGTAAAAAAAATTCCCAAGAATCATATCTGTGTTTTAATGTCTCACTTAAATCCTTCTCTTTTTTGAAAACTTTCATAATCATTTCACTTAAATGTCTTCTTTCTTTGGCCTTCTATACCAGTGCCTGACCCACCTTTCTGCACTTAGAATGTAATAGGAAGAGTAATAGCTAGCATCAATGGAGTGCTTCTCTCGTGTCAAGGATTCTACCTGATGTTTCAATGCAATGCTTATTTCACTATAACTTTCAAGAGCCAGGTGTCATAAGCATCTATGCTTTAGAGAAAAAAACTGAGTCTGCAGACAGGAAGTAATTTCTCCTGGGTCACAAATAAATTAAGTGACAGAACCAGATCCCTTTACCCATGCTCTTTACCACTGCGTTTTGCTACTCATAACTGAGTTTCTTGTAAGACATTGGCTTTAACTTAGAGTTAACCAATATATGATACTAAGTTTGAACTTAATTTTTTTTAAGTTTTGCATTCATATTTCGTTATATTTTTATCACTGTTTAGATGTTAGTTTTTTTCCTTCCGACAACATTCTTGTTAACAGTGAGTAAATTGAATAAACTAATAGGCCGTAGTTTTAGTGCATTTTCCTTAGGTTCCCTAAAATATTCAAAGCTAGGATGGACTTAATTATAGATATTAGAAAAAAAGATTATAGATGTTAGAACTATAATTTATTATGAAAACTCATATAACCCTCGTGTTTGAGTTCCTTGATCCTTAGGAGTACTTGAACATATAATCTATTTTAAATGAGGTTTCATTAGGTTCTAGTTCATACTACATTTGATTTACAGAAAATGGCTCTCCTTTATAATCCCCAACTAATGATTTTGTCATCAAGCATTTTCTTCCATCTAGCTCCGAAATAGTCATGACCAGACACAAATATTAATGTAGATTTGCTGATTAGTAGACTATATATTTCTGTGATTTGTATTTCCTAAGAGATATTTTAAGTCATTATAAAACATAAATCTTTCTCTTTACCTTAGTATAATTTAATTATTTCTCTAGTTCTGTCTCAAAATTATGAAAGAGATGGAAAAAGGTTGAAACTCTTTTTTCTTTCTTGTATTACTCTCTACTTCCCAGAGTAGTCACATATATCGTAACTTTTCTCTAAATTATGTGGGAGAAAGTATTGCTTTTCTTATTTTACAATAACTATGTTCTATTAGCTCATATGTATTTTTTATATACCAAAATTATATCAAAGTTGAGTAAGTATATTTTTATAATAGTAAAGCTTTATACTTTTTTCCAGAATATTTTGTTAGAAGCATTTTAAATTATTCAAAACAGATTCTTTTCTTTTGTAGTATTTTTAATTATAAAGTTTCTTAATGTTCATCCTTTACTTGAGAGAACTATATTCTTCTTATAATTGAACATTTGCAAACTTCTGCATACAGCTTTTGGTTCATACCATAAATATTTGTGGGTCTTCTGATGTCCCTTCTGGGATTTTATCTGTGACTAATTTATCCCATAGCTTTTAAAAACTTTGTCAGTTGAATTTTTCAGCCATTTTTTCTTTGCAGACATTTGCTAATCCTTTTTAGTGCCTTCAGTACTTAATAGACTTGAATCTAGTATTGAGTTTCAGTTTTTCTCCACAGAGAATTCCATTCTCTTAAAAATTGTCTACAAGCATTATATGAAAAATTCATGGTAATTTTGGCTAACTTTTTAAAGACATCTTTCGTAAATGAGGTTTCTGACAGGTGTACCATATATGTGGCGGTTTCACTTATGGAATTTTACTTTGAAAGAATTAGAAAAGTTAGGGGACCTGATTCATTTTTACTCTTAGAAGACTTGCATTAGTAGTACTCTACTCCTCCAGCATTGTTATCCTTTTATTGCCTTTTTTATGGACTTTTGCAGTAGTGGTTGCTGTCCATTTCTCACTGTGAGCCTGATCTGCTACCACCAGTCACAGAGTTTAAAAACATGCTTTGTTCTTATTTAGTTGATGAGAAAAATTAACTTTCATTACAAAAATTCGTTTTGTGGCAATTTTGGTAGCATAAATATTCAACACAAAAAATGCTTTTTCTAAATGGGAGCTTTACTGGAAGCTTGATAAACAAAGCAGAATTTTTTTTTAACTACTGTAAAAATGTCTTAGTTTTTTATTTGCTTTGATGTGCAATCACATAAATATTTTTTTAAATCATTAAATCATAGTTTACTAAAATTCAGGAATCAAGTATCTCACTTAAGGTTTTAAATAGATAGACCTTGATGCAATCCAACATATAAACATTTACATCCAACAGAATTATATCACCTACATTAAAGCCTTGACATAGTCTTTTTGTAATTTTTAATCATCTAATGGTCATTCTGACTTCTCAATATGAAATAGCATTAAGTTGATGTAACCAGTGAAATTCATCGTTGAGATTAATTTACTGTTTTACTCTTGGGGATTTACATGTATATTTCAACAATATACATAGGTCCAAATAATTGCTGATGGAAACATAAAACCAGTAGAAATTCATAGATGAGATTAACATCTTTTCAAAGATGAGCTTACCATCATGAAAAACTGTGCATATATGCTTTGAAAAATTTTCTTTATTTACAAACAAATTATTCTTTTTCTGGAAATATTAATACCTTTCTTTATTCCTAATGAATATGAATACTACAGCTCAGGGTGTGGTATTTCTTCTCCATATCTTTACAGTTTCACTTAAAACATAGCTTACCTTCTACATTAGCTCTAAGCCATACTTTGCAGATACATTGTAAAGATTAAATTTTACAAATCTCCACACAACTGTGCCCCTCCACTCCCCGCCTTTAATTTATTTCTAATTTTCTTTCTATTTGAATGTTCTCAAAATAGCCATTGTTTTTGGTTTCATGCAAGGTATGTTTCATATCTAGTGACGTTATGTCCCTAATCCTATAATGCTTAGTGTTGGTTTCAGATAACTCCCTTTTAGCAAATCAGAGAGATTGGGATGGTAGGTATTTAGAGTAACTTGTCTAAAAGCTTTGTTCAAAAATACCATTGGCAGACTTTAGTCCCTGTCGTGTTTTTCAGCTGATCTAGTGTGAAGGCTTTGGATTTATATTTGGCCCTCTCCAAAGTAACTGTGTCTTTTGTGGCTTCCTGTAGCAGGATGTAGGTTTTCCATGAATGTATTTCTGTTTGTTGCCAAAAGCTACCTCAATAACAGTGTTGAGCTTTGAGCAAACACAAGATACCTAAAAATTATTCACATTGACAAAAGTAATAAAAATACAAATGTGATTCCAAAATAGATAAAAATTAGCACATAGCTTATTTTCTCTGGCTTGGACTTTTTTTCACATCTTTATCTTGGGTTATAACTTAAATTTGGGAAAGTGCTTTAATCCTTTGCATAAGCTTGATGAACTTTTACATACATATACAGCCATGGTACCACCACCCAAAAGTCCAGAAGCTTTTCCTCATTTCCATCCCACCCAGGGACCTCCACTCCAAACGTAATCATTATTCTGATCTCTATAATCATAGATTATTTTTGACATAACTCAGTGTTAACATGGACTTTAAATTGTGAACACTTTTTTCTCAAAATAGCTTATGTATAAGTTGCCATAGTTTCTGAGCCAGTGTTCAATCATACAACTCAAAAATAAATGATTTTGATTAGAATTAAAGTACAGCTTTCAATGTCAGTTGGTCATACCTTAATAGCAAATTGCATATTCATTCACTATGATAGTTTCCATCTGAATCATTAATGAATGCCAGGAAAACAAAAACGTCACATATGAAGATTAAAAATTTTTTATTAATAAACATCTCTATGCATTAGATTCTGAGGATACACTTTAATAACTGTGGTTATAATGTGAGCTTTTGAACCAGTTTCTATGAATTGTATTTATGGCTATAGTTATTTAATGCAAGTTGTCATATACACATATGTGACTTTTGTACAGCATAGGGTATATAGCTTCTCAAAAGGAAGTGTGACTTTGTATTCCAGGACTCCTGTTGTCCTCTAACTGAATTGACTGTCGTCCAGGTATGGGTTTGATAAACTGACACAACAGTGAAAAAAGTCCCTGTCCCATGTCAGCTTATCAAACACACTGTGGACAGCATGACTTTGGCATTGAACACATTCCCAGTCATTTAAGTTCTGAACAGAAGTCACGAAGCTCACGTTCAGTGAAACACAACCTCAGTATTTCCAGGTGATTTTAAAGAACACCTGATAAAACTGAGGTATAGTACCACAAAACTTGAAGAATTATTCACAAACTAGGAAAAAAATTACATGCTTAGAATTATAGAATTGCAATGCCATTGGTTCATTTTGGTAAAAAGCAGTATTAATGAAATATTAATTTCTTAATATCCTGTCAATTCTGTTAAACGGTGTCAAATTATACTGTAAACATTTATACTGTAAAATAAAACAATAAAGTCCAAGTATTTTTTTTTAATCTTAGTTAATATCAGAACAGATATTTCCCAGGAAAAGTTATCTGTCCATCTGGATCTCTCACTATTTTTTTTCCAACTTCATTTATTGGAAAATATTCATCCTTAGAAATTTAGCAGCCTTCATTTTGCATAGTGTGCCAGAATCACTTGTTCAGTTTCCAGGTTAGGTATGGGCATATTAAAAAGAGAATTTTACAATTTATTTTTAGTCCCATAAATATATTCTGATGAAATGCTAACTTACAAGACGATTTAGGTCAAAACACATTTACTTACATAATGTTTCACTTTACTGACATATTACAAAATAAAACAGCTATATCAATACTCTTTATGAGTGACTTTGCCTGACATTGCATCATAAAAACTTAAGAACGTATTTCGTTCTCATTTTTCTCTTCTTTGTTAACCCTGCAAAGAAGAAATGGCATGATGCAGTTACAGTACCTCATCAGTGGGGCTCCCCTGCCGCGCCGCAAGGACAGATGACACACGGGAATGTTGAGCAGAGGGTGCTCTCTGGAGAAAACTACAGTCTCCAAAGAGCTTTTTTAAGGAGGGACTACTTTTAAAAGTGTCTGGTCACCTCAAAGGCTATGTAGAGCATTTCCTGCCAGTAGGATTAGAGGAAGGAAGCACCAGGCCAAAATGTTTGATGTGTGATGTACTGTAATTCCTTTCATGTGTTCGGTGGCTTTCATATGTTGATCAATGTTCTGCTACCAATTGTGACCCTGGTGTGGTCCAGGTCATTAAAGTTCTACGTTCCTTAATGTATGGGGTCATTAACTGTACCTAGCAGCATTATTATAATTAAGGATACTGTTTGCTTTTAAATAACCACCTCTCATTTTCATTAAAGTATTTATTTTTCATAATTGGATAATCTTCCTGGGGACTGAGTCCCACGGAAGAGATGATTCAGAGTTAGAAGCTGCCAGTACCAACATCACTATGGATAGCTCTTTATGTTTCCTCGCTTTACCTTGTGTACCTGGTTTTTATTTTTTATTTTTTTATTTTTTTAAAGATTTTATTTATTTATTTGACAGAGATCGCAAGTAGGCAGAGAGGCAGGCAGAGAGAGAGAGAGAGAGAGGAAGAAGCAGGCTCCCCGCTGAGCAGAGAGCCCGATGTGGGGCTCGATCCCAGAACCCTGGGATCATGACCTGAGCTGAAGGCAGAAGCTTTAACCCACTGAGCCACCCAGGCACGCCTGTACCTGGTTTTTAAATCTGCATTTGCTTTCACAGTCTCCCTTGGGCATATAAACTTTAAGAAGGAAACTGGCCTCATAGTGTCGTTTTCCTGGGTGTATGAGTCTTAGAGGCAGTAGGAATAAGTATTGACAGAATCTCCATCAACAATATTATGTATCTTTAATGAAACAAAATTGACAATTACACATGTTCTTTATTCTTCTAAGATCACATTTTCTAAAGCAGTGACATGCTAACCCACTATAGCTTTAGGCTGTTTTGTTTTGTTTTGTTTTAAACATAAATGAGCAACTGTGGCTGGTTATCTCTATGGTAAAGATTTGGTAACAATCTCAACACTCAGCTGTAGAGGACAGGTTAATATATTAACAGTATATCCATGCAGTAAAATTCTAATCAACCAGCATCACAAAGGACAATAGTGTGTCTATTTACTAACATGAAATATAATTTAGATATATGGTAAGTGAACAAAAGGTTTTGAAAAACTGCATGTATAGCATGATCTCACCTACAGACATGTTTACATGTTAATGGAAAATAGCATAGATTGTTACACATCTGATTGTTAGGGGTGGTTACCTGTGATCATTTGTCTGTGTCAAGTTGTTTTCCCTGTTTTTACTTATGGACATTTTCTAGATTTTTTAGACTAATTTAGTTGCAGTTTTAAAAAGTAGGAAAAATGTTAGTTTTATATTCATTATATCTTTAAGTCTTTGATAATTTTTTAAGTTTTTAGGGTTTAATTTTTCTGTCTCCTTAATGTAAAATATATGAAAATATCTTCTTTATTCTTTCATATTTATCTTTTCTATGACATTTATATTTGCTTTTTGGATCTTTTTATACTCTTAGTATAATATCATTAGATCACCCATTAGTTATTCAGCACTCAACAATGTTGGTTCTAAGGAAATATATGCTCTATTCTGGGTGCGTGCGCGCGCATGTTTGTGTGTGGGTGTGTGTGTGTGTGTGTGTGTGTTGAGGATTACTTTGCTTATTTGTTTGAAGAACCAGTTTACTCTCTTCCCCTCCTAGGAATACCTGGATATTTTCAGTTTTTGTCTTTTGTCTCTCTTGCTGAATATATCATTAATACATTAATTTTACCAAGACAACAGGCAGGTACTAAATTCCAAACAAGTTCTTTCTATAATATTGAGACAATAAGTTGTCCTTCTTCCTTACATAATCCGTTTTATTATGTTATTTATTAATTTCCTCAAAAATATTTGTGAGTGCTTACAATTTACCAGCTATTTGTTAGATGTAAGGATACATACACCGCATCTAAAAAATGTAATAAAAACTTTCACAATCTTCACCTTCATGAAACATAGTTTAGTCACCTTTATAATTATGTTTAAAGTATATTAATTGATTCTGAAACATAATTTTCTCTAGGTAAAGAAATATATGGTACATTAATAATATAAAATAATTCCCTGAATTTTTACATACATAGTATACTAATGTAGCATCTGCATTCATCTTGTCAGAAAATATTTCACTATAGTTTTGTAGATTAAAGTTATTGGCACCATAGTTTAAATCAATTTCAGATCATGGGTTATGATGGTAATATTTAGGATCAAAATAATCATGCTTATGTTTTAAGTGTAATAGCATACAAAGTAAAAAAGTTACTTTTTAAAATTTTTATTTAAAAATTTTTTAATAGCTAAGACCTTTTATCAATAACTTGTCAACAGTTATTTAATTGACCCTCTAAAAAAGGTGCAATAATTTTCTGCAATTCTTTTTCGTTTTTTTCCAAACATGTTAAGGTTTAGATATACAACATGTATAATTTAAAAACATATTAATTTAAATGAGAATTCTGGATTTTTAATCTAATAAAACTGATGTAATGAGTAAATGTACATAATTGTTAGAGCAATTGGTGATAGGAAGGATGCTTATAAGCTACTTTAATATTGCCCTCTGTTATTGGAAGCAGCCACTCTTGGTGAAGGAATATTCTTTCTTCTTTTTGGCACCCTAAAGCAGAAAACACATCTTCATTTCTATAAACAGTTAAATTTAAAGGAGTTCTTTATGGTGTTCACAGAAAGAGGAGATTTGAAAATCATCACCAGTTAAACTGGGAGTCCTTCTGTAGCATCTCTTTAACAGCTGCTTGACCTCATTATTTCTCAGTTCATAAATTTTATTTTTAATGCTTTTGCCTCAGCACACATGCTAAGGTGTGAGAGAAAAACCTTTTTTCCACCACTTTTATATCTCAGTTTTATTGGCAAAATATTTTCTAGGTCTTCCATCACATTGGGCCATGTCTTTTTCAGAAATAAATTTTTGTATTCGGAGAATTCTTTGGTAAAATAAAATTGTATCTCCTCTAAATCAGTTTCTTTTTTATTCCCTTTGGGAGAGGAAAACTTCTTTGTTTGATAATTATTTTATAACCCAAATCTGAAAACTACATAACTGTTCTCTGTAGTTTTGAGTCCCTGTTTTGAGCTATGCTATTGCTCAGCATTGTCTGTTTCAAGATTTTATTCTTAAAATGTCACAGTATAGAATCACAAGTTCTGAAGTTTAAATATTTTTTGTCGTTATTGTTCTGTTTATAAAAACTGCTAAATTTACATTGTTAGATTGTTTATATGTTGCCTTAATTTTCCCTTTTTCTTTTCTGTTTTAATTAAAGCTTGGAAAATGTCCAGGGGTAATGTACTTTGAAACTATACTGTATATTAATATTACTTATCTGATTTTAAGATTATAAATTAAGATTATAGTTCCCTGGTATCAGTTAAAGCTTATATAAAACTTATTAGCAGAATAAATAGTATGACTTAAATATTTTGGTTAAATAGTTCATATTTTGCTGACTGAAATCAACACTGTATTATGACGGCACATTTAACTCTTGGTATACTATTAAGAAAAAACCTATCACATTTATTATCTATATTTTTATATTTCTTGCCATGCTAAGACATTGATGCCCAAAGTAAATAAAAATATCTTTATACTTTAGAGAATAAAATAGAGGAAAAGATTTTTATGTTTTTATTTTCCAGAGAAAGAAAAAATACTTCCATAATAGGAATCTTGTGTGTTACACTTCCTGAGAAAAATAGTGATTTATTTTCAGCTTCATTAATTCCTGAATGCATAGATAAAATAATATATTTGGAATTCCTGTCTATAATAATATATAATAATCTGAATTCAGTTGTTTCAGGAAATCTGAATTGCGTTCAGTGCTAGTTTTAACTGAGATCTTTCTAGAAGCTCATCTCATGAGATTAAATTTCTATAAGGAAAAGTTTCCAAAAGAATAAAATTTTAATGCCAAGTCTTGGAAAACAGGTAGCACGTTGTCTTGGCACTATGTACATTTATTATTGGCAGAAATATTCTTAGAATATCCTTGTTGCAACGTTGCTATTTAGAATCACAGAGTGTCCTAATTTATATCCATGTAATTAATCAGGTCTTGATCATAGATGTTAGGTAAGGGAGATTTTTTCCAAGGAGAAGTCTCTTGGGGTTATGGTAACCAGAGAAATTCTCCATGGAGGAGTTAGAACTAGGAGTTAGCAAATATGCCAGACGAAAAGAAGGGGTCAAAGAAGGAAGGCAGATACATTTAGAGACATGAGCAGTCTTGTATCAGAGGACTGGTTACAGGGGTGTAATGAGAAAGGGGTGGGGGTAAGTGATGTGGATCAGATTGTAAAAGCATTGAATTCCTGGTTAAGGAATTTGTGCTTCATTGCCTGGGTGAATGAGGAGATTCTGAGTATTTATGACCGGTTTGCACTGTTTGGGGAGGATTAAACACAGTGCCTGCCAGCCATATAATAATTATTTGAAGTGCACAGATTCTGGTATGAGACTGCCCAGATTCAAGTTTCAGCTTTTCACTCACTAACAGAACATCTTTGGTCAACATAAGGTACTGGTTGCCTAAAATTTCTAATCTGCACTGCAGGGATAATACTATCCTATAGGATTGTTATGAGTACATGCAAAGCATGCATGAATACATGCAAAGCATCTGAATTTGGCACATAGTGTTGAGAAATATTTACTGAATACTTGTATGTATTAGCTGCTATAATTATTATTGTGAATATTTTTAAATAATTACTTAATCTGGCTGTTCCATATTGATTAAATTGGGAGAAAGATTGAACCTTTAGTCTTTATACAAAGTTAAGTAAAATCTCAATGACAAACTAAGAAATTGTAATTTTTTACATACCATAAAAAAAAAATAGCTTATCCAACCTATTCAGATGGTTTATATAGCTTTGAAGTTCCCAGATAATTTCCAGTTTGTAGTTTAAGCCCTATTTAATACTAACATTTCATAGCATTTTATAGTTTACGGAGTACTTTCACACATTTTATCTCCTTTGGTTTTCACTTCAGTCCTAGGCACTCCTTCGTACTGTTACTCATATTTCACAAGAGAGGAAACGAAGCTCACGGTTGCCCCAAGATCATACAGCTCTTAACCACTACATTGTAATTCTGCTTGCCCCCCCTCCTTTTTTAAAAATTCAAGGTTAATTAAACAGTGTCATGTTTCAGGTGTATACAGTTCTGTACATTACTCAGTGCTCATCACCATAAGTGCACTCCTTAATCCCGTTCACCTATTTCACCCATCCCCTCACCCAGTTCCCCTCGGACTAACGCCAGTTTGTTCTCTATATTTAAAGTGTCTGTTTTATCACTTGTCTCTTTTTTTCTTTATTTTATTTCTTAACTTTCACAGAGGAGTGAAATCATATGGTATTTGTCTTCCTCTGACTGACTGACTAACTTCACTTAGCATTATACCCTTTGGGTCCACCCATTTTGCTGATTTCAAAAATGGCAAGATTTCATTTTTCTATGACTGAGTAATATTCCATGTATATGGCATACAACATCTTCCTATGTAAACCACATCTTCTTTATCCATCTGTCAGTGGACATTTTGGTTGCTTCACTATCTTGGCTTTTGTAAATAATGCTGCATGAGAGGTACATATATCTTTTCAAATTAGTATTTTTGTATTGTACTGGTAAATACCCAGTAGTAGAACTACTGGATCTTATGGTAATTCTATTCTTAATGTTTTAGGAACCTCCATACTGTTTTCCACAGTGGCTGCACCAATTCTGCATTCCCACCAATAGTGCAAGAAGGTCCTCCTTTCTCCACATCTTTGCCAACACTCATTAGTTCTTGTGTTTTTGATTTTAGCCATTCTGACACATATGAGGTGATATGTCATTGTGGTTTTGATTTGCATTCCCTGATAGTGATGGTGAGCATCTTTTCATGTGTTTGTTTGGTCATCTCTGTCTTGTTTTGGAAATATGTCTGTGCAGTTGTCCATTTTTTTTATTGAGGTATTTGTTTTTTGAGTGTTGAGTTGTATAAGTTCTTAATATATTTTGAATATTAACCCTTTATCAAATATATCATTTACAAATATCTTCCCCCCATTCAGTAGATTGTCTTTTTGTTTTGTTGATGATTTCTTTTGCTGTGTAAAAGTTTTTTATTTTGATGTAGTCCCAATGATTTAATTTTGCTTTTAACATTTAAACATTTAAAGAAGAGTTAACACCTGTTCTTCTCAAAGTATTTCAAAAATAGAAAACAAAGAAAAGCTTTCAAATTCATTCTACAAGCTGAGAATTACCCTGACGCCAAAATCAGATAAAGACTCTACAAAAAACAAAAACTATAGGCCAATATCTCAGATAAACAGAGATGCAAAAATCCTCAACAAAATATTAGCAAACCAAATCCTCCACTACACTAAAAAAAAAAAATTCATTAACCACAATCAGGTGAGATTTATTACAGAGATGCAAGAGTGGTTTAATATTTACAAATCAAGCAATATGATACATCACATTAACATGAGAAAGGATAAAAAAACACATGATCATCTTGATAGATGCAGAACAGAAGTATAACATCCATCCATGATAAAATTTCTCAACAAAGTAGTTTAAAGGAAACATACCTCAATATAATAAAGGCCATATATGAAAAACCCACAGCTAACATTGTACTCAATGGTGGAAAACAGACTTTTTCCTCTAAGATCAGCAACAAGACGAAGAATGCCACTCACCACCTTATCCAACTTAGTATTGGAAATCCTAGCCACAGCATTCAGACAAGGAAAGCAAAGAAGTAAAAGGCATCCAGACTGATAAGGAAGAAGTGAAACTGTCACTATCCACAGTTGGCATGATAATGTATATGGAAAACCCTGCAGAGTCCACCAGAAAACAACTAGAACTGATAAATTAATTTAGTATAGTTGCAGGTTACAAAATTATTACATAGAAATCTCTTACATTTGTATATAGAGTAATGATCAAGCAGAAAGAAAAATTAAGAAAATAATCCCACTTACAATTGCACCAAAAGAATGAAATACCTGGAAATAAACTTAACCAAGGAGGTGAAAGACCTGTACTCCAGAAACTATAAACCACTGATGAAAGGAGTTAACGATGATACAAACGGAAAGATATTCCATGCTCATGGAATGGGAGAACCAATATTGTTGAAATGTCCACACTACCCAAAGCAATCTATAGATTCAATGTGATTGCTATCAAAATACCAAAGCATTTTCACAGAACTAGAACAAATAGTCCTAAAATTCGTATGTAACCCCAGAAGACCTGAATAGCCAAGGCATTCTTAAGACCAAAGCCGGAAGTGTCATAATCCCAGATTTCAAGATCTATTACAAATCTGTAATAATCAAAATAGTATTGTTTAGCCTTTTTATTGAAGCAACTATGTCAGAACAATATACAAAATAAGAAAGTATGTTGGATACCCACTACCTACCGCTGTTCTGCACCTTGCCTTTTTTTCTTTTTTAACTCTACCTTTATTCATGTTAAAACTTAACACTCAGA
This sequence comes from Mustela nigripes, assembly GCF_022355385.1. Classification (NCBI taxonomy): domain Eukaryota; kingdom Metazoa; phylum Chordata; class Mammalia; order Carnivora; family Mustelidae; genus Mustela; species Mustela nigripes. The sequence goes on from NC_081559.1 coordinate 160,498,514, forward strand.
TATTCCTAATTTCATTCATGGATTTTTACTTCTTAATTGTCCATTGCCTCAGTATGCCAGGTGTTTTTTCTTTCCTCTAATAATGAACATTGAAATTTTCAGTTTTTCTCTATCACATACAGTGATGAATATTCTTCAGAATTCTCCTTGTATACATATATAATATTTTCTTTTGAGTGGTGCTTTATAAAAGAACTTGCTGTGATCATGGAAATATTCCTGTATCTGCTCTAATATAGTAGCCACTAGCTGAGTGTGACTATTGAGTGCTTGAACTGTGATGGCTACAACTAAGGAACTACATTTTTAAAAATTGTGTTGAATTTTAACTGACTTAATTTTCAATAGACACATGCAGCTAGTGGCTATTGTACTGTACAGCTTGGGCTCTGGGGTGTACATCTAGGAGTGGAATTGCTAAGTCCTAGGTTAGGCATAGCTTCAGTGCTGCAAGGAGTTACCACCAAATCATTCTTCAAAGTGGATTATGTCAGGCTTACCTTTCCAGTAGTTCAATATGAGTTACCATTGCTCTACATTCTGATAGAAACACTTAACATTAATACTGGTTTTGTGTTTGTTTTGTTTTGTTTTTTATTAGTACTGTTATATTAGACACTATAAACAACTACAAACTACAAATTAGACATTACTTTGACATTTTACTATGTCTTAGGACTAGAAGTGAGTGGAAGGCCCTTAGGTAAAAACATTTGCTCCTTACAACTAGGGGTAGTACTTCAAAGCTGTGATGCCCTGGTATCATTAGATGCATAGATATGTACCCTCTAATATATGGTGATGAAAGGGTAGTACCTTGCCAGACGATAGGGAAAATATACCAAACTGTTAAAGCAAACGTGAGACTATGTACCAGTTACTGACTAGAAGATTGTTGATTGGTACCTTTCCTTAAACAATCTTTATCTGATTATTTTGCATTTTGAACTCTTCATATTTTTAAGATCACGTATTAAGAGATTACTCAAACTATTGATGCATTTTTTAAAAAAACTACTATTTTCCTTTATAGTAGAGTGTTACTTAATATTTATTTTACAGAAGTTTGAGAATCTTGACTCCTGGTCTCCAATTTTGTAATAAATATTGGTCTGAAGTAGCTCAAATAATATGGCAACTTTTTTTTAAATCAGTGATTTGTTATATGCCAGGTCTAAAGGCTCCCTCCCCTGTCAAATGTCTTATTGTAAATCTGCTCTAGTCTATAGTCTTGGAAATACTCTTTATTAATTTGAAGTCTCTCAGTTTTTCATCCATCTATATACATTTACTTTAAAAAAGTATAATCTGTGTTTTATTTTGAAAAACAATTCTGTTGTTAAGTATAGAAAAGTCTGAATTTATAATCAGAAAGTGTTGCTTCCAGTTTGGATTCTGCCTTTACCCAGCCTCCTTACCTAAATCATCAGCATCTGTAAAATGATGTCTACGTATCACATCCTGTGCGTGGTGATTAGTAAGAGGTAAATGGAAATGGCTTTGTTAGGAATCATATTGAAGATTTCCCAAGCAACTTAATATGAAGACTATGCTACATGTAGTCCAACTAATTCAGCTGCAGTTTGCTTTTTTAGAAATATTTTTATAAGGCTAAAGGTTTTTTCCTTATTACAGAAGATATTTATAAATGTAGTAAGAACTTGCTTTTCCTATCTAATAATGTACTATGAACATTTCTCTGTGTCATTAGTCTTTCAAAGCTTTGTTTTTAATTATTTACCAGTGTGATTGAATGCTGCAGTTATTGCTAAAAAATCATTAGTGGAGATTTTTAATAAATGGGAGCCAATTATGAATCCTGATTTAAATGATTTTTGAAAGGAAGTCTATTTTTGTAAACATAATTTTAAGAGTAGGAGATGATGGATAATGATGGATTAATAAAGAAAGAGGAAATGTTAAAATGGTAGGAGAGTTTTATAGAAAGTTTCAAATAGGTTACTCGAATTGGATTTAGAAATAAATAGGAAACCCATTAACTACCAAGGCCGATTATTTTGAGTAAACAAAATGAAAAAAAATTGATAAAGATTTGAAGAATATCTGAATGAAAAAGGATGTTAACAGTTGGAATAAAGGATGTTAACACACAATTCATGATTCACACAATGAATGTTAACACAATTCATTTACAATTCATGATTTATATAATAGGAGTTGATTTGCAGCCATGGTAGGTATTATAGAAGAATCATAAATCAGGAATCTTGCCAGAGATATGTTGTAGAAACATTAGAAGCAAGTCGGAGGTCTGTCTCTTTAATAAAGACACATTATAAATTTCATCTCTTTAGTGTATTACCATCTTTTGAAGCCTAGAGAGATGAAATTTAAATAAACATGAAGAATGCAGGATTTTACTACATTTACAATTAATTTTTCAAAGTCGCCTATGTGAGAATTATAGTAAAATATACTGCTAAGTAAGACCATTCTAGGTTCTAATACATAAATGAAGTTCACTTTTATGGCAGATACTTGGATATTTTGAAAATCTGTGATGATTTTATATAAACACACCTGTAATATAATATTGTAACATTCTAAAAAAAAGAACTTTGATTTCATGTTATCAAGGAATTATTGCATATTATTTGAAATGAAACTATTCAAATAAAATTTATTCTAAAATTTAGTTTTTAAAAATTAATGTAAGAATAGTATGTAAGAATTACACTACTTTGTTAGTGTAATAAGGAAGAGTTTGCCTAATCCTCTGAAACTTTATAGTGTATGCATGGTATGTGTTATGCTATTTAAAAATTAAAAGGCTGCAATGACATTTAACAATGGTTTTGATATTTCTTTTCTTTCTCATAAGCCAGGCTAACTCTTCTACGCTTTCTTATGTTGTTCTTATTTCTTTTCTTTTCTTCTTCTTTTTTTTTTTTTTTTTTTTTTTTTTTTTTTTTTTTTTTTTTTTTTTGGTGAAGTGTTGTCAAGCAATCTCTTTCACATACTGTATTTGTAGAGTTGGCTGTTTGAACCTATATATGGAATTTTGCATTTGTTCCTCTTAAATTTCATCTTATTAGTTTTGACTCTGTTCCAGTATTTTGAGGTATAGTATTATATATATTTGTCATTTGAAAATTTGATAAGGCTGATTTATATGAATTCATTAAAATTAATGCTAAAAGCTATTGAATTGAGCCAAATCCTCTGTCATGTTATTAGGAACTTGACTCCAAATAGTTATTATTTGGATTTGGTAATAAGCCAATTCTAAATCCATTTTACTATGTTTTCGTCAAGTCCGTATTTCTCCAATATATTTTTAAAAGTATTTAAACTTAGTCATTCGCCCATCTTTATAGCATCAAGTTTTATAATAGTGATGTTGTCTTCTCAACGTTATCATTAAACCAAAAAAAAAGTAGGTTTGGCCTGATTTATTCTTAGCTAATTCAAACCATTCTTAATATAGATCACTTTATATCCTTGCATGGTCAAAAACCTTCTGATAAATGAATAATCAAAGTTACTAACGATCAGTAATATAGGGGTAGCTGGGTGGCTCATTTGGTTAAGCATCCAGCTCTCGATTTCAGCTCAGGTCATGTTCTCAGGGTCATGGGATTGAGTTCCATATTGGGCTGCATGCTCAACAGAGAGCCTGCTTGAGATTCTCTCTCTCCCTTACCCCTTCTCCCATGCTTTCTCTCTCTCTCTCTCTCTTTCCTTCTTAAATAAATCAATCTTTAAAAAATAGATCAGTAACATAGTTAGTTTACAAAATTGAAGTAGCATATTCATTTCTCTATATTGTAGTGTGTCTGTCAGTAATTTCTCTGAGATCACATAAGGGTTCTTTGATCACTTCAACAAATTTTTCAATGTAGTACATGTTCAGTTAATTCATTTCTTTGGAATATATTTCTAATGTGATGAGAATTGTTTGGGGTAGTTTGATATACTTTTCACTTTGACCATACATTGTATACCCTGTATCTTCTTACATTGTCTTGTAAATATATACCCAATTTATATACTTGTGAGCAAAAGAGGACTTACCAGCTGAGGTCTGACTGCAAGAGGAAAAAAAAAAAAAAAAAAAAAAAAAACCTTCCAAAGCTCATATATTTTCTTTAAGATAAAATGTGAAGATCTAGTTTCTTATTTTCTTAACCACTGAGGACATTTTGAGAAACTTTCAGAAAAAGGTATTCTTTATATTAATGAAATTGCCTATAATTTACCCATAAAAAAAAAAAAACTGGTAAATACTGCTGTCATGTCATTATTACTTTACACTCTATTTTGTGGATTTGTGTACATGATCATTTAATTTTGTATAATTGAAAAAAGTGAGTTTTATTATTGCCCCATCATAAAACCATTTGTTAAAGTGGAATTTATTTATTAAAAGTTTGTATTAATTAAAAATGAATTTTAGTTTCTAAAAGTTATGAAATTATTTTTTTTAAAGATTTTACTTATTTATTTGACAGAGAGAGATCACAAGTAGGCAGAGACGCAGGCAGAGAGAGAGAGGAGGAAGCAGGCTCCCTGCTGAGCAGAGAGCTCGATGCGGGACTTGATCCCAGGACCCTGAGATCATGACCTGAGCCGAAGGCAGCGGCTTTACCCACTGAGCCACCCAGGCGCCCCAAGTTATGAAATTCTTAAAAAATATTTTTGCTCCTTCTTTCTTATGAGAATGTGAAATACATGATGAATATTTTAGTGTTCATTTTATCACTTGGACTAGAAATCTAGAGAAATCATTTTGTTACGTAATGTTCTATTTATACTCAAGGAATTATCATAGGGCCTGTTTGTTTAAACTAAAGTCTCTGTATCATCAGTCTATTTTTGGATTTTATAAGTGAAACGAGTGGATTCAGTCTGAAAGCAGACCAGTGGATTCTTTCTTATACACTGTAGTAATAACATTAACCAGGTGACATGTATGGTTAGTAAACATGTTAATTAAAATTATAAGATTAAATCCCAAAGAGATCCTATGTAACTAGGTACCACTATCCCGTTAGAGAAGATACTGATATTCATTGAGTTAGCTGACTTCTCCAAGGATCTATATCTTGTAAATGATAGAACCAGAATTTGAATATAATTTTGATATTAAGATTCAAGCTCTTTGGGTAACTGGCTGACCCAATCAACTAGAAGAACATGTGACTCTTGATCTTGGCCTTCGACGTTCAAGCCCTTTGTTGAGTGTAGAGATTACTTAAAAGTAAAATCTTAACAAAATAAAAAATAATATTCATGTTCTTAATACAGTTTAATTATACTGTGCTTTCTTTGACCATGGAACTCTAGTAGTAGCCAACTGTTTTTTAAATGTATGCCATTCATCATAAAATGGGCTGGGCCAGAAAATGTAAGGGGATTCTAGGAAACCTATCTCCTTCATTGGAAATACAGTTCAGGAGTACATATAGTGGCATTTGTGAATCAGTCATGCTACTGAATATATAAAAAACATAAAATCTGAAGATGGAGCCCTAGAAGTCACTAATATTGATGGGACAAACAGAAAAAAAGAATTCAGTAAAGGAAATTAGAGAAGGACAGTTGAGGGAGTGTGGAAGTACACAAGTTCATGGAAGAAAATTTTAATAATGAGAAAGATTATTATAATAATAGCTTCCAGTATATATTAATCATTTACTCTATGTCAGGTATTACTTGGCATGAAGGAGCTCATTTGACTTCACTTTTCAGATGATTAAAATGAAGCACAGTAAATTTAATTTGCTCAAAGGTACCCAATGGTAGGTGGCAGAGCTAGAATCATCCATCCCAGCAGGCTAAGTGTGCAGTCTGTGCTCTTCACCAGCGTGCTCTGCTGCCATTTTGAATTGTCAAATACCCAGAAAAGACAGGTGAGTTAATGACTAAAAGTCATCCACTGGATCCGATAATTAGAAAATCAGTTGGGGATCTTTTCAGGAAAATTTCAGAGGAGAAGGAGGGGTGATACCTGATTGTGAGGAAAAATAAATTGTGAGGAAATAGAAATACTGAGAGAAAGATAAGTTTCTTTTTTTTTAAAATTTTTTAATTTTTAAAAATTTTTTAAAAACATATAATATATTTTTATCCCCAGGGGTATAGGTCTGTGAGAAAGATAAGTTTCTGGTTAAAAGGGACTGTGAGAGAAAAGGTGCTAGCCGGAGATGATGCAGGGTCTTAGGGAGAGCCTCTTTCTCTTCCAAGGAGACTAACTTCAACATAATTTGTCTGAAGGTTCAAGTTACAGACGAGAAAAAGAAAAAAATGATTGCTTACAGTCCTCAAGAGAAATAAAGGAAAGAAAGAAGAATATTAGTTATTTATTTAACTTGATATATTAAAAGCCTCCTGTGTGTCAAGGCTTATGGGAAAGTACATGGAAGTGAGAAAATAGACACCCAGCTTTCAAGGGTGAAGTGAATTAGCAGAGACAACTCTGTGAAGGAAGCAGGACAAGTATTAATTTCTCTAGTTTATAAAAGAAATAGCCTTGGGTTTACTGGTTCTTGTCTTTGCTCCTTTCACTTCAGATACTAGATTTATGATGTTCCAGGTCAAAGAAGTATTGCTCTCAGTATTAGAATTTGGTTTTAAAATCAATAAAAATGCTAGTTTGCATTCAAACAAACAAACAAGGGAAAAGGCATATTCCTCAGTCCCAGTCCAGACCTGCTGAATCAGAATTTCTGCAGGTGGGAACTTAACATTTTTAACAAGCTCTCAGGTCATTCTTCTACCCTCTGAGGACAAGAACCCCTGCGATTGGTCATGGAAATCAGCAGTAGTCCTCAGCCCGATCAACTATTTAAATCCCCTACCCTGTATACTCTCAAAATTACTGTTGCTATAGATACTTGGTGATAAAAATGCAGATTAATTTAATTGAGTCAATGTATATAAATTTTACTTCTTTTTATATTCCTATTTTCTGGCTTGTTTAACGTTTTGTAGATCTCAACTGAGCTGTAAGTAATGAATTCTATTTCTTCACAGTGAGCTCGAAAGATATGCCTATTCAGCAGTGAGCAGTATAAATGGTTCAACATGAGCTGTTCCTTATGTAAACATACAAAAGGCCTGACCCAGACTAAATCAATTTAAAAAGGAAAACATTAAAGCTATGTTTCCTGTTATATACTTAAAGTCTTCTTTGGTTCCTTATGATTATATTATTGACCAACTATTGCAGACTTTAGTTTATCCTCCTACACCACCTGCTGAATGGTTCAAATGGTATGGGAGATGAGTTTCGGAAGGGCAAAGCAATTACAATTATAACTCCTACATTTTAGCCAATAAAGCAGCTTTTTGTGTTAAGGGCAAGGAAGTTATGGGCATCTTAACTCACCCCCTTTCCTGATTTGAATTGCTAAAAGGTCTTAAAGACTGTAATAAGGATAAAGAGCAAAGTTCATAGAGCTTTTTAGAGGTATGTGAATTTAAGACAAAATTTTATTCCATTTATGATATCAAACATTTCTAGAAAAAAACTTAATTAGGAAGTAATATAATATAAGCTTCTCTTAAAAAGGTATTTATGTATTTTCTCCCAGCTTTATTGAGATAAATTGAGAAATAAAAATTGTATATGTTTAAGGCGTACAAAGTGATCATTTGATATATGTATAGTTTGAAATTATTACCACAATCAAGCTAATTAGACACAGCTTTCATTTTACAGTTATCTTTTTTTATGAAAGTTCTTAAGATCTTCTCTTACTGTATACCATTAACTATCATCACTATGCTATACACTAGATCCCTAAAACTACTTATTCATCTTATAACTATGTTTGTATGTATATTGGCTTTTTCCAGTTTTATTGAGAAATAATTGACATACATCACTGTAAGATGTACAGAATGATGGTTTGATTTACATATATTGTGAAACGATTAAGACCATAGATTCAGCTAATATCAATCTTTTCATATAGATACAATATAAAGATAAGGAGTAAAGGGGAAAAGATTTCTCCTTGTAATGTGAACTCCTAGGATTTACTCTCTTACAGCTTTCCTGTAGATCAGATAGCAGTGTTAGCTATAGTTATCATGTACATTATATCCCTAGCTCTGATATGTGTTAGAACTGGAAGTTTGTACCTTTTGACCATGTTTCTCCAATTTCCCCTTCCTGTCCCTAGCCCCTGATAACCAATCTGATTTCTTTCTCTGATCTCTCTCATTTATTTCCATTGCACATATAAGTGAGATCACACAGTATTTGTTTTTCTCTGACTCACTAGCATAATGTCTTTAAGGTCCATCCAGGTTGTTGCAAATGATTTCTTTGTCTGTGTGTGTGTGTGTGTTTATGGCTGAATACTGTTCTGTTGCATGTATATGTATGTCACATCTTTATCCATCCATTCATCCATTGGTGGACACTTGGGATGTTAGTTTTATTTTGTAAGGTAGGTATTATTACTATTAGGCATCCTGACCCTCGCTAAAGCTTTTTTCCTCCAATGAGTTTTCTAATAAAGTAACATTTTATTAGAATTCTTTGCTTTGATGATTTTGCAGTTGTTTCTTATGCTATGAAAATGCAGTGCACTAAATCAAAGCTCTCTTGATTAAAATGTATTTTTGTTTTTGGCTTTGAAGTAAAATTGTTTTTCACTTGTAACTGGCTATTTTTAAATTAAAAGTCATTTGCTTAGGGAATATCACATTTTAAAAGCTGTAAAAGGATTTCCAGCATTTGAAAAAATGAAAATTAATTGTCTTCAAATTGTGACTATATGTATTTACACCTTTAAAAAAGATCTAATTAAATACATCTTTCACAAGACATCTTCCTCTCAGAGTGCTTAAGAAGAGTTTACATCTAGTATTTGAATGAAAACATTTTGAATGGTTTTTTAAATTTAGTATTGAAAAATAAATTACTTGAATGTCCAAAATGGGCATCTTATACTTTAAAAAATAAAGATCAGTGAGTATTTCAAGATGAGGGGAAAAAAAAAAACCAAAAACAAGTACTTTGTGGAAAATGAAGTAAATCAGTGAGCCACTGTGTGTTTTCTGACTTTAAAGAATTGAAAATAAGTCATACAGATTATGTAATTAGAAAAATTAGATTTTATTATCTAAGTCTGAAAGAAATTACCCTGCATTTGTTTCTGTCGGAGAAAACTCAAACCAAACTTACAAAGTTTGTGAATAAGAGCTAATTTTAAAATATATTTCATCTTTATATTAACCTAAGCTAATAAGCCAAATGGCCTACCTATATTATTTGTAACAGTGATTTACATTTTATACTTGGGAAAATGTACAAGAATACATTCTTTCCTGGCTTTGATATCTCAGGAGACTAAGAAATTATTGAAGAAAATCTGTTTTTTAAACAGTTTGAAAGAACTGTTTCCTGTCTTAGAAAGTCGGGGGTTTATTACAAACTAACCCAGAACACTATTAAAATGTTTTTAGATTGATGAAACAGAACAAATTAGAACACTTGGGTAGAGGGGCCCCTGGGTGGTTCAGTCATTAAGCATCTACCTTTCGGCTCAGGGCATGTTCCCAGAGTCCTGGGATCGAGTCCCTCATTGGGCTTCCTGCTTATCAGGAGGCCTGCTTCTTCCTCTCCCACTCCCCCTGCTTGTGCTCCCTCTCTTGCTGTGTCTCTCTCTGTCAAATAAATAAATAAAATCTTAAAAAGGGAAAAAAAAATTCGTTGGGTGAATTCACTCACTTAATTCAATGGAAGGTCAGTGCTGCTGTTTGCTCTAGGCTTTTGTTTTTTCAGAATCCGAATGTGTACTTTATCCGGTGAGTCTTTCTTCCTCTCGCTTTCTAATTATTTCACTGTTATTTAATATTTTATACAGAGGCTGAAGAGAGAATCAAAGTAGGATGATTTTTTTTTTTCTAACAGTCACTGAGATTTTTATGATGTGTCAAGTTGTATGCTGGGCTCTTTATCTCACTTAGTTCTTAAAATAAGACAGAAACTCAGATCTCTCTCTAGTCTTGACTACTGTGCTAATACATAATTTCTGTAACCTTTTTGCCAGAGGAGAAAATGCCAATTTTCTAGGCAAGTGTGACCTGTGGGCCACCCCTCCACCCCCAAAGTCTGGGCCTGGTGCTGTTCTCGGACGCTTTCTGATGGAAGGGCCTGTCTGACTTGAAGCCTCACTAGTCTGTGACTTTACTTCCTTCCATACATCTCTCCACGCCAACAGTTCAGAACATTTTCAGGTTTTCTGGACCCTTAAACCTCTTGTTTCCTCTGTCTGAGATAATTTTTTTTTAATTTTTTCATTATATGGAATGAAGTTTGGCGGTTTTGAACTCCCTTAAGCACTGCTTCCTCTTTCCTGGGTCCCTTAGATCTGGGTCCCGTTTTTGTACTTCCAGTTGCATTCTATACCTAACCTTTTATAGCATTAACTCTTTTTGCTATTCCCTGTAAATCCCCAATGAGACTGTAAGCTGTATTAGGGCAGGGACCACAGAGGGATCCAGCATCCCTAGGGCCTGTCACAGGGCCTGGCATGCAATGTTCGCTAAGTACTCTCTGAATGAGGGAATGCAAATTTGCTTAGTGGCCTTTGAGATAGGAAGATAGAGTTGACAGTCTTAAGTAAGGAATGGAATAGGGAAGTACACGGTTGCTTTTCACTAGTTCTTACATGACCAGCAGGTTTAACTGTCAGGATATAGTTTTAAAGTAGTCATTTTTACATAAAAAAAGAACTTATGAAAGGAGAAAGTAGCATTATATGCGGTGGAAGAAATGAGAGGGCAGCCTTTATATTCATCCCATGGTGAAAGGTTAAGAATTATCTTTGGGGACAGTGAGAAATTAGATAAGAGATTTTTTTTCCCACAATAAGTTGTAAAATCTTTGTTACTAGAAATCTTACTAATATCCTCTTATCTGTTTAGTCTCTGCAGCATCATAGTTGTGGGGGTTTTTTAATTGCAAATTTAGTTTCTTAGGCTTTCTGTCTTTAGCTCTTTTTTTTTTCCTCTTGACTACTGGAGGTTTATCTATTTTAGGCTTTGTTGATCCTTCCCTGTCTTTTTTATTTCATTGATTTCTGTTCTTATTTCCTTCTCTCTATTTTTTTTTATTTTTATTTTTAAAATTTTTTTTTAGTTTATTCTACCTTTTGATGTGTAGCCCATTACTTGGGAGCTTTACCAACATCCCCCACCCAGCAGAGTTGTACGTAGTTACAACTGCTGGACTATGGTGACACATCATAATCATGCAGACTCCATGGTTTCCATGAGGATTCACTCTTGGCATTACACGTTGTGTAGATTTGGACAGATAAATAACATATGACACATATCCATAATTACAGTAACATACAGAGTATTTTCACTGCCCTACACTGAGCACCTTTTCATTTCCCTGTTGGCCATTTGTATGTCTTTGGAAAAATGTTTATTTCAGATCCTTTCCCCATTTTAAAATTGATTGTGTTTTTGCTACTAAGTTGTAGGAGTTCCTTGTATATTTGGGATAGAACTCCTTACCAGATATAGGGTTTGCAAAATTTTCTATTTCAGAGGTTGTCTTTTCATCTTGTTGATACTTTTCTTTGATGAGCAGAAGCTTTTTAATTTGATGTACTCCCACTTATTTATTTTTGCTTTTGTTGCCTTTTGCTTTTGGGGTCAAAACCAAGAAATCATTGCCAAGACTGATGCCAAGGAGCTTATCCCCTATGTTTTCTTCTGAGAGTTTTGTCATTTTAAGTCTTGCCTAACCTCCTGCATAACTGTAGTACAATTTCAAAACCAGGAAGTTGACAATCAGTATAGTCCACAGCTGTATTCAGATTCAGCAGTTCTCTGGATTCTCCTTGTGTTTAGGTGTGTATAGTTCTGTGAAGTTTTATCACATGTAGATTCTTGTAACCACTATTGCAATCAAGATCCTGAACTGCTCTATCACCAAGAGGCTCCCCGGGAGGGCTGTTTTTAATTCACACTTTGACCACGTATGTAGCCCTCTGTGACCCCAGCTTTATATGTAGGGTCTGCAATTAAGTTGATTCATCATCTTGGGTGGGCCTTGAGCTTTATCTCCCATGCAGTTATCAGAGCAAAAAATCAGTGTCTGCAGGATTCAGCAGAAAACCTAAGAGCAAAAGCTGGCTTTGGCAGGTGCTTATTTATTAGTTTTCCTGGTTTCGCTTTGGGAGGGGTTGGCGGGGTTGGCGGGGTCAGCGGGGCGGTGGGGGGTACTTTGAAGTTTCTGTTCTCTGGTGCCACCTCTAAGATGTGTTTAAAAAGGTAACTTTAAATTTTTGTCAAGCATTCTAGATAAGAGAAATACAGCTCAATTTAAGACTAAGAAAAAAATGTAGGATATTTCTAGTCTACATGAAAAACTCTGATATGAAACTCAGTGTTTTGTGGTTTTAATCTTGTGATTATACAACATCCATGCACCAAGGGAAATAGACTGATGTTAATGCTGGGCTGAGTTACTTTGTCTTTTAATATAGCACTGACTGTATTTCTTAACATATTTTTTCTTCAAGGATTCTTAAAGTATTTTAGTTCACCTTAAAAATATGTTTAGGGAATTTATTTAAAGTGCAGAAAGCATTGGCTAGTTTAAAATAAGGAAATGTAACTTTTGTATGGGGATTAATAATCTAAGAAATAGGCTATACCACTAACTGCCCAAGATGTTTACTGTATATCTGAATTCATGTGCATCTGAATCAAAAAGTTTAAAAACTGTTTTCTTACTGCTATGTACATATAGGTTCTCCATTTGAGATTTGTCAAGATTTGTGTCTGTTCAAATCAGTGAACTGAAACAGCATTTACTGATAGCTTGATAGGAGAGTTAGTTCTTGACTTCAAGAAATGTATGATATATTGGGAAAAACTGACATGTCATTGTGATGTTATTGTGCTTTTAGTATAGAGAAACCCCAGGAGCACAGATTTGAGAGAGATGAGTTTGGAGAAAGGTTGGTTGGGAAAGGCTTCATAGAAAGTGAAGTCTGAGGTGGGCCCTTAAGCAGAATTATACCGATACTAAGGTAAAACGAGAACATTGTACCAAAATGGGGCTATTCTAAATGTTATGCCCTCCCATCTCTATCATCATGCTTTCTTTTTTCTTTACTTTCATCAGGACAAATTGAAAAGGTTCATATCCCATTTTATGGGCTGTATTTCTAATGTAATTATTTGCTTCAAGTAAAATTTTAGGCTATTTTTCTTTGCATCCCCGTTCCTAGATTGCAATTCTTGTTAAGTTAGAAAAGAGAAGGAAAACAACAACAAGTTGAGCTCTTAACTTTAGATATGAGAATTCATCCCATTTCCTTCTCTGGCTTCTGCTATGGTTTCTAGACTGACGCCTATTTGTTTCCCTGTTCTCTGTTATAACTCTCTCTGATTTCACCCTACCTGAACTGCCTGCTCATTCAGCTCCAGTTCTTTCCCAGCCCCTTTCTTCACTTGAATTCATTAGCTTCAGCCCGTACCTTGTCTGGCGCAGTAGAACCTCGCCTGGCCCAACAGATGCTGTCTCCATTCCTCAGCAGTTGGCCTAGACCCCTGCCATCTTGAGTCGCTGCAGTTACCCACCTTCCATCAGTATTTGACCAGCCTTCGGGGACATGGTCTGACCCACACTGCTTAACTTAGCCACCGCACAGTCTTAATTGGAGTTTCTGTAGTTTTCAGAAGAAGACCCATTCTTCCTTCTCCCCACCCCACCCCCATCAATTAATTTCTTTAGTGTTCAGTTGATGTAATTAGTTTAATTGTATTTTTTTCAAATAGCTGCAGTTGTAGGTTTTTTTAGTACTTGTACTAGTGAAGTTATTTTTAGTCTCTATATCACTGTGTTCATTGAAACTTTCATAGGGACCTAATATTATTTTCCTTTTGATGACTCACTTTAAAACATTTGTGAACCAACAAAACTAAATGTTCCCAAACTCATGCAAATATGTTTATCTAGCCTCCAAACCCTGAACGCAGTTCTTTTCTTCCTACCATATTTCTTTGCTATTTTCATTCTAAAACCCTCACAAAAAATGTAATAATTTACTTCCTCTAATTTAGGTTTATGCCACTGATGATTTTATTTCTTTGTTTAGCATTGGGTCCAGTAAAGTCAAAGTTTCAACTCTGTATGGGCCAATAATCCACACTGTGTGTTTCCATATGGAAACAGTGTAGTCTTCTCAACAGTTCAGTCTGTGTGGCAACTGGGTTGTCAAGTTGCTTAGGTTAGGGCAAGGGTTAGGGAAGTGCAGTAGATTGACAAATTTCTATTCTCTTTCCTCAGGAGACATGAAAGGTCTTAAGAAGGTAGATGATTAGCCTTGGAAAGAAGACTGAGTTTTGAGTTAGAAAGCCTGGGTCTAAGTTGTGGTTTTGTCACAAACTACCTCAAACTACCTCAGTACCTTTCAACCTCTCTGAATTATTTTCTCTTTAGTAAAAATGGTGATAAAAATAGAGCCTCCACAGTAGCTCAAGAACCGAAATCATGGATGTGAAAGCACTTAGAAAACAGTACATTGCTGAGAACAATGTAAAAAATCCTTATAGGGTAGATTACTGTAAGTTTAGGGTACATTTTCAAGTCATCCTACTGGTTACTTCCTAAAACCTGCCTTGGAGATTTGATTAACTCAGTGAGTCCATCAGTAATCCAAAGGAAGAAAAAATGGTAATGATACTATGTTAGTGAACAAAATAAACAATATTTTATGTGTTTACATTTTTTCATCGCCTTTACAGGAGAGCTTTGAACTTGGGAATTCTTCGAGACCCTGGATCAGAAATTGAAGACAGACAATACCAAATAGACCTGCAGTCCATCAATATTGGTACTGCACAGTGGGATCAACTAAAACCAGAGAAGGAAAGTGGCACAGGAGGAGTGCTAACCGAGAGTGAAAGAAATTCTCAAAACCCAGCCCTTGAGTGGAATATGGCCAGCAGGTAGGAAATTATTAAGAAACATTCTACACTTTCTACTGTTTCATTGCCAGAAGAACGGTTGGTGCTGCAGTCTTCAGCATGCCCAACCTAAGTTTTGGGGTACCCCTTCTGCATTAATGATTTTGCTTGGAAATCATCTGGTCCTACCAACTGTTACACTGGACTTATTACAAATTTAAGGTTATGTCAGCTTTTTTTTTTTTTTTTAAAGCTTGCTATTTGATGAAGGGTTACACTTCAGACTAAGGATACATTCACATTTTCCCTTGAAATTCACTGTATTCAAGGTCAGATTATTTTTTCTAAGTTTCTCCTTTCTGTTTATGATGATAAGAAGAGAAAAGTAACAAAAGCTCTGGGTTGCTTTTATTTTTTTAGCCCACTTTAACTTGAAGCACCTATGTTTATAGAGAACATTTTTAAAGGAATTCGTCCCGAACAAGAGCAATAAGATTTGTAGAGCTATTGCCCTCTCACCCAGGCTGCTCATGATTTCTCATCAGAGTTAGATAGAACTGTTTGCTAGAACAAAGATACTAGGCATTGAAAATACTTTTATAGGGGCGCCTGGGTGGCTCAGTTGGTTAAGCAACTACCTTCAGCTCAGGTCATGATCCTGGAGTCCTGCGATCTAGTCCTGCATCAGGCTCCCTGCTTGGCAGGGAGTCTGCTTCTCCCGCTGACCTCTCTCTTTTTATGCTCTCTCTTTCCCTCTCAAATAAATAAATAAAATCTTAAAAAAATTTTTTTTTGCATATTGTAAACCTGGAGGTCTTTATGATTTTAAAAATTGTTAGCTATTTTCTCATTTTTTTAAATATATTTTTGCTTATAAAATTTACTAACATCTGTTGCTTATAACATACCATGCTGATTTATTTGATTGAATTTCTTTGAAACATTGTTTATATATAGACTTTGTTGAATCCTTTTGCAATGCTGATTGCTTTGGGGTTCTGTCCTTTTACCACCAAAAGTGTATTTATCTATGTCTTGACATTAATAATAGCAACAACTTTAATAATGGATTATATAATACTTATCACTTTACTGAACTTATTTAAATTAATTTTTGTAGTAATGATATTAGATGAGAACTATTTTCGCTAATTCTACATGAGAAACTGAGGCCTAACCAAGATAAATAATGTGCCTAAAACCAAATCCCAAGTAGTAGTCTGTGCTCTATATGAGCTTCTTCTTCTAGAGCTACCCTCATTCTTTTCTGATTTCCCTGTGGCTCTGTTCATAATGAGCTTTTTTCAGCTTCCTGAAAATAAGGTTTGTCACTTGCTATTACACCTTGATACATGATCCCTGCCTGGAGAGTTCCCCCCTCCTCTCTTTCTCTTGCCTAACTCCCATCATTCATCAAGCCTCAGGAAGCCTCATATTTTCCAGGAAGTCTTTGCCTAAGCCTACACAAGAGCAGGTTAATACCTCTTTGGTGTGCTCTTAACATACCATTTGAATATTTAATTCTAATTATCTCTATACTTTGTCTTGATCCTGAAGACAGATCTTCACCATCCTTGTCCATTGATTTATCCCTAGTACAGAGCACTTTCATAGTGTGAAACGTATTGTCAGCAGGGGCACCTGGGTGGCTCAGTCAGTTAAGCATCCAACTCTTGGTTTCAGCTCAGGTCCTGATCTTTAGGTGGTGGGATCAAACCCTGTGTCGGGCTCCGTGCTCAGCAGGGAGTCTGCTGGAGGTTCTCTCTCTCCCTTTCCCCCTCCACTCTCTTTCTCTCAAATAAAAAATATAAATGTATTATTACAGCCTTTCATTGATAATTGATTGAACATGTTCCTGAATAGGGGTGCAAATTTGAGTGAAAAATTTCCCACATTTCAGGAGAGGAATGCAGGCAACACTTCCAGCAGCTGGTCCTGCATGGTGGATCTGGTGCACACCTTACATACACTACACAGTTGGGCCCTGTTTTCCTAGGAAACTTTATGACCATCTAGCCTTAACTCAGCTGTATCTGTCCTATTTATTCCTTTAATTCATTGAAATAAAGTTTGTGTTTCTGTGTGTTTTAATAACAGAGTTTGAAATTCACATTACACAAAATTAACCATTTGAAGTGGACAACTCACTGGTGTTTTGTACATTCACAATATTGTGTAACTACCACCCCTATCTATAACCACCATCTCTGTCTCATTCTAAAATATTTTCTATAGCCTAAAGTAAAATTCCTTACCCATTAAGTACTTTCTTCTACATCATTCCCTTCTCTCCATGGTGACTGGCAAATTGCAATCTGCTCTCTATTTCCATGGGTTTATCTATTCTAGATATTTCATATGAAAGGAATCATACAATAGGTGTTCTTTTGTATCTGCCTTATTCACTTAACACAATGTTTTGGAGGTTTTACCACATTGAGGCATGTGTTGATACTTCCCAGGACCCTGGGATCGTGACCTGAGCCGAAGGCAGGCACTTAAGCAACTGAGCTACCCGGGTGTCCCATCAATACTTCATTCTTAGTTACTATTAAATAATATTCCACTGTAAGTAAATAATACCACAGTTTGTTTATCTGTTCGTCTGCTGATGGATCTTTGAGTTGTTTCTGCTTCTTAGCCATTATGAATAATATTGCTGTGGATATTTATGTACAAGTTTCAGTACCTGTTTTCAGGTATTAGGAATATATATCTAAGAATGGAATTTTATGGTCATATGGTAATTCTGTATTTAACTTTTGAGAAGCTGCCAAACTCTTTTTCACAGCAACTGAACCAAATTTCATTCCCACCAGCAATGCTCAAGGGTTCCAATCCCACCACATTCTTATCAACATTACTTTTCTTTTCTTTTTTTTTTTTTTAACTATAACCATCCTATAGGGTATGGTTTGAATTTGCATTTCCATAATGATTAATGATGTTGAGCCCTTCATGTGCTTTTTGGCCATTTGTATATCTTCTTTGGAAAAAATGTTTACTCAAGCCATTTGTCCATTTTTAAATTGAGTTGTTTTTTTGTTGATGATTTGTAAGAGTTCTTTATTCTAAATGCTATAGCCTTATCTGATATATAATTTATAAATGATCTCTTCTTGATAATGATCTTTGCACAGGTTTTTATAATTGATCTAAGAATCCATTGCTAGATCCAAGGTCATGAAGATTCATCCCTATGTTGTAATTTTTTTTATTTGCATATAGTTGACACACAATGTTGTACTAGTTTCAGATGTACAACATAGTAATTCAGCTTTTCTGTATGCTATTCTGTGCTCACCAGAAATGTAATTACTATCTCTCACCATACAGTGCTGTTAAAATATTTTAAAACATTACCTATGCTGTGCCTTTAATTGCTTTTGTTTCCCTTGCCTTAGGAGACCTATCTAGAAAAATGCTTCTGTGGCCAATATTGGAGATACTATTGCCTGTATTCTCTTCTAAGATTTTTATTGTTTTAGGTCTCACATTTAGGTCTTTTTTTTTTTTTTAAGATTTTATTTATTTATTTGACAGACAGAGATCACACGTAGGTAGAGAGGCAGGCAGAGAGAGAAGGGGAATCAGGCTCCCCGCTGAGCAGAGAGCCCAATACGGGGCTCGATCCCAGGACCCTGGGGTCATGACCTGAGCCGAAGGCAGAGGCTTTAACCCACTGAGCCACCCAGGCGCCCCTCACATTTAGGTCTTTAATCCATTTTGAGTTTATTTTTGTATATAATGTCAGAAGGTAGTCCAGTGTCATTCTTCTGTTGTTCAGTTGTCTCTTTACCATTTATTGAAGAGAGTACCTTTTCCCCACTGTATATTCTTGCCACCTTTGTCATCGATTGATTGACCATATAAGCATGGGTTTATTTTTGGACTCTCTATTCTGCTCCATTAATCTGCTTGTCTGTTTTGTGCTGATAGTACGTACAGCTTTGTAGTGTATTTTGAAATCTGGAATTGTGAACCCTCTAGCTTTGTTCTTTTTTCTTAAGATTGCTTTGACTACTGAGGGTTTTTTGTGGTGCCATACAAATTTTATTATTATTTGTCCTAGTTGTGTGAAAAATCCCTTGGAACTTTCATAGGATTGCATTGAATCTGTATATTGCTTTGGGTAGTGTGGACATTTTAACAATATTAGTTCTTCCAATCCATGAGCCTGGACTATCTTTTCATTTTTTTATATCTTTAGTTTCTTTAATCAATGTTTGATAGTTTACAGAGTATGGATCTTCAAACTCTTTGGTTAAATTTATTCCTAGGTATTTTCTTTTTAGTGACTTGTGTCTATGTTTTCTTCTGAGAATTTTATGGGTTTAGTTCTTATAGATTATGGGTCCATTTTGAGTGTTTGTGTGTATGTGTGTGTATGGTATGAGGTAAAAGTCTAACTTCCTTCTTCTGCATATGGATATACAATTGTCCCAGTGCCATTTGTCCCAGCATAGAGACTGTTCATTTCACCATTGAGTGACCTTGGCATGCATATCAAAAATTAAGATTTGAACATCAGTTATATGCCCTAGAATGTCTTTTACACAAAGAAAAAAAAAAAAGAAATAATTTCTGATATGTTCCTGTCCCTTACAGAGCTCAGCATCCAATCAAATTACCTATTTGAGTAATTACAAATCTAATTACCTATTAGAGTACAGGGAGTAAAGTGCTGTGGTAAACGTAAGTAAGGGATGTTTAGGATTACAGAAGAGCCACATCAAAATCAGAATGAACACCTTCCATGTACATAGGACATCACAGGCTAATAAATATGACAGACACATTACACAAGAAATCTAAAATTGACATAGGTACAAAATGGAAAATTTCAAGAAAGAAATGAATGATTCACTCTGTGAGTGGGTTTTCAGGGAATGTCTCACAGAGTATTCAACTTCTGAATTTGTTTCCAAGGAGTCTGAGTGTCAGGAGAAGTGAGGGGCATTTTGAACTAAGAAAGCAGTAGATCCAAAGGGTAGGAGTATGAAAATGTGGCATGTTTTACTCACTTCTGAATATTATGCTTGGCACATAATAGCTACTTAATAAAGAGCTGAGTGAATTAATGAAAGATTGAATGATACATGACTAAGAATAACCAGTAGGTCAAGTAGCGGAATGTTTCTGAGAGATCCTGATTCAAATGAAGACAAGAGATTTTAGATCTGATATGGCCTAGTAGTGCCGATTAATCTTGCTAGAAATATAAGCAGAATCTTAACATGATCCTATTTTTGCTTTTCAGTAGGGATTACAGGTAAAATTCAAAAGATACTCCATGAAGAATAATTTGCTCCCTCTCTTGACCAATTTTAAATAATAGCCTTTATAATGGTTTTCATTCATTCCTGCTGCACCCATTACTTAGCTTTTGTCTTTAATCAAAACATGTTTCTGTGTTGGGGGAGAAGGGAGTTTCTATATGTTGGGGGAGAAGGGAGTAGGGAAGTTAAGCATAAAAATGATCACATTTTAAAATTTGTAAATCTTTTCCTTCTAAAACCTCAATTTTGCAGTTGAGAGAATACATTAGGATTCAGTCAGGGCAGCAGAACCACTGTAAGTGTTCTAGCCTACAGGGTTTATTTTAGGAATATGGCCTTGCTAAATTGTGGGAGAAGCTGTGAAGTAAGTATCTAAAGGGGACTGTGGATCAGAGACATGTCACAGGCCAAGCCAGCCACTGGAGGGAACACCAGAGTTTCGGAGTGAAGTCCTTGGGAGGCTGTCGCCTCTGTGGAGGGGGTAAGCCTGCATAGTCAGCAGGGTCAGTGATCTGGAAAAACAGCTGGTCACAGAACCGAGAAGAGGGAAAGCAAGCTGGAATCTGCCGGCACCACTGAGTCGGAATTTCACTCTTTTACAAAGCATGACTTTGAGAAAATATTGGCCATCCTTTAGTTCCCTCATACCTCTAGATCTCATGCAATTTTCTCTCTCAACTCTGGACCATTCTTAGCAAACTGTTACAAAACAAAACCATTATAAGAAACCAAGTTTCAGGAGGTTCCATGCCTTGTGTAGTGTCACTTAAAAGTAGAGCTAAGTATAGAAAGAACCCTGATTTCCTCTCATTCAACTCCTTTTTTATACTTGGTGTTCTGATGCCTTTCACTTAGACTAAAATTCATTGTTAGTGAATCGCTTTTGGTTTCTTTTTCTCTTAGCAGCCATTTTTACTATGTCTAAGCGTATTTTATAGCCTGAGGAAATGAAGTACTGAGAACTAAAATAAACTGTACTAGTGTCCACGATATGCAGGTTACACACCTCATCACTGTTGCCCTTTTACATGGTGATTGGCGCTTGTATGTATGTGAGGGTAAGGAGGCTGTGGTTTTTCTTCCGTACATATCAGTTAAGGGTGTCCTTGGCAAACTGAATAGGTGGCATATAGATATAAGAACAGATCTGTCTTGGCCAGTCTTCTTCTTTGTTTCTTAGCACAGTTACTGACAGTAGGTACTTAAAAAATCAGAAAATATTTAAATAGAATATAATCATCACAGTAGTGTATCATAAAATTTTAAAACCCTCTATAATGTCAATTAATTTGTACTTCTTATAGTCCCTAACATCATACTTGTTAAATGGATGGTTGAATTGATAGATCAATAGATCGATAAATAGAAAGATAATAATGCCCTGATTGATCCAAAGCCTTAAATAGCTAGGTTGCCTTCCTTCAACATTTTGTTTTTAAGTGAAGGATCCAAACAAGTTTATGTCAACATTTACTTAAAAGTATATGTACAAGACATAACTTCTACATATTATGCAGTATTATTCTGTGAGCACTGCACTTGGAACATTAATACATATTGTTAAAGCTTTAAAAATGAAATAAAATAACATAAATCCCCTGTCTGTTTTTCCCTTTGTAGATTCCTGTTGTTATTCTCAGTTTCTAATGTCCTTTTCTGTGAGAAACATTTAGCAGTCCTCTGACTTCTCCCTCCTCCATGAAATTTTATTTTGAAGTTTTTCCTTGAAAATAGAGCTATCAAGTAGAATTAGATGCAGGCGTTCCAGACTATAGATATAAACAACTGGAAACTATGACCAGAGCTGTTAACAATTGAATATCTCTGTAAAATTGAATTAGGTTGATATTTCAATATAGCTATACCCTTAAGACCTTCTTTTAGAGACTGAAATGAATATAATACTTGTGATCTCCATCACAAATATATTAACCTTAGTTTTGATTTGTTTGTTTGGGATAGTTTTTGTTTATTTCTCCTTGTTTTCTTTAGAGAATGAGAATATTTTAACATTATTGCATTTTGCCAAAATAAATTTGTACTAGCATTTTATTTGAATATACCTTTAAAATTATCTTCATTTCAGGTTGTAGTTCTTGTAGCATTATTCACAGATATTTTGTGTCTTCACAAGGTAATCGGGTCCCCTACTGGAGGTTTCCACACATGCCTGTTTTTTCCTTATCATTTTTCTTATCCTACCTTATGATTCTTTTTAGTTATTTTTTTATGCTAAACTGAGCTGCACACATTCATCTTAGCAGCACCTAGCAGAGGGCCTGGCTCAACGGTGGACACTCAGTCCATGTTCTCAAAATTTCACACAGTGATAAATGTCATGAGAGTAATGTGGCAATATAATGGGATAAGGGTCCCTGGGAAATGTCTATATATATATATATATATATATATACACACACACATATATACACATATTTTATTCCTTTTTTATTGCTGAGTACTATTCCATGATATGGATGTACTCTGATGTGGGGTGTTTTTTTTTTTTTATGTTATCTTAGTCACCATACAGCACATTATTAGTTTTTGATGTAGCATTCCATGATTCCTGAGAAATTTCTTTACATTAGGCCTAGTCTAATACCTGAGGGCAAGAATGACCCATTTGCAAGAAGTACCCATGCAAATACTCCTGGAGTGCTTGTGTCGAGAGTGTTCTGGCAGAGCAGAGATCTTTGAGCAGAAATCAGTTTTACACACATAAGACTATGGCTGGCTGGGAGGAAAAGAATAATAAGGAAAGTTTAGGGTAGGGAAGGGACTAAATTATGAATGGCCTTATAGGTCAAAGAGAGTTTGGATTTTATTTTAACTGCATTAGATCTCTGGATAGTGTTTCATTTGGAGAAAAAAAAAAACCAAAACACCAAAATAGGTTTAAACTCTTAATTATATATTTGATTTTTAAATTATAAACAATTCATATTATCTTCAGGAACCTTCTATCTAGGTAGCTGGCTGGCTTAGTTACGTGTGTGACTCTTGATCTTGGGTTTGCAGTTGAGCCCCACATTGGGTATAGAGATTGCTTAAACAAATAAACTTTATAAATAAATATTCTTTATCTAAAACTAAGAAGAATCTCTACAAATAAGTACAGTTAATAAAATTATAACAGCTTTCCAAATAGTAGACTGTTAATAATAAGTGGCTGTGAATATTACTGTTTTTTATATTGAGAAATAACCACTGCAAGGGATTTACCAGAACAAGACTTAAATAAGTATTCTCTGGTCACGTATCTTCTATCTGAAGCTCGGCTGTAAAGCCATACCAAGAAAGTCTTCCTGTTCAATAGAAACTGTTAGATGCACACACAGACCATCTAGCACTTTTTATTCTTTTTAGTGGAATATTTTGGAAACCTTAGTACCGTTTTTCCTGTTTATATATGGTCTTTTATAATACGCAATTTTTGAAATAGGATTCTTAAACTGCTTTAATATTTCCCATAGTGTCATTCCAAAATGTATGGAAGATGGGCAGAAGAACTGAGCATTATTTTGCTGAGCCCAGGAAAAATGACCACAGCCTTCCTAAACATGTATTTTCACGAGTACGGGTGGCACATCGCTATGCCTTCTTGCATACTAACAATTTCAGAGAACAATACTTTTCCTTATTTACCATCTGCTATTCTCAGAGATTAACTGAATAGTTTTTGTTAACATATATGATTACTTTCCTATTACTTGTTTAGCACTTTTTGATTGTCAATTTTTTTATCCTCACACAGGGTTTTATAAATTTCTGTGGGTTTAAGATTCATTTTTTAAAATTTTTATTTATTTATTTGTCAGAAAGAGAGAGAGCACAAGCAGGGGGAGCGGGAAAGGGAGAAACAGGCTTCCTCTGAGCAAGGTGCCTAATGCGGGACTGGATCCTAGGACTCTGGGACCAGAGCCTGAGCCAAAGGCAAACGTTTAACTGACTGAACCACCCAGGTGTCCCAATTTCTGTGTGTTTAATCCTCTATGTTAGCTGACAGGTACAAATAACTGTTCCATTTCCGTGTTTCTGTGGACAATGTAGAAATACATTAAGTCACTTTCCTGGTATACCAGAGAAATATTTTTCCACAACTCTCCTAACGTCCTATATCTTAGCATACTATACATCATCTGTTCTCTCTAGCTGGTTTTACTATCTTTCATTCATCATAGGTGATCAGCTCTTTGACCAAGAGATACCTGATTGTGAATTTTATTGTATTTATCTGAACTGGCACTCATTACACTTCTAGAATCCATGGGCTCTTACATTTCATCAGTTTTGGAGAATTCTCAGCCATTAACTCTCTGATACTGTTCCTTTTCCTTACTTTCTATTCTCTCTTTTTGGAATACAAATTAAATATGTTGGACCTGCCCCTCCATGTTTCTTAACTTTTCTTTTAAACTTTCCATTTTAAAATTTACTTTAGCACATTCCTGGAATTTTCTCAAATGTATATTCTAGTTTGTTATTGATTTTTTTTCTTGAGCTGTATCTAAAATGCAGTTTACCCATGTATTATGTATTTTATTTTAGTGAGTCTGTTTTTCATTTCTGGAAAAATTTAAAATTTTAAGCCCTATCTCTTATCTAGTAAAACATGGTGATTTTTTTTGAGTATTTATTTCTTTGAAGTATTTCAATCTATAAAAACCTTTAATGATTTAAAAAACATATATGATTACCTCAAAGACTTACAAGAAATAACACAAAAGAAAATGTTATGTACTGGAAAATTATAATTTTAGAGGACTATTGACTTAAATTTAAAAAAAATTTTTTTTATTTCTAAGGTCATAGGTCTTTGATATGTTGTGTTACTGATTTAATTCATCACATAATGGGGAAAAATATGATATGTATAAATACTCTTTTTTTTTCTCCCATTGGGTGTTTTCGTTAATATTTGCTCTTATTTGGTTTCCTGCTGTCTTTTCCATTTTAAGGTATTTTTAATACATCATATATTTTAACATTCCCCTGTGAGAGCACATCAGATGTTACATGTTTCTCACATTGACCATTTTATGGAACTTGAGCTATTAAGCTATAATTATGGTGTCTCTCAGGATCATAACCTTTCCTCTGTATTCACAAATTTTAATACTTCTTCCTGTTACCCTCCATTCACCAGATCTCTTAATTCTTTAAAATTGACTTTCTTGAAATCCAATACTTATGTGTCACAGAACCAGATGATCCAATTTGCTTTTTTGGCAGACACCATGTAAAACTTTGCCCGTTGCAAATTTGAACAAAAGATACTAGCACTTTCTACTTTCTGCTTTCTAGACTACTCTGGTAGAAAAGGATGTAGAAAGACTTGAGTTCATCTGGACTTTTTCATGAGATAATTTATGCCAGTTCTCTCATCTCAATTTATCACTATATAAGTGAATAGTAGGGACATATTCATAAGGAATAGTTGATGGTTCCAAGAAACTTTGGAGGTACAGATTGCTAGTAAAATGTAGAAATATATTATTTCATAAAACGAAAACTTAGAATATGGATAGGGAAACTTGAAGAACTGTACTAGCACAAGCTTTAGTTTCTCAACAGTGTTTTCCAGTTTCAATACTTCCTTTATTTAGCAATTTTGAATGTAAAGTAGAAATATTGTGCTAAGTAAGTGATCAAAGATGAGAATGTATAAGGAAAAATTAAAATAGAGACCAAATGCTATTCTGTTGCCAGGTCCAACAATGGAAACTTTGTTCCCATTAGGTGGCCTTTGCATAGCCCTTGATCCTCATTTCCTTGTAGGTAATATGGGGCTAGTAATGAATTTTACTTCGCATACATGGTTGTTGTGAAGAATCATTCGATATCAAAGTCACGAAAGCTATTCATGAACCATATGTGCAGTAATAATCCATGAGCTGAAATGGTTCTTAGAGCTTAAAAAAGGAGGTCATTCAGAGATTAAGAGGAGATACTTATGAACCTAATGGGTTCAGAAGATGGCAATCGTCAACTAGGTCAGAAATAGGAAATTAAAAATCATCCTAAAATAGGAAGGTTATTATTGGTAATAAAAGATTAAACTATTTATAAGAACAAAAGGAATTAAAAACCAAGTAATTTGTTGAAGGGATGTGAATAATATGAAATTAAGTACATCTGGATTTCTCAGTAGTTTTATGCTATCTTTTATTAATCTGAAGTTACGAATTGAAGTATGAAACTATGACTATAAAATGTACAAATAAACACTCTCATAATAATAATGTAATTTTGTCATACTTGTTTATAGTGAAGACTTACACAAATTTTTTTATTTATTTTTATTTTTTTATTAACATATAATGTATTATTAGCCCCAGGGGTTCAGTTCTGTGAATCGCCAGGTTTACACACTTCACAGCACTCACCATAGCACTTACCCTCCCCAATGTCCATAACCCCACCACCTTCTTCCTCCCCCCCTCCCCCTGGAAACCCTGTTTGTCAGTTTGTTTTGTGAGATGAAGAGTCTCTTATGGTTTGTCTCCCTCCTTATCCCGTCTTGTTTCATTTATTCTTTTCCTACCCCCAAACCCCCGACATTGCATCTCCCCTTCCTCATATCAGGGAGATCATATGATAGTTATCTTTCTCTGATTGCCTTATTTTGCTAAGAATAATGCCCTCTGGTTTCATCCACTTCGTCGCAAATGGCAAGATTTCATTTCTTTTGATGGCTGCATAGTATTCCATTGTATAGATATACCACATCTTCTTTATCCATTCATCTGTTGATGGACATCTAGATTCTTTCCATAGTTTGGCTGTTGTGGACATTGCTGCTATAAACATTCGGGTGCACATGCCCCTTTGGAAGGACTTATATAAATTTAATGAAAAGAATCCTTGAAAAAAATGAAATCACTAATAATTTTTTGCTTTATCTCTTAGCATACGGCGACATCAAGAAAGAAGAGCAATTCTGACTCCCATTTTAACAGATTTTTCTGTCCGAATTACTGGAGCACCTGCTATCATTTTCACCAAAATAATTTCTCCAGAAAATATGCACACTGAGGTGAGAACTTAATTTAGGTTTCATTTTAGCCTATATAATGGAATAGCTTCTCTTTGTATATTAGGGATATTTTTTAGCTTTATGCACAGGATGTCAAATTGCTTATTATTAATGTTATTATTGTAACCAAAGATTAATGAATACTTTTTAATACTTATTGCCTTTCATGTAGTTATTTAATCCTCATAACAATCGATTGACTTCTTCTCTCTTTTTATTATTTTTTTAAAATTTTTTATTTTTTATAAACATATATTTTTATCCCCAGGGGTTCTTTTTATTATTTTTTTTAAAGATTTATTTATTTTAGAGAGGGAAAGAGCACACGTGTATGCAAGAGGAATAAAATAAGGATTCTAATTATAATAAGTAAATACAGGGAACTTGTTGTGGGGAGAAGGTTATTTAACCCAAAAAGCAAAAGGAATATTCATTTCCAACATACTATTCTTTATAGCTGTGTTAAAATCTATCCTAAGCTGTGTAGTTTGCATTGGGACCCATCGTAAGACTTCTTAAATCCATTCCCTTTGATGACACTAGTAAGAAGAAGGTTCTTTGGACATTTTCAAGCATTTGAACATTGTCCACATTCTCTTCCTGACAGGAGGCAGAACTTCTGCTTATTAAGTGAAACTTGGGGTCTGGTATTTTTCTTCTTTTTTCCCTCCCTGAATGGTTTTCCAGTGATGAATGTTGAAGTGACTCAAGTTACGCAGAACAGCATCAGTTAAACGTGGACTTCTACATGATGCAGCCAAGATTTTAGCAGCTCAAAGAAGAAGTGAAATTAATTAGTCTAGTTATCTTTGGCTTCAGCATTATTTTGTTATAAATCATTTGGAGTGTATACTTTGGAGAATACTCAAACAATACCACTTGTGATTGTCATTCCTTGCCTACAATTGGCCTGTTTACATCTGTCTGCCCAACAAGATTATAATCTCCTCAAGAGCAGGTTGCCATTCAAAGCTAACCTTCCTCTTTGTGCTATCCCTAGCAGCTGAGTATACTGCATGTTACTTAGGAGATGCTCAGTAAATATTTGTTAGTTTGAATGAATGAACAGGATTATGCTAAAGAATTACATCATCACTTACATATGGGAATGATGTTAGTAGTTTGAGTTATAAAAGCCAAATGTATATGAAATGTTAAAAAAAAATTGTGTTTGTGTTGTTAGTTTGTTTCCCTGCAACCAGTGCATGGCCCAGCACACAGCAGAACCTCATAAATGTTTATTAAATTAATCCATTAAACTACGTGGAGTGGCTGTGCTCTCCATTTCTGCTATTCTCATTAACATATGAACTTGAGTCCCGGGAGAATTCATCAACATGGTAAAGGTCAAATAAGTAAGAATGATAAATTATCATCTAATGGCTATCATGTATCTTTATCTGTATTCAACTTTTTTTTTTTCCTTCAGGAGATTTTAGTGTGTGGCCATTCCTTGGAAGTGAATATAACCACAAACCTGGACTTCTTCCTAAGTGTGGCTCAAGTTCAACTCTTACATCAGTTAATAGTAGCAAATATGATTGGACTGGAACCATCAAGCAAGGCCACAGAGGTAACTATTACCTGATTTTGATTAGTCTTACTGCATCTCTCCCAACTTTACATTCATAATAGGAAAACTATAATTAAATACTTTCTGCTAATTATCCTGTATTTAATTTTATTCAAAATATGGTCATAAATTACTTTTAGACTGGTGTTCTTTATTTTTGAAATTTGTTTGGTCTCTTTTCCTGTCATGGACCTTTGCAAAATTGCTGTGGCCTAGCCTCAGAAAAGCCTTTTAAAAATATGGTTTTAGTATCCTGCTTCAGTTTTTTAAAGTACAACGTAAGAAACCTGGTATAGCTTTCACTTACTCGGATACATTACCGGGCTAGGGCCTCTTTTGGAAGTGACCTTTGTGATAGTGCTATGGGAATATCTTCAATAAATAACTTCCAAAGCATTTGATTCCCATGCTCAGTGAAGAATGGACACAATCATAAAAGTTGAATGCCTGCCTAGAATTTTAATTTTGATCTGGTGTTCATTGGAAGCCTACATTGAAACCACAAAGCATGTCAGTATGAAACAAAGAAAACTGCTTATTAGATGCTTTTCAAGATATGTTTTCTTTGCTTTTTGTTTCCATACTTCTATAATGCTATCTGTACTTAGAATATATCTCCTATAAAAACTCAAGTGAAGAGGCCATTCATCTGTGAAAAAGACATTGGTTTTATTTTTGTCAAGAGTTATACAGAAGACTGAGTTCTATTTATTAAGAAAGAAAGAGGTGTTCTTTGAGAGTTCCTAGATGCTAGGCAGTGTGCCAGGCATTTTCATGTAAATTAACTCAGTGTACCTTTGAGTGTGTTATCACAACCACTTTCTGAGGTTCATATGGGCATCATTATCATTTTACATATTAGGGTCTTGGGGCTCAGAGATGGTAAGTGACCTGCCTGAAATCATTCATACATAGCTAAAAAATGGTGGAAGTGAAATTTTAATATTTAAGTCCTTCAAGTCCGTGCTGTTTCCATGCTATCACGGTGTGTGGATTATAACTATTCCATTAATCTGTCTTCTTTATTTAAAAAAATATTTTAAAATGATAAAGCTTTTAACTTTTATAAATGATTCTCTGACAGACCATCTTTTATCACCCATGATTTCTGTTTGCTCAGTATATCTTTTTTTTTCTCTTTTGTTTTCTTTTGTTTTGTGCGGGGAAGAGAGACAGGGGAGAGGGAAAAAGAGAGGGAGAATTTTAAGGAGGCTTCATGTCCAGGATGGAACCCAGAGTGGGGCTGGGTCTCATAACCCTGAGATTATGACGGGAGCTGAAGTCAAAAGATGCTTAACCAACAAGCCATTCAGGCACCCTTTGCTCAGTATCTTTTTTAGAAGGGCTATAAAGCTATGTCCTCTCTAAAATATCAGCATTTTTCTAATATACGTTAGATAATCCATAAGGATGTAATTATATGACCTGAAAGTAAATAGAGCACAAAATATTTCCCCATGGCATTTTCAATGGGGTTCTTGAAGCAAATTGGGTTGGAAACAATATTTTACGTTCCTATATAATTTGGGCCAAGTTTATGAATCAGTGAAACAAATTCATCAGTGAAATCGAATTCATAGATTTCTGATGTGTTTTAGGAATTTATACAACTTAGCAAATTTGTTGTTAAGTCTTTATCTACCTACTTTTGGCAATTAGGAGTAAAGCTACTATGAACATTCATCTGCAGACTTTTGTGGGGACATAACTTTTCAGCTCCGTTGGCAGATAAAAAGGAGTGTGATTGCTGGATCATATGATCAGAATATGTTTAGTTTTATAAGAAACCGCTAAACTGTCTTCCAAAGTAGCTTGTACCATTTTGCATTCCCACCAGCCCTGAAGGAGGGAGTTCCTGTTGCTCCACAACTTTAACTAATGTATGGTGCTTTCAGTGGTCTGTACCTTGGACATTCTTTTAAGTGTGTAATGGTATCTTTTATTGTTTTAATATGCATCTCCCTGATGATATATGAAGTGGAACATCTTTTCCTATGCATATGCTTATTTTCCATCTACATAGCTGCTTTGGTGAGGTATCCATAAAATTCTTTGCCTTATTTTTTAATTGGGTTGTTTTCTTACTGTTGAGTTTTAAGAGTTTCTTTGTATATTTTGGATAACATCCTTTATCAGATGTGTCTTTTGCAAATAGTTTCTCCTAGTCTATGGTTTGTTTTCTAATTCCCTTGATACTATCTGTCACAGAGCAGAAGTTTTTAATTTTAATTGTCTCTTTCATGGATCATGTCTTTGGTGTTGTATCTAAAAAGGCATCACCATACCCAAGAAACTAGGTTTTCTCTCATGTTCTCTTCTAAGAGTTTTATAGTGTATGTTTTACATTTACGTTTATGATCCATTTTGAGTTCATTTTTCTGAAAGGGTTAGATCTATATGTAATTTTTTTTTTTTTTTTTTTGCTTGTAAACGTCTGGTTGTTCCAGTACCATTTGTTGAAGAGACTGTCTCTGTTCCATTGCATTGCTTTTGCTCCTTTGTCAAAGATCATTTGACTGTATTCACGAGGATCTATTTCTGGCCTCTCTCTTGTGTTCCATTGACCTATTTGTCCATTCTTTCACAAGGCCACACTATCTCGATTACTGTAGCTTTATAGTAAGTCTTAAGGTATGGCAGTGTTAGTCCTCCATTTTTGTTCTTCTCCATTATTATATAAGCTATTCTTATATAATAATTTTGAATCTTCTTATCCATGAACATGGAATATCTCTCCACTCACTTAGTTCTTTGATTTTATTTGTCAGAGTTTCCTTATATAAATCTTGTATGTATTTTGTTGGATTTTACCTAAGTATTTCATTTTTTGGTGCTAATATAAATGCTGTTGTGCTTTTAATTTCAAATTCCACTTGTTCATTGTTAGTATATAGAAATGTAATGTAATTGACTATTGCACTTTAACCTTATATCCTGCAACCTTGCTATAATCACAGTTTTCATGTTGATTCATTCAGATTTTCTACTTGGACAGTCCTGCCATCTGTAAACAGAAACAGTTCTTCTGCCCCAATCTGTAATAATTTTATTTTCTTTCCTTGCCTTATTTTACTAGCAAGGACTTCCAGTATGTAGAAAAATAGTGGTGAGAAAGAACATCCTTGCCTTCTATCTGATCTTAGTGGGAAAGTTTCAGGTTTCTCACTGCAGGTTTTTTGTAGATAATGTTTATCAAGTTGAGGACATTTCTGTCTGTTCCTAGTTTAGTGAGAGCTTTCATCATGAATGGGTTTGGATTTTGTCAGATGCTTTTTATGTATCCATTCATATGATCATGTGATTTTTTTTTTCATTTTAAGTTTGTTGTTGTGATGGATTACATTAATTGAGTTTTTGTTTTGTTTTGTTTTGTTTTTTTTTAATTTATTTGACAGAGAGAAATCACAAGTAGATGGAGAGGCAGGCAGAGAGAGAGAGAGAGGGAAGCAGGCTCCTTGCTGAGCAGAGAGCCCGATGCGGGACTCGATCCCAGGACCCTGAGAGCATGACCTGAGCCGAAGGCAGCGGCTTAACCCAGGCGCCCCACATTAATTGAGTTTTAATTGTTAAACAAGACTTGCAATACTTGGGATAAAGGCCACTTAGTGTAATATGTAATTCTTTTTATACACTGTTAGATTATATTTGCTGGTATTTTGTTGAAGATTTCTGGGTTTTTGTTCATGAGAGATATCAGTCTGTAGTTTCTTGTTCTTAAAATGTCTTTTTCTGTTTTTTTTTTTTTTAAAGATTTCATTTATTTATTTGACAGAGAGAGATCACAAGTAGGCAGAGAGGCAGGCAGAGAGAGAGAGGAGGAAGCAGGCTCCCTGCTGAGCAGAGAGCCCGATGTGGGACTCGATCCCAGGACCCTGAGATCATGACCTGAGCCGAAGGCAGCGGCTTAACCCACTGAGCCACCCAGGCGCCCTCTGGTTTTGTTATTAAGGCAATGCTGGCCCCGTAGATTAAGTTAGGAAATACTTCTCTGCTTCTGTCCTCTGAAAGAGATTATAGAAAATTGGTATAATTTCTTCCTTAAATGGTGCTAGAAATCATCAGTGAACCCATCTAGGCCCGATGCTATCTTTTTTGGAAGGTTATTAATTATTCCTTCAGTCTCTTTAATAGATAAAGGTCTATATCTATTTGTGGTTAACTTTTTATCTACCTACTTTCGGCAATTAGATCCTCTGTTTCTTCTTGTGTGAGATCCTCTGTTTGCTCTTGTGTCAGTTTTATCTGATTGTTTTTCAAGAAATTGGTGGATTTTCTTGAAATGGTTATCAAATGTATGGGCCCGGAATTGTTTATAATATCCCTTTATTATCCTTTTAATTTCCATAGGCTCTGTAGTGATGTCCCCTCTTTCAGGTCTGATATTAGTCATTTGATTCCTTTCTCCTTTTTTTAGTTAGCCTGTTTAAAGGCTTTTACTGATTTTTGCTCTAATTCTTATTATTTCTTTTCTTCTGCTTATTTTGGATGGTGATGATATTTCTAATCTTTGACAAAGTTTTATTTGAAAGATTAATTTTAAAAGTTATTCAAGAATGTGGTGGATGATTTTTATTAGTAGAGGAAACATTTACACCATAAACAAAGGGGGAGAAAGATGGAAAAGTCTATGGAAATAGAAGTGAAAAACAGTGGAACAATATAAGGATTATTGCGAAAGCCAAGATTTAATATTAATTTTGATTGTATGGACAACTAACACAAACTTTCAAATACATATTTAAGGAGAAGAACTTTAGGCAATAAAATGACCAGCTTAATAGTTCAGGCAAATTGCCTCTCTTGTTGATTAAAACTTTTCCAATGTTTTCACTCTGAAAAATGTACTCTATATAGGTGAGGCCACTGGATCAATCAGCCTGTATTTGTATTCTTTGATTTTCATTTGTCCATTTAGAGTGTTATGACTTTCATGATTGCTGGCTTCCAGAATTATTTCTCTTTTTTAAATTATTGTTTTCTCTATACATATTATGATAGGCCAAGAAAGAACACAAGAGAAACAAACATTTAATATTCAAAAACCCAAAGTGCATTCCATATGTACAAAGTACATATCCTTTCATACTTCATTCTATAATTCCTCTCTATGACAACAATTGGTTGTTTAACCCTACAACAACAGGAATGTTACTTGGGTTTCTTACATCCTAGTTCTCTGCCATTTACATGAGATCAGAGTCAGGCTTCTAGATAACTTCACAGTCAAACCCAAATATACAATTCAAACTTTTCTCCAGAAACAGAGCTCCACTATTCATCCTTGATTTCTGGTTAGGGCTGTGGTGATTTACACAGTTGGTTTACAGTTTTTAGGTTTCTTTACCTCTTGCAAGATAATCTTGTTCTCGTAAAGGCCCAATTATATAAAAATGGTTATTAGTAATATAATCATGACATTCATGCAATTATAATTAACAAGAGAGAAAGTTTGGTAACATGTACCAGTAAACATCAGGAAATTTCTGAAAGAGAATATGAATAAACAAAGAGCTAAAGAATTTTCATTTGTGCAAGTCTATTTATAGAAGAATAATGCAGGCCATTTTTATATGATAAAAGGAAACTAAAAAATCCGAAGTTTTCCTAAAGCTGTTAGTATACAGGACATTGTAAGGAATCGTTCAAAAACAGAGCAAACATTTTATTTCATTTTATTTCAGTTGCTGTCATATAAAAAAATACAGCTAGAAGAAAATTTGCATCAAATTTTTAAAGTAATAGACTACTTTAAAACTGAGATGAAAGCTGAGTGGTCTATCTGAAATCTGTGAAATTATAAGCAATATAGATAAAGTACTAAAACTAGTGTGTTAACTTGAAATAGTTTATTATTTATAATGCAGTTATTTTTATTAGTAACTAATATGATATGTGTCTAACATAGTTTGCTTGGGTGTTTTTACAGTTTGCTATGGGACAATATAATATGTTGGATCTTTTTTGCTATGTACTATGATTGAGTTTGCGCCCTATAGAATAGTGTTCAAAGTTGTTTTCTTGATGGCATTATTACTATTTTATCATAGAAATAATCTTCTTTGGGGTTATTCCTCAGTTAGGAAGGGAAATCCTTATTTTTCAGTCAGTGGTAAAAATTTATACAAGACATACTTGACCAACTTAAGGATTGCTAGGAATAATTAGAACTAGAAACTTAAGAGTAAAGAAGAAAAGAAGGGACTTTGAGTGGTTGTATAGTAACAAATTTTTTGGAGTAGAACATTAGGCAAGATGAGGGAAATAGAGGCAAAAAGTATACCCGGAGAACACAGGTGAGCAGAGGTGAGGTTTGGAAGTAGGAACTAAAACCAGTATGGGAAAGGATATTGTTGTTCTGTCTGTCTTTCTGTAGGTGTGAATGGGAAAGCCCATGTCGGAGGCTATATATTTCTGTATTAAAAAAGGAGGTGGGGATTTTGGATGATGTACATGTGGTGACTTTCCATCGGTGTTGCTATGCTGAGTATTTGTTTCCCTTCAGAGGCACCTGGATCAACTACTTGTAACCAAGCAATAAACACAGGCACCAATAAAATATGGATTCAAGCAGAGCCTTAAATGGACAAGAGGGCCTATGAGGAAATAGCCTGAATTTCTTACAATCTAGACCTGGAAAAGTTATTAAGTATTTTATTGCCTATCCTCTCCAAGAGAAGGACTTCTTAGGTACATTGAACTATCACACCTGTCGCAATTTTACTTAGGCCTTGTAGATATTAAAAATCGCCTAATTGTCTCCTGATAAACAAACTTATGCTTAGAGAGAAGTGCATCATAGTTGCTGCAGGGTACATGCTAAACATCAAGAAAACCATAAAAATCTTAATTTTCCAGCCATGCTTATGTTTATCTCATACAGATTTCTTGACCAGAAATCCAGTGAATGCTTTAAGTTTTCCTAAGGCTCTCTTAAACTATCTTTCCTGGTTGTATTCAACAGTATTCACTGAGGGCTTTCCATATACCAGATATACTGAATACAGACTGGAAAAGGTATGAAAAGTAAGTACACTATTGTTCCCACCCTGTAGGATTTCATAATCTTGTTGAGACACAAAACATAGAAAAATGAATTGATAACTAGGAACTCAAAGCAGTAAATAAGAAGTGCTAAACATGCTATATGAAAAATGAGTGTTAGAGGAGTGATTCACAACAGGAAGAGAAGACTTTAGGCCAGGCAGTCAGAGATTTAGCTTCATGGGGCTGTTGGAATGGAATAGGCAGAGAAGGATGACCTATTCATTTACTTAATAAACACTGAACCTTTTCTATATATCAAACACTATAATGGATACTAGAGTGACAGCATTAAACAAGAGATAAAGTTTGTGCTTCCAAGTTCTAGCGTTCATATATTTTATGAGGAAGATAGGCAATGATAGTAGAGCTTGATCAAGATATATAATCATATCCACTTGTATATGCACACACAATTAGTTGCATACATCAGATATATTCACTTTCCATTTGCACAAAGTTAGTCATGTGGTCACACCTAGCTGCAAGGGAGGCTGAGAAATATAATTCTTCTAATACATGACCACGTGCCATGCTTAAAATTATTTTACTATGAAAAAAGAGGATGATGAATATTGGGATACAACTGACAGCCGGGGCCACAGAGATTTCAGGATTCCCAGGTAACCAGATCTAGAATACTCCTCAGAAAGTAGTTTTGGCTCTCTTCAATACTTTAAACATAGTGTCAACTAAAGCCTAATGTTACATACCA
This sequence comes from Mustela nigripes, assembly GCF_022355385.1. Classification (NCBI taxonomy): domain Eukaryota; kingdom Metazoa; phylum Chordata; class Mammalia; order Carnivora; family Mustelidae; genus Mustela; species Mustela nigripes. The sequence goes on from NC_081559.1 coordinate 160,535,074, forward strand.
TATGATATGGCAGAAATAATGTTGGCTTACCAATTGTTCACTGCTGCTATAGGGACAAGTATTTTTGCCCAGCATTTCTAACCCTCTTCAATCTGATAGTAGAACCTCCTTTCCTTTGGCTAAACAACATTCTCCTATATAGTTTCAATAGGGGTTCCCATTACAGGGTAGACATGAGACACAGGCCTGGTTAGTCATTGCACTCCATCCCCCTATCAGTTATTGGCCCAGATATGGACACACTACTCAGACCAGGGGAGTGTTCTCTATGAAGAATAAAATCTCTTTCCCGTGGATCATTAAGTCCAGACGTTACCATATTGGAGATTTCTTTGACCATACTGCTTTCTTCTCCTTTACCACTATCACATGAAGAAAACCTGTCTTTTTAAAAAGAGAAAGATAAAGGAATTGAACTCATAGAAATAAGGAAACCTGAAAAATGTAAAGAAAAAGTCTTTGACATCATCTGACATCCTTTGACACAGTCCTAGCCAATGAGATATAAAAAGAACTTTACAACAGATTTCTGAGAAAGTCTTCACCTTCTTGCTTTTCCACCTTCTTGGAATCATGACAATGGAAGTGACCAGCTACTGTGACCATCAGGCAAAACATGATGACCAACATGAGGACAAAAACCACACACTGAGGATAGCAAAGTGGATATATAAATCTGTATGTTTCAGTGTTCTAAGACGGAGATGGTAAAGCCCAAGTGAAGTGCTGAACATACATACAAATTGATGCTGAATAAATGCTTGCAGTATGAGTTGATCAATGGACTCCTTAATTCATAGGAATTCCTATTTCTGTTCATAGAGATAGAAAAGATAGATCATGCAACATACACATCAAAAGAACTGGAAGGTATTGGTGATTAATTGTATGTTTGAGGAGACAGGTTGGGTACAATTTGTGGAAGGCTTTAAATACTGGACTGGGGGACGCCTGGGTGGCTCAGTTGGTTAAGCAGCTGCCTTCGGCTCAGGTCATGATCCCAGCGTCCTGGGATCGAGTCCCACATCGGGCTCCTTGCTCCGCAGGGAGCCTGCTTCTCCCTCTGACTCTGCCTTCCACTCTGTCTGCCTGTGCTCGCTCTCACTCTCTCTCTCTTACAAATAAATAAATAAAATCTTTAAAAAAAAAAAAATAAAATAAAATAAAATAAATAAATACTGGACTGAAATGTTTGAAGTAAGCAATAGAGAGGAGTTGAAGTTGTTTGAACGTACAATAACTTAAACAGATGTCCTTCTAAGCTCAGATCCATTTTAGACTGAACCTCTCAGTTTTCCTCACATGTTGGTAGTTCAAACAAATATCATAGCTACATTTTTCTCTATTCTACTATAATAAATATATTGTACTCTAATGTAGTATCAGATTATTTCAGTTAGGATTTGAAACAGCTGTATGTAGCATATATTATATGGGCTGTATATTTCACCCACGATTTCTAAGAGCTACAGTTATTCTTTAAAAAAGGAAGGAAAACAATGCACACACTTAAAAATTGACTAAACAGAAGGATGAGAAGGCTGAGATTGCCCTGGGTTATGTTCTCTTGGCTGAAGTAATTACTGTGTTATTCCTGGCTAGCAAGTAATCATCTTATTAAGCCTACTTACAGAAGTAGTGTATATAAGGAGTAACACATGCTCATTTTCAAATCAGTGTTTTAGAGTAAATAAAATTTTTATAGCAAAATAAAAACCATATTTTTAGGGGGCAAAGAATAGAACTGCATCACTGGGGATCTGAAGGTGGGGTTCTTTGATCCACACACTCCATATCCTGAAGAAGAATGTAGACAATTATAACACTAATTGAGCATTTCTTCCTTTGCCCTCTCTCCTTCCTCCTCCTCTTAACCACTTGGTCTTAGCCACTTCCTTAGATCTCCTTTCCTTTCAGTTTCTGCTAATGACTGACTTGGTAACCCATCCTGGGCAGGCTTGGTACCTGTTCTGACAGTCTCTTCGATGGCTAAACAAAAATCTCATTTACCAAAAAAAAAAAAAAATTACTTTCGGCATCAGAAAATATACAGTATTTAGTCCATGTTTCTTCAGTATTTCTAAAGTAATGGATATTTCCACTGAAGTAAGATTTCTACTTCCCCAGACTTTTTGCTATTATTTATTGTATTTGGCTTGCCTACAACTACCTAAAGAATAAAGAACTACATAAACCACCATATCCAACTGTCTATGAAGCATGATAAAGTTACACTGCAAAAAAAATAATGTTACAGTCAAGCTGATCAGAACAGGTAAAACTCCCCAAGCTTTATCTTCATCCTCAATTAGCTCCTCTCCTCTCAAGATTGTTATTTCTTCTCATCTGTTCTTTTATTTCATATTTTTTACTATTCATAATAAGTTATAGGTCTTTTCTCTGACTCTAAATCCTGTCTCTTTAATCTGTGCTCATTTCTCATATTTTTTTGAATTTCCAGTGCTTCCTTTTAATACCTTATTCCTCATGACCTACCAAAATGTTTGTATATAAGGAGAAACACTCTAGGAAAATAGTTCATAACTGATTCATTATTATCTTTTCTGAATAAAAATATGATAAATGAGCTAACTGTTCAAAATAACTGAGGGTCCATGGTTTGCTGGGTTTTATATATGACAGTTTGTTCTAACAAGCAAACTTCTGGGATTTCAGTCACTATTCCATAAAAGAACCAACTTTTTAAAAATATTAACATCAGAGCCATGGGAATGTATATAATTCTCATCTAAGATTTCATACATTTTTAAATTGCTTATTTCTAAAACTTTGGCTCTTCATCAAAGGTTTTCTGTAGCAAATGACTAAAAATCTTCTCACAGAGTATAGAGGTATATAAAATAAACACCAAAGCCTAAACCCAATAATCTTCCTTCTACACTTTTGAAGATGCCTGGACTTTTGCAAATGTGCTATAGTTGGCTTCCCACCTTTCTTTCTAAAACTTGGCCATTTCAGTAATGCCCATTTGGAAGACACAAAAGGATACTGGGGAGATGGAAGTATTCTGTATTGTGATTGTGGTGGTGATTACACAACTGTATATATTAGGTAAAGCCCAACCCACTGTACATTTTTAAAAGTAAATTTTGTTATTTATAAATTACACTCTGGTAAACCTGGCTTAAAAAAATGTGTGGCCACTCAGCTTTGGAACCCAGCTTCGGAAGACACAAAGTCCACTCCTTGGCAGCAGTGATTTCCATTAACGTCAGAATGTGTGTTATACTTAGGTGGCCGCCCAGAATCTGTAACACCAGCTACCACTCATCAGATACTCACTGTGTGCCAGATGGTCTAAGTGTTTTATACAGCTTAACTCCTTTAGTCCTAACAATAACCCTCTGAATTGGGGGCTTTGTCTCAGACTGTACAACTATAGAAACTGACTCTCAAGAGAGTCACATCGTTTGCCCAAAGTTATATAGTTAAATAAGTATCCAGGCCCAGCTACTTGAGAATGTATTGGGTTAGAGGAGTTGTGAGAGGCAGCTCAGTGACCTAACTGGTCTGTATGTGGGTGTTTATAGGGAGAATTAAGAAAAATCTAGTTTACAGAAAACCTTAACTGTTCTTATTTAAAATTTACCTTTTGTATTGTAATGGTAAACCATTGAAGGATCTAAAATAAGAGCATGAGGGGCGCCTGGGTGGCTCAGTGGGTTAAGCCGCTGCCTTCGGCTCAGGTCATGATCTCAGGGTCCTGGGATCGAGTCCCGCATCGGGCTCTCTGCTCAGCAGGGAGCCTGTTTCCTCCTCTCTCTCTCTCTCTGCCTGCTTCTCTGCCTACTTGTGATCTCTCTCTGTCAAATAAATAAATAAAAATCTTTAAAAATAAATAAATAAATAAATAAATAAATAAATAAAATAAGAGCGTGACATGATCAGGTTCACATTTGGAATGGTTAGAGGTGGATTAGTTTGGGAGCTCACTGGATGCTCTAGCAGTAACACAGGTGATGAGAGCCTGAATTGAAGCACTGATTTAGGGAAGAAGGGAAGAAAACCAGTAATGGGCAATCTCGGCATTTTCTTGAAAAGGTGTATAAAAGGAGGAAAGCCCTAGGAAAATAGGTTATAACTAATTCATTACTATCCTTTCTGAATAAAAATATGATAAGTGAGCTGGTTCGTCTCAGTGCATATGTTAATGGGAAGATAGTACCCTGGATCATTCTTTCTCTAGCTTTTCTCAATTGAATGACACAGGGCAATGAGTCTTAAGCTATGTGTTTGCTTATAGGCATCAGTCCTACAGAGGCCACAGATTAGGATTCCCCTGCATTTTGTACCTTCTTGAATTCTTGAGCTCTGAATTTCATTTATGCCTCCAAAGAAAAATGATGTCGGAGTGGACCATTGTTCTTTTTAAAGACTCAAGAAAAGGTTATTATTTAGTTGTTGACTGGTTTTATTTCTAAATATGGAAAAGACAATGTTGTTTAAATGTCAGTGGAAAGGATTCAGTTGGAAGGCAGGTTGAGATATCCTGGGATGAGAAAGAAAAATCAATAGTGTACCATTCCTAAAGTAATGAGAACATAATGTCCTACAAATGCAGCAGAGTTGATGTTAGGAAGAAGTACACGTCTTCTAATAGAATCAAAGGGGAGGAAGAGAGCATGATCACATGCCGTAAGTAGATGTAAATAGATTCAAGAGTTTAGTAGTAGGGAGTTGAGGAGGTGCCCATTTGATTCTTTTTTACTCCGGAAAGAAGATGTAAGATATCTGTTAAAGAATGATACGGGGCTCAGAGATGGAAGGCAGAAACTGTTTATTTTATTTAAACTTTTTTTACCTTGTAAATATAGATTAGAATCTATGGAAAAGCATACAAATAATGGTAAATATAAAGATTGCTAAAAATTAAGACCAGAGGAACAAAAAATACAACATAATTTCAGGTCATAAGGCCTGAACCTCAGATTTGACTCTTAACTTCCTGGCATGTCAAAGAAGAGGAAATTCAGATTCTAAAAAAATTTACATAAAAGTTTGCTGACTTTTAGAATGTATCAGTCTTTTAAAATACATTTCCTATTTTAGAATAGTTTTGGATTTACAGAGAAGTTGTTAAAATACTATAGAGAGTTCTCAAATACCCTGCATCCAGTTTTCCTTGTTATTAACATCTTACATTAGTACTTACGGTGAACTAATATTGACATAATTATTAACTAAAGTCTATTTTAAAGTGTATTTTCTTTATTCAGAGTTTCTCAGTTTTCCTAAGAAAATTTAATGAATGTTCTTCTCTGTTCCAAGGTCCCATTAATGATACCATATTACATTTATTGTTTACATTTATTGTTATGTCTCTTCTAGACTATGACACTTTCTCATATTTTCCTTGCTTTTGAGGACCTTAACAGTTTTGAGGAGTGTTTTATAGAATTTCATTTAAATTGGATTTGTCCGATGCTGGGGTGGGGCATAACAACTACATAAATCATTTTGAATTGTTCTATACAAGACAGTTTTCTATTCTTCATATAGGATATATATTATAGAATGAGTGTGCCTTTCATATTCAAAATTATATTGATATAAATAGTATCAAGTACAACTGTGGTTAATCCCTTATAATGCCAGGCATTTTCTTAGTCCCTCAAGCTCTAGAATCACCTACAAAATGAAAGACTAAGATTTGGCTTTCACCTCCCTTTCTAGTCTTTCACTTGTTTTTGATGACCTGAGGGAAAGCCCAAGACTGACCTCCAGTGGTAATCTGTGCTGTTCTCCAAGAAATAAATACTTGTTTGTTGACTTGAGATGAATTTACACAACCAAATCATTAAGAAAAAGTAACCCTTACTGCAAGTTGGTTTCTAATTTACTTATTTATTGATAGTTAATGACAAATTCAGTTTCTCTATACTATGATTAAAGACATTTCTTTCTAGAAGTGAAAATATCCTTTTTCTGTTCTGCAGTTAGAACCATTTGGGGAAAGATGAGTCTAAACTCTCTTCATTATATAGAAAACTCTAATTCTGGATATAATCATTCCATAAATATCTTTTATGCTTTGGTGATTTCCTCCCAGTAATTTAGTAGAGGTTTTTTTTTACAGTCATTAATTTTAGTACTCTTAAAATATTTTCTGGCATTGAATTCTCATTTTTTTCCTGAGGCTTCTCTGTCCTCATGGAACTATACTCATATAAATATTAAGATAGTCCACCACCACCACCCCCTAATAATCTCAGAAGGTATCTGTGAATCTGCAGAAGTTGGGTATATCCCTATGGGGGGAAATCCTCTAATACTGTATTTAGCGTTCTCCAGGAGTGGATCTGTGTTTTCTGGGACCTGAAAATGGTCTTTTTAAAAAAGAATACAAATTATGTATATAAAATAACCAAGACTCAGGGTCTTGTAAAATGCCCTGTGCAAGCCAAGAAGCCTTGAAGCTGAAATTTCTTACTAACTTTGTGGTAAGTCTCCCTCACACAGTCTTGGATGAAAACTGATATGACCACTGTACCAGCTTTCTATTACTGCCTTTTGTAGAAGCCTCCTGCATTCCTTGGCTCATGGTCTCCCCTTTCCATCTTTAGTGCAATGACAGGATGACATCTTTATGACCTTTTACCATTGCATCTCTCTCTAATCACAGCAAAGAACAGTTCTCAGCTTTTAAGGACTTGCGTGATTAGATCAGGCCCACCCAGATAATCTAACATAACCTCCCCATTTCAGGATCTGTAACCTTAATCACTTATGCAAAATCTCTTTTGCCATATTTGGTAACATATTCAGATTCTGGGGTTTAGGATATAGGCATCTTCAGGAGAACAGCTTTCTGCCTAACATACCACATAGGGGTATGATTTCAACCTTTTCACTTGATGATCATGTCCAATGACTTAGTCTCACTGACTCAAAAAGCCAACAGTGAGCTACCAAACTCATCCAAACCCAGGCATCTTCTCCAGAGTCAACATAAGAAAAAGCCTAAATGTGTCTGTTGGGAGAAGACATGATACAGAGAAAACTGTGAGAAATTTTTTATTGTATGTCCAGTTTGAATTTGGAGGTTAGTGTCAGTGCTGTTGTAGCAGTTTGTTCCTAACTTAAAATAAAAATTTTTATTAAAATCATATTGTCCAAAACAAAAATGATTTCTGGCATTGTCTTGATTATGGAATCAGAAGAGGGAGTATTTTAACAACCTTTAAGATAATTGTAGGTATTCTTTGTTACTACAGTAAAACTTGAGATATGGTAGTTTCCCATTTTATCTACTTTATTGACATTATATTTTTAAGGGTTTTTTTGAGATATAATCCACATACCATAAAATTAACCCATTTTAAGTGTGCAGTTCTGTGGCTCTTAATATATTCAAAGTTGTGCAGACATCACAATTTTCAATCATTTTCGTCACCCCAAAATAAAACCCTATATCCCTTAACCATGATCCCCCAATTCTCCCATTCTCTCCAGCCCAGGCAACCACTAATCTACTTTCTTTATCTATGGATTTATCAATTTTGGACATTTCATATACATGGAATTGTATTAAATGTGTTTTTTATGGCTAACTCCTTTTACTTCACATGTCGATATCCTTTTGTTTTCTTTTTATTAGATGCTTCATTTCTTTTTATTGACAAATATTCCATTGTATAGAGGTTTACCACATTTTTAAATCCATTATTCAGTTGGTAGACCTTTGGTGAGTTTCCATTTTGGGGCTATTTATAATAGTGCTGCTATAAATATTCACAAGGATGTCTTGTGTAGATACGTATTTTCATTCGTCTTGAGAATATACCTATAAGTGGAATTGCTGGATCACATGGTAACTCTATGTTTAATTGTGGCAATTTCTTAAAAGATTAGCTACATATGAAATGTGAAGCCATAAGAATGGGCTTTTCATATTCTGTTATCTTACAGTTGACTTTAGTACCTTCCATGCATGATTTTCTACCATCATTCATTTGGAAAATATTTGTTTACTTGGTTATGCAGATCTTCCAAAAGTTGACACATTTTATTACATGCCATCAAAATTCACATTTGTTAATATTTTGACCAGTCCCCTCATTAGAAAAGTCTAAGTACCGGGAAGTGTCAGATTCATGAGAGCAAATATAAGTTTTCTACAATGCTTATTTTTGCTTGAAAGTTTAAATATTCAGAATTGGGTATTTCACAAACATTTTCTCTAAAATGAATTATTACTTCAAGGAAAACAATAGATAATCTTCATTGGCAATGATAAAAACCATAGTTTTGTCAGTCACTTTCAATTAGAAAGGTGTTTTCAGGAGTCAGCTACTATCGCTTGCAACTCAGTTGCACATCTGCTTTCCCTCAAGACAGCTGTCGTTCTTTGGTATGTAGCAGCAGCGCTTGATGCACACTGCCCATTTCATCACACCAGAGATTAAAAAATATCTGTTCATTGGCTAGGATTTAATAAATAATTTTTACTGCTTCATCAAGGACATTTTTACATGAAACTTATTTAATTCATTCTGTACTAGAATTTTATAGTGAAGAACTAGCTCCTTTTGCTACTACTGCCTTGATTCTTGGTAAGGCACTCACCATTGCTTTTGCATTATCAGTGCAAATGTCAACATAGCAGAAAAGATGGATATGTCTTGGTATTATTACAAAATTAGTTTTGACTTTAAGGATTCTTTGATAGTGTCTCAGGGACCTTGAAGGATTTGTGGACCACACTTTGGAAACTGCTGCTCAAACACCAAACTTTTTATCTCTGTTTCTCTTTATCAAAAAACAAAAACAAAAACAAAAAAAAAACCCACACACAAAAAGGATATTTTTCAGAAATGTTAAGATTAATGAAAAGTCATAGTCATTTTACGTAGGAACAAATAAATTTTTGTGACTTTGGAATATACTATTGTTTTCTTTTCCTATCAGAACCACATTTAGTAAGTAAATAATCTTCACTCTCATTTTAAAATGAGATAAGATTGGAGATCAGTTTTTATTTATTTGTCTAAGGTGGGCCAATGAGCTTGCTGTACATTTTAAGTTGAAACTCAAGCATTCTAATTCATAACTCCAGTGCTTTAGCTTTTATAGGCTACTTTACTGGAAAACCTATATGAAACAATATGATGCCTTAGTAAAAGTTGGAAGCTTAGGCTTAAATTGCCTCATTTGTCTTATTGAATAATCTTCAGGTAATCGTCATTCAGGCTTCGAAGGTAATCACGTGAATACTCTTAGAAACGGATTGAGGAAAATAGGTCATGGTGGTCCAAGGGTACCAGGTTCTAGTTATCGGATGAATAAGTTCTAGAGATCTCTCGTACAGCATGGTGAACTATGGTTAACAATATTGTATACTTGAAAGTTTGCAAGGAGAGTAGATCTTAAATGTTCTCACCACTTAAAAAAATAATGATGACTGTATGAGGTGATATATTTGGAAATGATTACTGTGGTAATCATTTCACAATGATATGTGTATCAAATCATCATGTTGTACAGCTTAAACTTATACTGTGTTATATGTCAATTATATCTTAAGAAAGCTGGAAAAAATATTTTTAGATTAGAAATTACATATGAATTATGCTGACATCCCAACATTCTCAAGCTAAATTCCTCTAAGCAGTGTTCTATGGGAAATTAATTGATTTAAACAGAGTAAAGAAATATTTTAAGAATGAAATATAAGTGTGTGTTTATTCCTGGACTCTGTATTCTGTTCCATTGATCTATTTGTCTGTTTTTGTGCCAATACTCTCCTGTTTTGATTACTGTAGCTTTGTAGTATATCTTGAAATCTGTAATATTTCCAGCTTTGTTCTTTCTCAAGATTGCTTTGGCTCTTTGGGGGTCTTCTGTGGTTCTATACAAATTTTAGGATCATTCATTCTAGTTCTGTGAAAAATACTGTTGGTATTTTGATAGAGGTTGCGTTGAATTTCTAGGTTTGCTTTGGTCGTATGGACATTTTAACAATAACAATATAAATTCTTCCAATCCATGAGCATAGTGTATCTTTCCATGTGTTTGTGTTATCTTCAGTTTCTTTCATCAGAATAAAGGTCTTTCAACTCCTTGGTTAAGTTTATTCCTAAGTAGTTTATTCTTTTGATGCAATTGTTAATGGGATTGTTTTCTTAGTTTCTCTTTCTGTATTCTTTGTATTAATTTTGTGCCCTGTAGCTTTACTGAATTCATTTATTAGTTCTAGTAGGTTTTTCTTTTCGGTGGAGTCTTTATGGTTTTCTATATATAGTATCATGTCATCTGCATATAATGAAGTTTTACTTCTCTCAGATAGTGTTGTATGGTGACAGATGGTAGCTACACTTGTGGAAATAGCATAACATAGAGAGTTCTTGAGTCCCTAAGTGGTACATCTGAAATCACTGTGACATTGTATGTCAACTATACATCAATAAAAAAATTTTTAATTAAAAAAAATGAATGAGATGTACCTTTACGTAAAAAGCTTCTAATTGCTGCAAATATACATGAATTTTACAATAAGCTGAATGGATTAGTTATATAAGAATCTATAAGTTTTCAGGCACCTGGGTGGCTCAGAGGGTTGAGCCTCTGCCTTTGGCTCGGGTCATGATCTCAGGGTCCTGGGATCGAGCCCTGCATCGGGTTCTGTGCTCAGCGGGGAGCCTGCTTCCCCCTCTCTCTCTGCCTGCCTCTCTGCCTGCTTATGATCTCTGTCTGTCAAATAAATTTAAAATATATATATATATACTTTTTAAAATCTATTAATTTTCTTTATAAAATATAAATATCAAATAAATTGTATATAGATAGTATATTAATTAGCTGGTTGAAATCTGATTTTTGTCAGTGCTTTATTTGTGATTTAGTTTTTGGCAGAAATGATACTATTGGGAAGACTTTCAAAGTGCAAATGTATGTGTCTTAAAATTCTCAAGAATCACATGTTATCAGTAGTGATGATGAAGATAGCAATGCGTAGTATGTACCATATATGCCATGTACGATCCTGTGTTACTTACTGCCTTATCTCATTTAGTTCTCTAATAGCTATGTTGGCTACATGCAGCTAGTACTAAGAATAAATAAACAAAAGTCCCACAACTTTGAGTTTGATAACCTCTGGCATATATTTATTTACCTTAAAACAGCCTTTTCACTCTTAAGTAGTCTTATTAACAGTCTTCTTTGTAAGAGCAGGGATTACTTTGTGGTAGGTATTTTGCCTTTTATTTTTTAAATCAGTTCTTTAACATAATCTGACTTTTCTATTTTTAACACTAGTGAAATGAACTGGAAAGAATCCTAGCCTTTCTTTTTTTTTTTTTTTCTAAAGATTTTATTTATTTATTTGACAGAAATCACAAGCAGGCAGAGAGGCAGGCAGAGAGAGAGAGAGAGAGCAGGAAGCAGGCTCCCCGCTGAGCAGAGAGCCCGATGTGGGGCTCGATCCCAGAACTCCGGGATCATGACATGAGCCGCAGGCAGAGGCTTTAACCCGCTAAGCCACTCAGGCGCCCGAATCCTAGCCTTTCTATAAACTTAAAAAATAATTTGTTTTCTTTCCAGAAATAATATTCTCATAAAATGGATATGATATAATTTTTTCATAAAAAATATAGATGTAGGATAAATTAATGTGTAAGAATTTTAGGAGTTCATATCTGAGGACTCAAAATGGTAAAGATGGTGGTGATGATGATAGTCATTCTTTGTATACTTATTAAATGCCAAGTATGTTAAGTGCTGTATAAGTATTATCTCCATTCTCTCTATAACCCCATAAAATATAGTTACTGTTTTTATTTCAGTTTTTCAAAGGGGAAACTGATTTATTTATTAGCTAGTTAGTTTTTTTTCCCTCAAGACTATATAATTAGTAAGTGATGAAGCCAGGACTCCAACCCAAATTATATGTTTAAAGTACTTGCGACCTTTGCCACCAGGCTAACAATCTAAGTTCCTGATGCTGGCTTTAGGGCGTTTCTTAATTTCTTCAATTTCTTCATCTATAAAATGGGAATAAGAGTAGTTCTTAGCATTTCATAACTTTTTGAGGGTCACAAATGTTTTGGGTCTTTGGGGACTTTGTGAGGATAAATGAGAAAGCAAAATTCCTTGCACAAAGAAGTGCTCATGGTGCTAAATGATATTACCTATAGCAATAAGAGACTGTTTCATTATTATTACTGCTATAGACATGGTCATTTACTGAGCATTTCTGTGTACAAAGAATTTTTCTTGAAGACATTGCTTTTTCAACGAAGACTCCTGTGGCATACCTCATCTCCAGCCATATTACCCTTACCACTGTGCTACAATATTAAATAACTTCTTGACTCTGCCTTCTGTCTCATTTTAGGCAGCCCAATATACAGAGCAGCCAGGAGTAATCATCCTAAAGTTTATTTAGGGTCATAGCACTCCTTTATTCAAAAACCTTCAATTCTTTCCCTTTGCCTCTTGAATTAAATAAGATCTCAGCCTAAAACTCAAGGCTCTAACTTCTCTGTCTTGTTTTATCTTTTTTACACAGAAATCTGTGTACTTTTCATCTGGGTGAGGATACAGATTTGGAAACACTTGAGGTTGTCAGGATTTCTGAGGATCTACAATCAGCATTTAGAGTGTTCGTGGCAGGGATGCTCAGTGTCTTTCCATGAGCATAACAGCCTCAACACAAAGTCTCGCTCAAATGTGGGTAGTCAACCTGTTGTACCTCCTGATCCCTGAACATACTCCTGATTTTCCTATCATCATTCCTTTATCCTGTATTTATTTGACTTTTTCTACCTCTCCTCCTAAATCTAAGGTGTTTGCCATCTTATCTAGACTTCAAGGCCAAGTTTAAATGTTACTTATACTCCCAGATCCCTCCAGTTTCTACATGAACCACTCTTATATTTTTTAATGTTTACTTCTTAAATCTCTTTTCATACCTGTTTGCAATTATTTTTAGTGAAGGAGGTATTTACTACCCTGCAGCCTTTTTTGAAGGAAGGCTCAAAGTCTGATTTGATCTTTGAAAGTCCCAAAATGTATAGCACTGTCTGTTACACCTTGCATTTATTTCTGAAGGATAAAGACCCAATCTTCAATTTTTTGGTAATGATCTTATTCAGCTCAGCATTGCTGGCGCCTCAGATAGTGCCAGGCCAATAATGGCTTATAAACTCATGTTTTTTAAATCAGTGTTCTCATCTTAACAAACTAAGAGTATTTTTGAGAAACATACAGCAATATTTATTATTTGTTTGTTTAACTTGTTTACATTCTTATTCATCTGTCCATTTGCTCATCATCTGCTTCGTTCAACAAGACTGAAAATGCTGTCAGCAGCATCTCTACTTCACTCTGTACTTCAAGCAGAAGACAGCATAATTCCTTTTATGTACCAAGTGCTTAATATGTTTTATTAAATGGACTGATTGGGAGCCTAGAGCATAAGTGAAAGGTGTAGATGTTTTCATGCTTTCATAGTTTTTGGTGGTAAAGAATCATAGATGTGCAAGCACTTCAGAACCTGCACGATAGGTTCTATAAATGTAAAGCTGGATAGTTACAGTTTATTTTAATATGTTGGCACCCTATCAAAGTGTAGATACTCTGAACAAGCCATTTTGTGTCCTAGAGACAAAGACCCCCCAAAAGTATTGGTTTTTCTTTATGGGAGTGGGAGCTTCTTAGTATTTACTTAATTTCTACTGCTCCTCAATTAAATAAAAAATAAACTAAATGACAAATTCAGGGATACATAGATATACACTAAGATATTACTTGTAGCCTGCGTAGACTAATTTGATTTCACTAGAGAAAAATAACTGCATAAAAAATCTTTTATCTTAGTTTAAATTGTTCCTCTTTTAAAAGGGTTTCACTATGAGAAGGAAGCTTCATGGGTTGTGGTGATTTTAATCTGAGTGTGACATGGGGATTTGGACTTGATCCAGATCATTTAAAAATAGCTCTACAGGGGCACCTGGGTGGCTCAGTGGGTTAAGCCTCTGCCTTTGGCTCAGGTCATGATCTCAGGGTCCTGGGATTGAGCCCTGCATCTGGCTGGTTGCTCAGCAGGGAGCCTGCTTCCCCTCTCTCTCTGCCTGCTGCTCTGCCTACTTGTGATCTCTCTTTCTGTGTCAAATATATAAATAAAATCTTTAAAAAGTTTTTTAAAAATAGCTCTACATTATTTGATTATTTAAAATGGAATTTTATGCTTTCATTATTTGGATTAAATATAAATTTATTTTATTTTGTATCATACTAAAGTGATAATGTAGAAAAGAAGGCAGATGCCTTTTACCAAGTTTCATTGTAAAATTTTGCTGCAAAAATCATTGTCAGGACATTTTTCAAATCTATTGAAATTTGCCTTTGTCTCACTGCAATAATTGAACATTATATTAGTAACTATTATTGTTAGTCATCTTCTAAATGCGGTGATACACATAGTACAAAACGCATAGAATGCTCAGAAAAGCTAGGTTCAAATTCTAGCACTACCATTTAATGTCTTTGAAAGGTAGACATACTTTTTATTTCCCTGAGCCTCTTTCCTCATCTGTAAATTTGGACTAATACTCCTTAATTCTTAATATTATTGTGAAGCCTAGATGATATTATGTGATTAAAAAATTAGGTTCAGTTCTTAGTAGATAACCTTCAGGTGTTGTAGTATTTGTGACTGCTAGAATTTGCTACCGTAGGGTAATCTACAAGTTTTTTTAAAGAGTTTATTTCTTTAATAAGGAAAACTGCATACTTAAATGTGTTTTAATGATTTATATTTGATAATTTACTAAATTTCCTTTGGACTTTTCTGAAAATCTAAACTGAATTGAAACTTACACACTGTGATATTATGGAAATCTGAAACAAGTGTCAGAGAAATTGCTGTAAAATTTGCTTTGGCATGCCACTAATGGTAGAATCTTGGTCAAGTTATTTGTGCATTGTGGGCCTTAGTTTCCTCCAGTGTAAAATGGGAGAGTTGGGGCAAGTGAGTGGGAGTAAATGAAATTAAAACCTCTTTCAGGTCTAGAATTCGTTGATTATTTTTGGAATATTATTATTCTGATTCATTCTGAAGGTCCAGCTTCTTTTCAGTTTTTTATTGTTCATGTTTTTTTATTGATGCTAACATATGTTATATAATATGTTACATATATACAAATGTGTGTAAATAGATATTTTCTAAACATGATGATAATCACCAAGGGTGCTCATGAAAACTATTTAAGAATCTCTAGAAATTCTGATTCAGTACATTTAGAGAAGGTCACAGGAATCAGTAGTTTAATGTGTCCCAGGTAATTCTTATCAACCAACTTTGAATTGCTGTGATATTTTACCTTATTTGATCTAAAAGCTAATTTCTGCTCTATTTGGGGGAGAGGAAGAGTGAATATGCCGCTTGGATGCTGAGATCCAGCAGCCTGTGGAATTTTATTTTATTTTATTTTATTCAACACCCAAAGCCAGTATTACACTATATGTTAATGAACTAGAATTTAAATAAAAACTTGAAAAACAAAACTGCTATGAAAAAGAAACAGTCTTTGCAGTAGCCAAAGTGGAGGAAAGACATAAAAATTATAATGCCAGCAGACTTGTTGGAAATGCAAACCAAAAGAGAGTGGAATAGCATCTTTGAAATACAGGAAAACAAAACATGTCAACCTAAAATTCTGTATCCAGAAAAAAATATATTTTAAAACCTGAGAAAAAATCATAATTTCTCTCAGAAATACTAAAGCTGAAAGAATTCATCACCAGGAGACCCACATAACAAGGAATGTTAAGGGGACTTCTTTAGACAAATGGAAAATGATAATAGGTAGATATCTGCCTCTACACAAAAGAATGAAATCATTGGATATAATTATGTGAGTAACTGTAAAAGGCTTTTTTCTGTCACTTTTTAAAAATGGAAGTATGCTTGATATACAATATTATGTTAGTTTCAGGTGTACAACAGTAATTTGATAGTTACATACATGACAAAATGCTTACCATGAAAATGTGGTTACCATCTATCACTAAAGAAAGTTTTTACAGTGTTATTGTTCCTTATGCTGTACTTTTAATCCTTCTGACTTATTTATTTTATAATTTGAATTTTATACATCCTAATCCCTTTCACCTGCTTTACCCATCCCCTACCCCTCTCCCCTCTGAAAAGGACCAGTTTGTTCTCTGCATTTGTAAGTCTATTTCTTTCTTGTTTGTTCATTTGTTTTGTTCTTTAGATTCCACATATAAGTGAAATTATATGGTATTTCTTTTTCTTTATGACTTATTTCACTTCTAGATTTACCCATATTATCACAAATGCAAGATTTCATTCTTCCTATGGCTGAGTAATATTTCATTATTTTATATATAGCATATCTTCTTTATCCATTCATCTATCAATGGACATTTAAGTTTGCTTTATATCTTGGCTATTGTAAATAATGCTGCAATAAATATAGGTATGCATGTATATCTTTTCAAATTAGTGTTTTTGTTTTCATCCAGGAAATACCCCAGAAGTGGAATTACTGGTCTCATGGTATTTCTGTCTTTAACTTTTTGAGGAACCCCCATACTGTTTTCCACAATGGCTGCACCAATTTATATTCCCACCAACGTCCTTGCCAACACTTATTATTTCTTTTATTGATAACTAGCCTTTCTGACTGTGAGGTGATATCTCATTGTGGTTATGATTTGCATTTCCCTAATGATTAGTGATTTTGAGTACCTTTTCAAGTGTCTTCAGGCCACTTGGGAAAATGTCTGTTTAGTTTCTCTATCCATTACTTAACTGGATTGTTTGTAGGATTTTTGCTGTTAAGTGACTTTTTTTTTTTTTAATTTTGGGGGTATTAATCCCTTATCTTTTCCCAATCCATAAGTTGCCTTTTTGGTTTATGGATGGTTTCCTTCACAGTGCAAAAGCTATTTAGTTTGATATAGTACCAATTGCTTAGTTTTGCAGTGTTTCTCTTATCTGAGGAGACAGATTCAGAAAAATATTTAAGGCTAATGTTCAAGGTATGACTATTTTCTTTTAGGAGTCTAATGGTTTCAAGTCTTGTATTTAATCCATTTTGAGTTTCTTTTTGTATATGGTATAAGAAGGTGGTCCCGCTTCATTCTCTTGCATCTAGCTCTCCTGTTTTTCTAACACCATTAAATGAAGGAACTTTCTTTCCCCCATTGCCCCCATTGTTTCTTCTTGCCTTCATTGTCATAGATTAAATGACCATGTAAGTATGGGTTTATTTCTGGGCTCTCTATTCTGCTTCATTGATCTATTTGTCTAATTTTGTGCTTGTTCCATATTGTTTTGTTACTACAGACTGGGAGCATAACCTGAAACCTGGGATTGTAATACGTTACGTTCAGTTTGTCCTTTCTTAAGATTGCTTTGACGACTTAGGGTCTTTTGTGGTTCCACACAAATTTTAGAACTATTTGTTCTAGTTCTGTGAAAAGTGCCATTGATATTTTGAGAGAGATTACATTGAATCTCTATAGATTATTTTAAGTAGTGTGGACATTTTAATAATACTAACTTTCCAGTCTATGGACATGATATGTGTTTCCATTTTTTGGATTGTCTTCAATTTCTTTCATTAAATTTCTTATAATTTTCAGAGTACAGGCCTTTCACCTCTTTGGTTAAACTTATCCTTGGGTATTTCATTCTTTTTAACTCAATTGTAAGTGGCATTATTTTCTTTCTTTTTTTTTTAAATTTTTTATTTTTTATAAACATATATTTTTATCCCCAGGGGTACAGGTGTAAGTGGCATTATTTTCTTAATTTCTCTTTCTGCTACCTTGTTTTTAGTGTATAGAAATGCAACCAATTTTCATATATTAATTATGTATCCTGGAACTTTACTGAATTCATTTATTAGTTCTAATAGATTTTTGATGGAGTGTTTAGGGGTTGTTTATATATAGTATCACATCATTTGTAAATAGTAGCAGTTTTACTGCTTCTGCATAGGATACTTTACAATGTGGATGCCTTTTACTTTATTTTATTTTATATCTATATTTAAAATAAAGTTATAGTTAACATATGGTTCCTTTTTTTTTTTTTTTTTTTTTTTTTTTGGTCTAATTGCTGCGGTGCTGTGGCTACGACTTCTAGTACTATCTTTTTTTTTAATTTATTTTTTTTTCAGAAAAACAGTATTCATTATTTTTTCACCACACCCAGTGCTCCATGCAATCCGTGACCTCTATAATACCCACCACCTGGTTCCCCAACCTCCCACACCCCCGTCACTTCAAACCCCTCAGATTGTTTTTCAGAGACCATAGTCTCTCATTATTCACCTCCCCTTCCAATTTACCCCTACTCCCTTCTCCTCTCTAACACCCCTTATCCTCCATGCTATTTGTTATGCTCCACAAATAAGTGAAACCATATGATAATTGACTCTCTCTGCTTGACTTATTTCACTCAGCATAATCTCTTCGAGTCCTGTCCATGTTGCTACAAAAGTTGGGTATTCATCCTTTCTGATGGAGGCATAATACTCCATAGTGTATATGGACCACATCTTTCTTATCCATTCTTCCGTTGAAGGGCATCTTGGTTCTTTCTAGTACTATCTTGAATAAAAGTGACAGGAGTGGGTATCTTTGTCTCCCTGATCTTAAAGAAAGAACTTTTAGCTTTTCACCATTAAGTATATTCTTAGCTGTGGGATTTTTCATAATGACCTTTGTTGCAATATGTTCCTTCTAAATCCACATTGTTGTAAGTTTTTATCATGACTAGATGTTGAATTTTGTCAAATGCTTTTTCTACATCTAATGAGATGATTATATGATTTTTATCTTTCATTTTCTTCATGCAAGTTATCACTTGATTTGTTTGCAGATATTAAACCATCCTTGCATCCCTGGAAAAAAATTACACTTGATCCTGATGGATGATCCTTTTAATGTATTGAACCCAGCTTGCTAATATTTTATTGAGGATTTTTGCATCTGTGTTAATCAGGGATATTGGCTTATAATTTTCTTTCTTTTTTTTTGTAGTTTTTTTTTTTGTTTGTTTTTGTTTTTGGTCTGGTTTTGGTATCAGGGTGGTGCTGACCTCTTAATGATTTTGGAAGGATTCATTTGTCTTCAGTTTTTTGGAGCAGGTTGAAAAGGATGGGTATTAGCTCTTCTTTAAATGTTTGGTAGAATTTACCTGTGAAGCCTTCTGGTCCTGGACTTTTGTTTGTTGGGAGTTTTTCAATTACCAATTCTATGACATTATTAATAATCAGTTTGTTTAGATTTTCTATTTCTTCCTGATTCAGTTTTGAAAGATTGTATATTTCTAGGAATTTATCCAGTTCTTCAGATTGTCCAATTTTTAACATACAATTTTTTGTAGTGGTCTCATAATCCTTTGTAGTTCTGTGGTGTTGGTTGTAACTTCTTTTCATTTCTGATTTTATTTGAATCTTCTCTCTTCTTGATGATTCTGGCTTAAGTTTTATCATTTTTGTTTATGTTTTCAAAGAATCAGCTGTTCCTTTCACTGATCTTTTCTATTGTCTTTTTGGTCTCTATGTCATTTATTTTTGCTCTGACCTTTATTATTTCCTTCCTTCTACTCATATTGTTCTTCTTTTTCTAGCTTCTTTAGATATAAGGTTATATCGTGTATTTGAGATTTTTCTTGTTTCTTCAGGTGACTGTGAACTTTCCTTTTGGAAACTGCTTTTGCTGCATCCCAAAGATTTTCAACTATTGTATTTCCATTTCCATTTGTCTCTAAGTTGCTTTTAAATTTCCTCTTTGGTTTCATGTTTGACCATTTTTTTTTTTTTTTAAAGATTTTATTTATTTATTTAGTTGACAGACAAAGATCACAAGTAGGCAGAAAGGCAGGCAGAGAGAGAGGAGGAAGCAGGGTCCCTGCCGAGCAGAAAGCCCGACGCGGGACTCAATCCCAGGACCCCGGGATCATGACCCGAGCCGAAGGCAGAGGCTTCAACCCACTGAGCCACCCAGGCGCCCCCATTTGGTGGTTTTGTAGCTTACTGTTTAGCATTCACTTATTTGTTTCTTTCACTTTTTTTTCTTTGTTTTTGTTCTTTTAGAGTAGGGGGTGCAGAGGGAGAGAAATAATCTTAATTAGGCTTCATATCCAGTACAGAGCTCGATTTCACAACCCTGAGATTGTGATCTGAAGCAAAATCAGGAGTCAGACACTTAACCAGCTGAGCACCCAGGCACCCCTTCCTGATGTTTTTAGATGGAATGTTCTGTATATATCTGTTAAGTTCATTTGATTTAGTGTGTTGCTCAAAGATGCTGTTCCTCATTGATTTTCTATTTGGATGATCTAGTCCATTGATGTAAGTAAGTGTCAAAGTGTCAAAGTCCCCTACTATTATGATATTGCTGTATATTCCTTCCTTTACTTTCCCCTCACTTTAGAAGTCTCTCTCAGTGACAACTGACTGAAGCTAAAATAAATAAAATAAAATAATAACAGTGTAGTAGGGGTTTATAACACATATGGAAGGGATAATACGTTACATTCTGTTCAGTACATTACACAATTGATTATTACATTTTTGTACAATGTACAAAAGCTGACATAGGAGGAATCAAAGTGTACTCTTACAAGGTTCTCGACATAAGCAAAGTAATATAATATTATTCTGATAAGTTAATTTTTAAAATAACTTCAACAGATACAAAAAGCAATTGAAAATCGTAAGATTTAACAACTCAGATGGGTGAATTAATTTGGAGCTAAGAATTGTATCTCTCTGTATTTCAAAAATAATTCCTCACATATTTGTTTGATCTACTTTAAGATTAGAAATGGAGGATGATTGTCTGAGATACCTACAAATAACATTGCTTTGAAATAGTATAACCTATATTTTTTATTCATACATAGCTTGCTCTGGATTGAGTTGAGTATAACTCTTATAAGAAACAAGAGGACAACATGAGCCTGTACTTAGACATCCATCACACTGAAAGATTTATAAACAACTTTTCTACCGTCATTTCTAGGCTTTATTGTCTTAAGAAGGCCAAGTGAATAAATAGTGCCAGCCCCAGCTCCAACTAAATTGTTAAGCAGAAGAAATGTGTTGTCCATTCCCTCTCTTCTCCCACTTTTGTTGGCTACCAACTATATATCCAGCCCTGGCTACTGATCCATGATCTCTGAGCTATTGCATGTGTTAATTTTTGATACCCTGTTTTTCAAAAAAGTAGGCATCTTAGTAAGCTACACTTTGCTTTCTAAAATAATACTAGCTTTAATATTAATATTAAATTCTCTCTGTGACATTTTGGCAATTATTTTAGCATTATTTCTTGTCTAATAGTGACTTATTAAAAAAAAAAGAAAACTCATGTCAGTGTGCAGTAGCAAGCATACTGTATTTCCTTAATCATTCCTTACATGTGTGTTTCATGAATCTGCAATCCTTTGCTATGTAGAGCAATCCCATGGATTTTCAGGTTTGGAAACTATACCCGAGAAAGGCAGATGTCAAGGGTAGTCCAGTAGAGCTAGTACTAGAACTTGGGTCTGCTGACTTCTAGTTTAATTAAATTCTTTTTTTTAATATTAATTTATTTATTTTCAGCATAACAGTATTCATTATTTTTTCACCACACCCAGTGCTCCATGCAATCCGGGCCCTCTCTAATACCCACCACCTGGTACCCCAACCCCCCCCCCCCCC
>NC_081559.1:160556886-160673786 GCF_022355385.1 Mustela nigripes
CCAATTTACCCCAACTCCCTTCTCCTCTCTAACTCCCCATGTCCTCCATGCTATTTGTTATGCTCCACAAGTAAGTGAAACCATATGATAATTGACTCTCTCTGCTTGACTTATTCCACTCAGCATAATCTCTTCGAGTCCCGTCCATGTTGCTACAAAAGTTGGGTATCATCCTTTCTGATGGAGGCATAATACCCCCTAGTGTATATGGACCACATCTTCCTTATCCATTAATCCATTGAAGGGCATCTTGGTTCTTTCCATAATTTGGCGACTGTGGCCATTGTTGCTATAAACATTGGGGTACAGATGGCCCTTTTTTTCATGACATCTGTATCTTTGGCGTAAATACCCAGGAGTGCAATTGCAGGGTCATAGGGAAGTTCTGTTTTTAATTTCTTGAGGAATCTCCACACTGTTCTCCAAAGAGGCTGCACCAACTTGCATTCCCACCAATAGTGTAAGAGGGTTCCCCTTTCTCCACATCCCCTCCAACACATGTTGTTTCCTGTCTTGTTAATTTTGGCATTTCTAACTGGTGTAAGGTGATATCTCAATGTGGTTTTAATTTGAATCTCCCTGAGGGCTAGTGCTGATGAACATTTTTTCATATGTCTGATAGCCATTTGTATGTCTTGATTGGAGAAGTGTCTGTTCATATCTTCTGCCCATTTTTTGATATGATTGCCTGTTTTGTGTGTGTTGAGTTTGAGGAGTTCATTATAGATCCTGGATATCAACCTTTTGTCTGTACTGTCATTTGCAAATATTTTCTCCCATTCTGTGGGTTGCCTCTTTGTTTTTTTGACTGTTTCCTTTGCTGTGCAGAAGCTTTTGATTTTGATGAAGTCCCAAAAGTTTATTTTTGCTTTTGCTTCCTTTGTCTTTGGAGACGTATCTTGAAAGAAGTTGCTGTGGCTGATATTAAAGAGGTTACTGCCTATGTTCTCCTCCAGGATTCTGATGGAACCCTGTCTCACGTTGAGGTCTTTTTTTTTTTTTTTTTTTTTTACGTTGAGGTCTTTTATCCAAGCAAATATCATCCTCAATGGGAAAAAGCTTGCAGCCTTCCCGTTGAGATCAGGAACAAGACAAGGATGCCCACTTTCACCACTCTTGTTCAACATAGTATTAGAAGTCCTAGCTACAGCAATCAGACAACAAAGAGAAATAAAAGGTATCCAAATTGGCAATGAAGAAGTCAAACTCTATCTATTCGCAGATGACATGATTCTTTATATGGAAAACCCAAAAGACTCCACCCCCAAACTACTAGAACTCATACAGCAGTTCAGCAATGTGGCAGGATACATAGTCAATGTGCAGAAATCAGTGCTTTCTTATACATTAACAATGAAAATACAGAAAGGGAAATTAGAGAATCGATTCCATTTACTATAGCACCAAGAACCATAAGATACCTGGGAATAAACCTAACCAAAGAGGTAAAGGGTCTGTACTTGAGGAACTACAGAACACTCATGAAAAAAATTGAAGAAGACACAAAAAGATGGAAGACCATTCCATGCTCTTGGATCGGAAGAATAAACATTGTTAAAATGTCTATACTGCCTAGAGCAAACTATACTTTTAATGCCATTTTGATCAAAATTCCACTGGTATTCTTCAAAGAGCTGGAACAAATAATCCAAAAATTTGTATGGAATCAGAAGAGACCCCGAATCGCTAAGGAAATGTTGAAAAACAAAAATAAAACGGGGGCATCACGTTACCTGATTTCAAGCTTTATTACAAAGCTGTGATCACCAAGACAGCATGGTACTGGCATAAAAACAGACACATAGACCAGTGGAACAGAGTAGAGAGCCCAGATATGGACCCTCAACTCTATGGTCAATTAATCTTCGACAAAACAGGAAAAAAATACAGTAGAAAAAAGACAGTCTCTTCAATAAATGGTGCTGGGAAAACTGGACAGCTATATGTAGAAGAATGAAACTCGACCATTCTCTTAACACCATACACAAAGATAAACTCAAAATAGTTTAATTAAATTCTTAAGAGTAGAAGGGAAAGTGTTGGGATTTGGTGACAAAGTGGTTGTCTCTGGGTGGGGTACTGCTGGCAAGATCTCATCCAGGCTTTTAACCTGGCAAGAATTCAGTCCTTTATAATCTTTGATAGAAATATAAGGACTATTGTTTAAGGAGGGCCTGGGAGTTCTGTGCATGAACAGCCTCAGGAAACTGCTGTTGCTGCTGCTAACTCCAACCCCGGAATGAAGTTGCAGAGTACTTACTAACCACAGCTTCCCCAACTCAGTGAATATAATCCTTAACTGTGTTCTCTTTTAGCTGTTTAGTTTTTTTTGTTGTTATTAATTTTGTTTTAAAGTATCATTCTTCTGACTGATTTTCCCAATCAGCTATGATGTCTATGACCACAAATAACAGAAAAGCCAAAAATATTACACAGTAAGGAAATTTATTGGCTTTTATAACTTGGACTTCAGACCTAGAGTACACCTGAGGGTTATCTCACTCTAATACAGTTTCCTATCTCTTGGCTTCCTCTGCTACACTCTCGGTTTCATTCTTAGACTGTTCTCCTCATAGTCACACTATAGCTATAATAGTTGTATCTGTACTTCCATGCATCCAGTTGTTTCCCAAAGCTCTCTGTAGGGGTGAGGAAGGTTTTCCCCAGAGGTCCTGAGGAAACTTCTTCCCATGAATTATTAGACCAAATTGGGTCACATGCCCATTCCTGAAACAAGCCCTGTGATTTAGGAAGTACCCTGTCTGAATAGCTTCAGCCTGTATTTCCGAACCAATCAAAGGAAAGGGACTTGTTGCACCCCTGAAAACTGGAGGTGAGGTTGGGGTTTAGGAGGTGAAAAATTAGATTTCTCTTAGAGTAGGGGAAATTAAACTAGGATGATGGACAGGTAACCAATAATGTCTGCCTCAGTTGTTTTGTTTTGTTTCCTCTTTTGGCTTTTAGGATCAGTATGGAATATTAAAGACTATTAGTTTGGGCTTAACTCTAGCTTTCAGAGAGCTGCTATGGCACTTAGCCATGTTCCTTAACTCTGTACGCCTCGGCTTCCCTAGAAGAGTTTTGTAGGGATTAAAAATAATGGTATAATTATTAAAATTTTGTTGATTTGCAAAATTATAAATAATCAGTTTATAAAAGTACCTTTTTCTTTCTGCTGAGACCCATTCCATCCCTAGATAGTTATTAAAACAAGTGAACAACAACAACAACAACAAAAAAAAAAAAACAAGTGAACAACAAAAAAATGTTCTTTAGAGAATCTAGGTTGTAGGTATACAGATGCTTACTATAAAATTATTTCATCTTTTTGCATGTTTGAATATTTTCATGGTGACATATTGAGAATAATGAATTTACAGGAATCACAGCGTTGCAATAAAAAACACTAAGGGTGACTCAGAAATACCAAGCCAAAATTCCTCTTCCCAAAACAACAAAGTGAAAAGTTGTTAAAGCTTGAGAGTATTTACCACAATTTTGTTTAATAACACAGGAATCTGTCCAACAGAACAGCTAACTCATTAAGATTCGTAAGAAACCTTCACCTTCCAAAACTGGGCACCTACCCTCTTTTGTCAGCAAAATTCCAAGTCTCTCTCCATATGATCATATGTTTGAGTAAGATTACTTGCATACTGTCTCTTCTCCATAAATAAGAATAAAAGGCCATCAAGGGCAGGCCAAAGTTCCTACAAAATAAATTGACAGTAGTCAGGGCCAAGACCTTAACATTAACCCCACTCCTTCCTTTCCTGCCATGTATCATTGTTCTTGTCTTTCACAGGTCTTCTGAAGAATTTGCTTTGCTCTGACTTTGCTCAGTCCAGTTGACTCTTTCAATAATGTGTAACATGGCCCACTTTTCATTTCTGTTTCTATTTTATCAGGCTACCTGCTGTTATTTTACCAGGGCTTTTTTGTCCTTTCATTTTCATGTGGATGTTTGGTTACAGAATTCATTGTAAAAGAACATAGTGCAGAAAGAATTACTAAAGGATCTTCATCACAGACCCGTCCAGTTAGGGAAAAGTTGTTAAAGCTTGAGAGTAACCACAGTAACCACAGAGCTGCTGGAACATACATTATAGAGAGTTAATAAAAGTCATTTTCCTGATTCTCCTTCTATTCTCCCACTTCTTTACTTCTGAAAGGCTAACTCCATTGTAAAAGAATCAGTCCTACATAAGATAAATCATTAAGGCAACTTATCTAAGCAGCCCTTAGAAGAGCATAGGGTGAAAAGTTTGTTAAGAGATCATTCCAAGAACTTCCATCTACCTTCATTCCTTTTTGTAAGATGGAGGGATACATGAGTGAATAAATGAATGAACAAAAACAGTAGAAAAGTCATGTGTGAAATCTAACATTGGTATAATTTTTTACAATGCATAGAACTCTTTCACTTACAGAATTTCACACCATCCTATAAAGTAGGTGTATTCTTTATTTTATGTATCATCAGTGAAATCCAAAGATGTTAAGGTCTCATCACAGCTAAGTGAAAGACCAAAGTTTGAACTATCGATCCTCAGATTCTAATTCTAGAGGCATTTCATCTTGTCCAAATTGTTCTTGAATCTAGGAGACAACAAGCTATGAACACATTTGTTTTGGTAAGTGAAAGACAAGCAGGAACTTCTCTTCATTTCTAATTGGTAGACTAGAATTTCCAGCTACTGCAGTGAGAGAAATGTTGGTTCTAATGAATAAAAGATATATAAGACTTCCAATACAATTCTAGCTAGAAGGCCTAAAAATATAAAAGGCCATAGACTTCTTTTTAATCTACAAATAAATGCATGATGAGGAGAATGAACTGGGATGGTAATGAGAGGATTGTGGCATTTCACTGTATGAGGTTAATATGTTCAAAATGGAACTCCTGATCTCTCTCTTCCTTCAGACCTACTCCACCCATAGTCTTTTTTCATATCAGTCATTGACAACTCCCATTTTTCCAGTTGCTAAAGCCAAAATTTATGAAGTCATACTCATCTCTTTTTCTATTATACATCATATCTAATGTGTCAGAAAATCCTATGGGCTCTACCTTCAACATATACCCAGAATTCGACTTCTTACCACCTTTGCTGTTTTGTCCTGGTCTAAGCCATCACGTGTCACCTAGATTACTCAGTAGGTAGCTTCCTGACTCATCTCCTTTTTTGCATTCTATTCTCCCTGCCTCGTATTCTCAAAACCACAGCCAGGGGTCCTTTTAAAACTTGAGCTAAATGATCCTGTTGTCCCCTCAAAAGCTTTATTCTCTGGCTCCTGTTTCTCTCAGAGAAAACTTAAAGCCTTTACAACAATGACTTTCCAGGTACTGTACGATCTGGCCCCTCCATTAGTCTCTGACCTCCTCTCCTAATGCCCTCTCCACTGCTTACTCTCCTCCAGCCACACTGGCCCCCTGGCTGTTTCTGGAGTATGCCTGGCATGATTCCCACCACCAGGCCTCTGTGGGGACTGTTAGCAGCAGCCGCTTGCTCAAATGTCTCCTTCTTAATGAGGCCTAGCATGACTACTACCCTTTTAAAAATTGCTATCCTTCCTTAGAAATCATGGTGTCCCCTATAACTCACCAACATACTATATGATTTACTTATTGTATTTATTACTTCTACTTCTTAGAATATAGGCTCCACAAGAACAGGTTTTGGGGGTTTGTTTCAATTTGGCTTTTTGTTCACTGACACATCCTCCATGCCTAAAATTATTGAGCACATAGCAGAAGCTCATAGGCTGGTTCTGAAAGTAGTTGACCAACATGATGCCCCATGTGAAAAAAAAATCACTAGAAGTTATAGAAGTAAGAGAGAAAAAAAAAAAGAAGAAGAAGAGGTAAGAGAGATCAGTAGAGCTGAACAGTTAGTCCAGTTGCAAAACTTCTCAGGTAAAGACTGATGATCTCTGTTTTTCAAGGGAAAGAATAAAGTATGATGTAATTGCTGTGGCTTCTGAAATATTACTTATATAGCTCTTGACATGATATCACTTTCCCAGATTTATATGGGAACCAGATATTTTGCATTCATTCATTCAACAAGGATTTTTCAACATGTCTATATATATATACAGTCTATATATATACATATATATATATAGTACCAGGCACTGTATAACTAATTTCAAATTAAAACTTGCAGCAGGTGCAAAGAATATACTTTAGTGTATCTGTATTTAATGTAGGAAAATGAAAGTTTCACTGTTTTATTAGTTTCAGTTGCCAGCATTGCTTGTTTGCATTCCCTCAGCTTTTTGAAAATCAGATACTCTTCACATGCAGAGGTAATTGCACTCACCTATCATCAGTAGGACATATACTTAGACTCATTCTTTTGCAATAATAATGTGAATAGTGGCTCATACTTGTAAGAACGTAAGCCTGAATTAGGGATGTAGGTTATGGCTGTGAACAGAATTTTTTTTTTTGTATGACTCTAACTTAACTGACCCAATACTAGATGAACTAACTTACCTGAGCAATCTATTATGTGGTCTCATAAGATACAGAGATTGGAAAAGGTCATTAGCCAGTTGTGTCTGTCACTTGGTGGCCAGTGCTTGTTTGATCCTGTTTTTTTAATGCTCTGAACAGCTTAGTTTTTTGGGGTTAAAGCACCATTTCCCTTTTAATGTAGTAAGCACTTTTTCCCCTATAAAATAGCCCATTCTTTGGAACGGAAACAGCATTAGGTCTTTGTAACCTGGGTAGTTTTTAGCACTGGATTGTTTAGTTTGTAAAAATATTTGATTTAGACTGAGCTTGTGGCCTGATGATGTTTAGAAGAGTGCCAAAGTGTAACTCATAGAAGATGCCAGTAAAAACCATAGCTGGGAGAGGTGAATAATGGTTGCGTCATTTTCCTGGTAGGTGTAACCAGGCCTGAAAATCCATCACTGCCATTTTTTAAATGTGTTCCTAAGAATAAAGTCAGCTGGTATTCTGTGAACTACATTAAGTATCAAAATAAAATATCTGCCAGTGCCTTGAGTCACTGTCCCACTGTCTTTACATTGTTAAGGAAGCTTTGTTTCATCATTGTGTTTTACTGCCAAAAATAGCAGTAATATTTTTCCATGACTTTTAATGAGCATTTTAGTTCCAGTGAAAATCTTGAACATACCAGATTTTTCATTGTGATTTAACTTTCATATCAAGCAAATTCTTACTAACAAACAAGTTCTTGTAAAGTATTTTAAAACTTCAATTCCTAAAATATCCTTTCTTAAATAAAGTCTAAAGACCACAATAGCAGGAAAAAATAAGCACATTTGGTTAAAATAAAATGAAGTCTTGTGAGTAACATGCAGTAATCAAGCCAACACAACAGATCAGATTTCCAGACTAATAAGGTTCAAATAAAAGATTTTAAGGTTCAAATAAAGTTCATTAAAATATATTCAGTGTTCCTTGATTAGTGGAGAGTTTTTCTAGAAATATTGAATATACAGTTTCCTGACCCCTGTTGTGAATGAAATACACTGCAGTAATTGATAAAAGTGTATTTGTTTGTCTGCATACATACCTTTGGCTCTGATAGGAAAATCAGGGCACTGAAACAGATGGAATCAAAAAACCATCTCCTGCTCCTTGAAGAGTACAGGAAGTGTAAGACTAGGAAAGGACAAATAGAATAGAAAGTGAATTACTGGCCTCTCATAGATTTGGTTCTGATAAAGTTTGGGAGGCAAGTAGCAAAAGGGAATAGTGTGACCCCATTTTTTCTTAACCCCTTAGACCTGTAACTTCTCATTCAAGAGTAAGGATATTCCTTCTCTCTCAAAAGGGTGGCATCCTACTAAGGAATGCGGTCTTCACTGGAGAAGAGGATGTGCGCAGGTAGAGTTGGAGCATAGAATATAGGACCCTGCCCCATGGGAAAGTCAGTAACCCATGAACACAGACTGCTTCATCCACGGAAGTTCTTGAGAGTATTTCTCTGTGACCTCAACCACATTTACACTTGTTTATAAAAGAATAAGAGTTAGTGAAAGACCCAAATGAAGGCTAATTCTTACACTTTTTTTGTTAGTTGGCAAATATTCTCAAAAGCTTTTTTCCCCACGAATCTCGCCGCAAGTGTGTCTCTTCAAGGTTTATATCATCCTCATTTCACTTTTTTACTTTATATCTGAGGCCAGACCACAAGGAATACTCAAAGAGAGGGTACTGGGAGGAAGCTGGCTAGAACCCTCAGGAAATCCCATTTCATTCCAGGGCTCTTTGTATGTGACCATATAATTTATCATCTGAACACAAAAATTTGAGAAATAATACTGCATACTATTAATAAATAAAACAATAGGTAGGAAAAGAACTGGCTTGGACCATCCCGTACAATGTGGTCATAGAAAGGAAACTCCTACTGCTTTAGCCCCAAACTCTTTACTTTTTCTGTGACTTCTGTTAAATGTCAAGGGGAGATAGAAAAACAATAGAGATAATTAGCAGAAACAAAACTCAGCTCTTTAAAAAGACCAGCAAAAGTGACATGGGGAGTTAGAGAGGAGAAGGGAGTTGGGGGAAATTGGAAGGGGAGGTGAATCATGAGAGACTATGGACTCTGAAAAACAATCTGACGGGTTTGAAGTGACAGTGGGGTGGGAGGTCGGGGTACCAGGTGGTGGGTATTAGAGAGGGCACGGATTGCATGGAGCACTGGGTGTGGTGAAAAAATAATGATACTGTTATGCTGAAAATAAATAAGTGAAAAAAAAGTGACAAACTCTTAACTAGACTTACGAAGAAAAAGAAGACTCAGATTACTAAAATCTGAAATAAAAGAGGGGATATTAATACCAACTTTATGGAAATAAGAAGCGTCACTTACAAAATTAACACAAAATGGATCAAAATCTAAATGTAAGAGCTAAAACTGTGAAACTTAGAAGAAAACATAGGCGTTTATTTTTGTGAGCTAAGGATTAGGCAGTGATTTTTTAAATATATAACACAAAAAGCACAAGCAACCTAATTAGTTAATAGGACTTCATCAAAATTAAGAGAGTATAAAAACAGCCCACATAATGGATGAAAATGTTTTCATATCACCTATCTAGTAAGAGATTTATATCCAGAATATGTAAAGAATCCTTACAGGTAAATAATAAAAAATAACCCAGTTATAAAATAGACATTCCTCCAAAGAAAATATATAGATGGCCAATATATACATGAAAAAAACTATTAGTACCATCAACCATCAGGGAAATGCATATCAGTACCACTATGAGACACTGCCTTACACCCAGTAGGATAGCTGTTATCATAAAGACAGATGATAGCAAGTGTTGGTAAAGATGTGGAGAAATTAGAACCTTCATACACTTGGTGAAAATGTAAAATGTTGCAGCTGTTTTGGAAAATGGTCTGGCAGTTCCTCAAAAGATTAAAATAGAGTTATGTATATATAACCTAACAGTTCTTCTCCTACATATATATAATCGATAGAAATGAAAACATATGTCCACCCCAAAACTTGTCCCTGAATATTTATAACAGCATTATTCATAATCACAAAAAAGTGGAAGCAACCCAAGTGTCCAACAAGCTAATGAATAAATAAATAAAATGTAGTATATCCATAAAAGGGAATATTATTCAGCCATAAAAAGGAATAGAGTCTTGACATTTGCATTGACATGGATGGAGCTAGAGAATATTCTGCTAAGTAAAATTGGTCAGTCAGAGAAAGATAAATACCATATGATTTCACTCGTATATGGGATTTAAGAAAAAATCAAACATGGAGAGGGGGAAAAGAAGAAAACCAAGAAACTCTAGAGAATTAACTGATGGTTATCAGAGGAGAGGTGGCAGGGGGTGGGTTAAGTAGATGGGGATTAAGAAGGGCATTGAGGTGAGTACCAGGTGTTGGATGGAAATACTGAATTACTATATTGTATGCCAAAAGCTAATATTACACTGTATGTAAACTGGAATTTAAATAAAAACTTGGAAGAAAAAAAGCATTGATTTGCACACTTTAAATAGATCATATAGCATATCACAATAAAGCATGTATTTAAAAATATGTCAAGCATCTTTTGTGGTTCTATACAAATTTTAGGATTGTTTGTTCTAGTTATGTGAAAAATACTCTTGATATTTTGATAGTGATTGCATTAAATGTATAGTTTGCTTTGGATAGTATGGATTTTAACAATGTTTTTTCTTCTGATCCATGAGCATGGAATGTCTTTCCACTTCTTTTTTTTTCCTCTTCAATTTCTTTCATCAGTGTTTTACAGTTTTCAGAGTACATGTTTTTCACCTCTTTGGTTAAGTATATTCCTAGGATCCTCTTATAATTTGGCCAGTTGCAAATGGGGTTGATCCCTTCATTTCTCTTTCTGCTGTTTTGTTATTGGTGTGTGGAAATGCAACAGATTTCTGTGCATTGATTTTGTATCCTGCGATTTTATTAAATTAATTGATAAGTTAGAGTTTTTTGGTTGAATCTTTCAGGTTTTCTATATATATTATGTCATCTGCAAATGGTAAAAGTTTTACTTCTTCCAATTTGGATACCTTTTATTTCTTTTTGTTGTCTGATAACTGTGGCTAGGAATTCCAGTGCTATGTTAAATAGCAGTGATGAAAGTGGCATTCCCTGTCTTGTTCCTGACCATAGAGAAAAAGCTCTCAGTTTTTCCCCATTTAGGATATTTGCTGTGGGTTGTTCATATATGGTCTTTATTATGTTGAGTAGGTCAAACCTACTTTGTTGAGAGTTCTTATCGTGAATGGTGGTGTATTTTGTCAAATGCTTTTTCTACATTTATTCAGGGAATCATAGGATTCTTATCCTTTTTTTAAATAATGTGTATCACATTGATTGATTTGCAAATATTGAACCACCCTTACAACCCAGAAATAAATTCTACTGATTGCAAATTTGTATGGAACTACAGAAGACCCTGAATAGCCAAAGCAACATTTAAAAAGAAAAAGGTGGAGGCATCACAATTCCAGACTTAAGCTATATTACAAAGCTGTAGTGATCTGAGCAGTACTGACACAAAAATAGACACATTGGAACAGAATAGAAAACCCAGAAATGAACCCATGACTATATGTTCAATTAATCTTTGACAAAGCGGGCAAGAATATCCAATATGAAAAAGACAGTCTCCAACAAATAGAGTTGGGAAAACTGAACAACAACAGGCAGAATGAAACTGGACCACTTTCTTAGACCATACACAAAGATAAATTCCAAATGGATGAAAGATCTAAATGTGAGACAGGAAACCATAAAAATCCTAGAAGAGAACACAGCAGTAACTTCTTTGACGTAAGCTGCAGTCGTTTTCTTTCTGGATAAGTCTCCTGACTTATCCAAGGATAGGGAAACAAAAGCAAAAGACTATTGGGATTTCATCAAAATAAAAAGCTTTTGCACAGCAAAGGAAATAATCAACAAAACTAAAAAGCAGCCTACTGAATGGGAGAATATATTTGCAAATGACATATCTGATAAAAGTCTAGTATCCAAAATATATAAAGATCTTATACAACTCAACACCCCAAAAATGAACAACCCAATTAAAAAATGAATAGAAGACACGAATAGACATTTTTCCAAAGAAGACATCCAGATGGCTAACAGACACATGAAAGGATGCTTAGCATCATTCATCATCAGAGAAATGCAAATCAAAACTACAGTGAGATATTACCTCACACCTATGAGGCTAGAATCAACAATACAAGAAACAACAGGTGTTGGTGAGGGTATAGGGAAAGAGGAACCTTCTTACACTGTTGGTGGAAATGCAAACCTGTGCAGCCACTCTGGAACATAGTACAGAGGTTCCTCAAAAAGTTGAAAATAGAACTACCCTATGATCCAACAGTTATACTACTAGGTATTTACCCAGAGAATACAAAAATACTAATTCATAGGGATACATGTACACGAATGGTTGTAGCAGCATTATCTATAATAGCCAAATTATGAAAACAGCCAGATGTCCATCAAAAGATGAATGGATAAAGGAGATGTGGCATATATATACAATGGAGTATTAGCTATAAAAAGGAATAAAATCTTCCCATTTGCAATGGCATGGATGGAGCTAGAGAGTATAATGCTAAGCGAAATAAGTCAGTCAGAGAAAGACAATACCATATGATTTCACTAGAAGGTAGAATTTAAGAAACAAAACAGTTGTGCCAAAGGAAAAAAAGAGAGAGATACAGAGGCAAATCAAGAAAGAGACTCTAAACTACGGAGAACAAACTGATGGTTACCAGAATGAGGAGGAGGTAGAGAGAAGGGTGAAATAGGTGATGGGGATTAAGGAGTGCACTTGGTGTGATGAGTGCTGGGTGTTGTATGGAAAGGTTGAGTCACTGTATTGTACACCTGAAACTAATATTACACTGTATCTTAACTAACTGAAATTTAAATAAAAACTTTTTAAAAATTATATCAAGGGGTGGTTGACCAATAGCAGATCTGAGTTTTGTGGCCCTCAAATCCACATGCTTATCACATTCATGATAAAACCATCCTTGGGCAACTTAGCTTTTATCTGTTTTCCATATTGTGCATATTGACTACCTGTCCCTCACCCACTACCCCAACACCCCATAGGATTTTCTTTGAAGAAAGAGTACTATGGCTAAAAAGTAGTGTGAAAATCTCTGGAAACAATGAGCTCCAGATCCTCTTCCAGCTCTAAGAAGCATGATTCAGATACATTGAACTGAGAATTTGAATTTGGCCTAGATTACCCTATTTTATAACTCCATGTCAACAAAAGGAAAGCTGTGAACAAAGACAGTTTTTTTCCCCACATAGTGCACAGGTGTGACTTAGTGGAAACAGTGGAACTCAGCCAGGTCTTCAGTTCCCTAGTGTAGTGCTCTATCTCCCAAGCTCTGCTTCCTGTTCTTGAATACAGTGATTTGCTAAAATAGACACACCTGGTCCCAGCACCTTGAAAATGGATTTTTCCTTTCAGTATTTCACAATACATTCATGTATTGATGAAGGCATTCTCTGGGAAGCCATCTGTCTGAAATTTGCAGTAATAAAAGCCTTGCTAGTCCTTTAGGTGCTCATAATGGTATCTGTTACTTCATTCCTCTACTCTTTTCTCCTACTTTTTTTTCCTTATTTTTTTTTCATTCATTCATTCATTCATTCACTGACAAGGCATGTGTTTGTGGAGGATCTACTGTGTGCCCACAAGGTATGTATTAGTGAACAAAATTAACTAGTCCCTGAAATTATGGATCTTGCCATCTGGTAGGAAGACATAGTAACAAAAACAAAAAGGTTTAAAATTTTCTGAAATGGAGAGTACATAGATTATGATTTTAAAGTGACCTCTGGAGAAATATTCCCAATGTTCAAATCCCAGCTACACCATTTAACACACATTTTTGTGCAATTTTTGTGATTTTTGTGTAATTTTGAGCAAGTTATTTATCTGGGCCTCAGTTTCTTTATCTTAAAATGGGGATAATAATAATACCCACTTTACAGAGTTCTGAAGATTAAATGAGTTGATATAGAGTAATGCCTAACATATACTAAGTGCACATAGAAAAATACCAGGCACATTCTAAGCATGCAGTAAGTGTTATCTGTGCATTGATATTGCTTAGAGAATATTAGGGAATCAACTAGTTAGGTGATCAGTATTGCCATCTTAATCACCATTATCACTGTCATCCAATATACGCATCTCACCTTATATACGTGGTTTGTTCTCAGGATCTACAAAAATGGACATAGGGGTGCCCGGGTGGCTCAGTAGGTTAAAGCCTCTGCCTTCAGCTCAGGTCGTGATCTCAGGGCCATGGGATTGAGCCCCAAATTGGGCTCTCTGCTCAGCAGGGAACCTGCTTCCCCCTTTTTCTCTGCCTGCCTCTCTGCCTTCTTGTGATCTCTCTCTCTGTCAATTAAATAAAAAATCTTTAAAAAAAAAATGGACATAGCACATTTCTGGACCCAAGAGTCCTGCAATCTAGTTAAGAGAGCGAAAGGCTTAAAAGAAAATATCAGTAGAAGGTAAGATATGCTAAGTACCAGATAAATTATATAGTATGTCCTACAGGATTATAGAAGAGAGGAGTTATTGTGGGCTCATAAAGTGAAGGCTACATAGAGGAAATGCCCACTATACCATCTATTATTTAATTTCACATCCCCATGTTGGTCATCTGGCCAATTACTTTGTCATTGGCAGTGCTACCTGCGGTCTCTCTGCCCCCCAGTCCCTACTCCTACTGCACATTTTGATTACATTAATTTTTCTCAAGCACCACTTGTCATTTATTTACTTGGCAAGTTCTTTTAATGTCCCATTGTATATAGCAGTGTTTCTCAAGTATTAGTGTGCGTAAAATTATTGAGAGTTTGTAATAAATGTAGGTCACCAGGTGTCACCCTCAGGTAAGATACTTTTGGCATGGGCCCTGACAATCTCTATTTTAACAGGTTATTTTGACTCTAATGGTCAAAAGACTCTGCTTTCAAGAAGACTGGCAAAAAACCTAAGAATTCCATTTTCTTAACCTAGAATCTTGCCTTATCCGCCTTTGCAGGCTCATCCTCCACTATTCCCATTAAAATATCTCTTTTATTTGAGCTAAATGGGGCATTTCCTTTGCCATACATTTACCCATGCTCTTTCCTATCTTTTGTCTCCTCATTTATGTGGCTCCTTCAGCCTCAGTGTCTTTACTGCCATTTCAACAAGTCTAAATCCTGGTTTCTTTCAGTCTTGGAACAGGTGTGTCCTAAAAGCATCTTTAGTAGAGTATCTCTAACCTAGAAGGTAAGCTTCGAGTTTAACTGATCTTTGTGTCAACTCTTTCACGTGGGAACCTAAATAAGCACCTTGCAAATGATTCATTTCAATTTTTTCTTAATTCATTCATTAAGTATGTATGGGGTGCCTTCTGTGTACCAAGCACTATGCTGGGTGCTGGTGATAAAGTAGAAAAATAAACATGCAAAAAGTCCTCTGTTTTTATGGACCTTACATTCTAGTGAGACAACTGTAAGTAAATATTTTAAAAGTTTTGAGAAGAGTAATCTGGCAGTGTTATATGGAATAGGTTAAGAAAGGGAAAGACCAGTGAAAGAAACTAATTAAGGAACTTCTGTAATTAGCCAGTGGAGAATGGAAGGGCCAGTGAGAATAAAAAATACAAAGGAAACAGCAAGAATAACTAATGAAGTGAAAGAATGACTAATAGTATACTTGGCAGGGACCAGGAAGGTATATTTAATATTTGAGCCTTTTGGGAAGGAACAAATAAGAACTTAAGTTGTAAAGGTGATATTTTGGAAAAGATATTTTAGAATGTTATGGTGATCTTTTATTTAATTTTTTATTTATATGTATTTATTTTTGGACCAGTATAAGCTATTTATTCAATCATACCCCGCCATGAGCAAAGGGACGGAAGATCAGTATACTGGGCAACATCTGATATAAGTAAGGAAGGTGAGCTTAAGGTCCCATTTACTTTTCTGGTCCATGTACAGAGTCCTGGTCCAAACCAGTGCTGTGGTCCACATTGAGTAGTGGTCCAGGTTCTCTTTATTCATCTTCATGACCTGTTGGACATGGATTTACATGAGAGTTACAGTATAGAGTATGATTACCATCTCTCCAGGGAAAGGGCTTGGACCTGATGTGGAGATGAGGGTGGGAGATGAATTCAGGTCTCTTGTGTTTTCTGTGATGCCAGGTTATAAAGATGTTCAGCATGCTCACTCCTACACTGAAGAGTGCTAAGAAGTAGATGAGGGCCTTCCACATGCCAGCTGAGCCCTCCTTGCCATGGGCATCACTCTTTGACTTGGACTGCCCAGCTGTGCCCTGGACCACCCTAGAAGCCCAGAAACCCACTACCCACCTGCCATTGCCATTTTCAACTTGGACCTATGGTGATCTTTTAGATGCATGATACTCATAATGGAACATCTAATTAGAAATTTTCAAAGACAGAAATAGTAAGGTCTTGTAACAGTTCATC
Organism: Mustela nigripes; assembly: GCF_022355385.1. Taxonomy (NCBI): domain Eukaryota; kingdom Metazoa; phylum Chordata; class Mammalia; order Carnivora; family Mustelidae; genus Mustela; species Mustela nigripes. The sequence continues at coordinate 160,572,920 of NC_081559.1, forward strand.
CCTCCCTTCTCCCCTTCTGTAACTCAGCTTCACTAGTATTCCAGTAGTCTCAGCTGTCTCAGGGCCAAAATCCTCCCAAGAAATATTCTACATCTCATTTTGATTTTCTGGGGATGTGGCATGACTCCATGTCTTAGCCCACTATTCTGTTCTCCAAGTATTTGTGCAGAATGAGGTCTAGGCCCAACCCCAGAAAACCATCTCTAATTATAGCCCTCCCTTGAATTGTTCTTAGCTGATTGGAGGTTTGGTTTGCTAGAAGAACTAGGAAGTCATCATAATTAGAGAGTCCTTTGGGACTTTGGGTATGGTGGTGAGGGTCATCATCTCCCTATGTGAAGATCACTGTGTCATTTATGATTCTTGGGAAAATAGGCAAAGTTTGGAAGTCAGATTATGAAAGCATTGGCATAACACATAGATGGTTTGGGAAGCTGCTTGCATAACCTGGAAAATCCTCTTTTCCATTCTTACAAGTGCTCAGGCAAAAAAATTCAAATCATTTTTGTCTTCTGTCTTTCTCTCATAATAGTCCAACAGTCCAGTCACTAGCACATACAGGTGTGTGTGTGTGTGTGTGTGTGTGTTTCACATAAATTTTATGATCTGATTTCCCCCACTAAGGTGTAAACTCCATGGAGGCAAGAACTTTGTTTCTGCTGTATCCCTAGCAGTACCTGGAACATAGTATATACTCAATAAGAATTTGTTGAATGAATGAATAATGTGAAATATTTTTATGCATTTTGCGTAATAATTTTGATATTGGCTCTATCTTCAGTAAGCTTAAGAAGTCTTTAATCCCAACAGAATTATTATAGCTTAAGTCCAAACATTAAGCATACTCACTGAGTGACATTATCTTACTACTATCATTTAAAAAAATCTTTATTCTTTAAGTAGTTTAGAGACATGTAAATTTTAAATACTAAGAACACTCCACTTTAATGATGCTAATTTATTGCTAATTCATGCTAATTCACTGTTGTGAATATGATCTTCTGAAATTTAGTATTAACAGGAGACATTCTGATAAGATCATCTAGTAATCATATAATAGCTATTATTAAAACTTATTAAAAATTTATTAAAAAGCTTTTTGAGAACGTTTTCTCAGGAGTTTCCAGACTTACCTACAGGTTTAATGTTTATAGAGATGATGCTTTATACTTGGGAGGACTTATCGCTTCTCGGCCTTTTGGCTAAGATCAAGTGTATACTTGGGAGGACTTAATGTACACTTTTCTTCTTAACTTCTGAACGTTCATTCAGGCAATTCCACATAATCAAGAATATCCTTAAGATATGTGTTGGATTACCTTTGGATTACCATTAATATACAAAAAAAATTTTTTTCTCAGAACAGCAAGAATTACTTAGGACATAGCAACATATGAAAATTAACTGATGGTGTAGGACTAGCTGACCTCAGCAATTGTTAGGAATATTTACCTGATTTAGAGAATAGATCAGATTTGTAAGGGTTCAAGGGAGAGGTTGTGATCTAAGTAGTTTGTGCAGAAAGGTATTTTGGCCTAGTGATGATTTTTATGGAGTAACAGCACAGAACAAAACTTCTAATGGAAAAGAAGAATCAGCTGCAGGGCATAAGCAAATGTTTTTCTCTAACATCTTGACCATTTTGCATTTCAAGCCCGTTGCATGCATCATTAAGGTATTGACAACATGAGAATCAATACAATACACAGAGAATCAATATGTAGCTTGAGCTCAGTGTAAATTTGATCTGCAATCATGGAGTTAAAGTGTAGCCAGGAAAAGTTTGTAACTGACCCTCTATTCTATGTCTTGATGGACTTCAATGAAATTAGCTACAGAGTAGAGAATACTGAGATTCAGGTTTAATTTGAGAAGAATCTATAGTTAACCTGAAGCAAGTTTGTTTAGATTTAGAAAATAAAATATATAATAATGAAAATCAGTTCAGTATTTTTATTGAATAACCATGTTCTATTTGGCAGTGAAAACCAGCTACTGGATAAAGTTAATTATGGATATGCTGAAACCATTTTCATTATTTTTAACTTGTACTAAACCTAGGGGAAAATTCACTTTAAGAACATGCTCTTGCTTCATTTCCATAAACCCTACATAGTTTCCATAAAGGAGTATATGTGATTTGAAGGATAAAATAATCAAATAAGAATATGTATGTATTTTTATCAATAGAAAGTTCTCCAAGTTCAACTGTAGTTTTCTTAACAGAAAATCAGGTTCATAGTTGCAAGGCAAAAGCCCACTAGAATGGTTAATAAGCATACTTTACTTCTGCCGTCCTGCAGAAACTAAATGCAAACTTTTCTGTGACTCTTAACGGAGAATGCATAGGCTCAATAAACTTTCATCTGCTTCAGGGTCAGGGCTGATTCAATCTTAAGGCAAGTTTATGAGAGTGGCTGATGTGATACAGTTGTTTCTAGTAAAATCAGACTAGCTCTAAGGAGCCAATCTAAGTCAGTCTCTGAGTAAAATTCTATGAGAAACAGACTCCAACTCAGACACAATTGTAAACCCTTATATAATAAGGACTTGCCGCTGATTTAATCCTATTGAAAATCTTTAAGCAGCCATGAGACAAAATGGTTTCCACATTGACATCAGTGGAATGAACCTTGGATTTCATCAGTATGAAGAGTAGTTACCTTGTAACACACAGTAGCCACTTTTTAAGAATTAACAGTGTGGCCATTTCAAAGCAGGTTGTTGTGTCTGAGGTAAAGGCATCTGTTTTGATTACAATTCAAGTTCCCAGAATGTGTCAAGTTTTATTTTTAAAAAACAATTTATTACAAAAAGCAAACAAGTCAAACTTAAAATCAGAAGTTAGTATAAATCAATGAGATCTAGTCTCCTTGAACAAAAATGACCGACCTCTTCCAATTTTATATGTGACAGAGAAAGAGAAGGAAAGAGAATGAAAACTTCTGTTTCTGAATTAAGTTCTTCTATGCAAAGTTTCACCTGGAACTAATTTTTTTTTCATGAATTTAGAAGCTCCTGAAAATGAGCTTATGCTATGAAATCATATATGTATAAAAGGACAGACAGACACAAAAGTTTAAAGGTCAGTACTGCAGATAAAATCTCAATAAGTAGGATTTGAACTTGTGTGGGTATGTTGGTGTATATACTTTTTTAAATTTATTTGGCTTATCATATTGAAACACACTGATAATGATCAAGGTATTATAGTCCATTTAGCACTAGAACAGGTCCCTTTTTGTAATTTACAACTTTAATTAGAACAATAGACCAAACATGGACTACAGTAAAACACAACCTTGCCTGAACTATCTCCATGCTTCTTTTATTGCATTTAGTGCTGGTCTTGAAATGTGAATATTTGAACTGATACTTAGCAAACAGTAGTGGCCTCATACTGTTACTTCAAAGAGCCGGAAAAGTAACTTCATGAAAAGGAAAACTTGAAACTATAGTACTCTTTACCATTCTATTTGTTAAGCAGTGATGGGTATCATTAGTTCTGCTCTTTTGCATAATTATTGCAGTATTGTGAAAACGTTTTTGCCATCCAACTGGGAATAATTATATTATGTGGGATCTGGTAGAACATTTGGCTTAGAGAAATAAAATATTAAAAGCCCTGATTTTCTAAACACTCTATCCATAGTACCAAGTACACACAGTGCTTGTGCAAGTTTGGTTTTTAAGTAAAAATAACTTGGATTGGTGACACTTACGGAGATGTTTCATGCAGAAGGCAATTTATTCTTATAATTTTTTAAATTAATGTGCTTAGATAAATTTTACCTAGCATGTCACTGACCTACTCTGGTAATTCATGTATAAAATAACATGTTTATTAAGTGCGATGCTGATATCACTGAAAATTTGAGACCTAAAGATATATATTTTCTTATTTACTTGCTTAAATGTATTCATCAAATTGAATTCTCTTGCTGATTGTTACAAAAATTTGCTAGTTATGTAAAGTTTCCAGAATATGCTATCTCTGTGTTAAAGGTATATATAAATACCCTCTCCCAGCAACACCACCCCACCCCAACCCCCAAACCAAACTTCTAAAAGATACAGCTAGAAGAGTATGTTTGCAACGTTTAGACAATGAGGCATATAATTTTTTCAAGTTTGTAAAAACTGCTTTGTAATTCCAGGATGTGAAGCCATTAAAATAGTATAACTAGTTTTTTAACTGATTTTTTTATTGTATTTGATTTTGTAAGATCTTTACTTCTTTGAAAACATTACTACATTTTAGCAAGGACAGTAAAATTAGAATAAATGTCACAGTGATATACAGATGTGTTTGTCACTTTGATTTTGTGGTTTCACACTTGATTTTTCATAATTTAGAAGATATGAGAAATGATCTCGTGATTGGCAAACTATACTCTGATGAGGATTAAAGTATGACTATTGCATGGTGGAAATACTACTTCAGTATTGCTGTTATAGAACCATAGTTATGGTAGGAAGGTGGGAAAATATGTAGATATATCTATGCTCATGTATAGTTAAGGTTTCCTTAAAATGATCAAGAAATTAAAAGAAGTAATGCAAATTAAAACATTGAAGTAGATGCCAAATTACCCTTTGTTGTCATTCATCAAAGCAAAAATTGTATTTGTTTTATACCTGTTCGTTCTCAAGAGGCTGGTTTTGATATATTTTTCTTTAAAAAAATTTAAATATCCATTTATTTGCAGCATTTTTATTAGTGAGGCAGACTCTTTGAAGGTGCTCCTAAAAATGTCAATATGACCAAACCGGAAGTCTCAGTCAATCAACCTTATCTTTCTCTGCTCCACAAGGCCACGGAAGAACATCTAACTAATGTCATTTGAAATTATTGTAATGCTTTCTTTGGTACTGTCACATACTTGAGTGTGGTTTTCGCCACTGCTCCTGAGATACTATGGCTCTTGCCAGACTCCAGGGTGAGCTTGGAAACTTACCTTTCTCCATACATGAAAAGGAGGAATTAGCTACAGCTCCCCAGCTACTAGTACAGCTTTCAGCACCTTCTCCATGGTGGCTCATATCTGTGCTGTGGAGAACTGTGAAAGGATGGGAAAGTGCACTGAAATGATCGAAGAAGTAAACTATCAACTTGACATGTTTTCCCAGCCCTTGAAAAATCTTCTCATATTGAAACCCATTGATGGTGAAATTGTAGAATTCCTCTAAGTACCATCTGGTTGTGCTCAAGGCTTTAAAGCTGTTATCTCCGCATCCAATTTCAGAGTCCTATCCTTTTTTCTTCACCAAACTATCCATTTGTAAGCCACAAATATTTTTCCAGCTCTTTCAGATTTTATCTAAAAGTATATTTTAACAGTATTTAAATAGTTCTTAAACAATAACAATTTATCTTGATAGATGGCATGCTGTGTTTTTTCATTTTATTTTAATTAGCCATTGTGGAACCAAATTCCCTTTTGTTTTAGCCTTTTAAATATTGTTTAATTATAGTTATCATGCCAGATATCTTAAAGGTTATTTTACCAATACAGTTTCATTTAACATAACCCATATGGAATCAATAGCCCAGTTTCCTAAAGTGAATGCTTGGAAAATCTTACATTCATATGTTAAGAGTACACATCCTTTCCTCATTAGTTGGAAAGTACAGGGATTTTGGCACGGGTTCTGTGTGGAAGCATTGTGCAGCTTTTATATGGATTTTGTTTTTAGCCTTTGATGACACTGTTTAGAATAGGAAGTATCTAATAAGTAAAGCATTTTGTCTCAAGTGCTGCCAGTGTGTTTAATATATGCCTGGAGGTCTGAAACATTATCTTCTTCACTGCAGTAATATGCATTTAATTCTCTGAAAGCAGAAGGTCGAACTTTTAAAAGGGACGCAAAGTACATTTTCAAACAGAATAATTCAAAACATATGGAAGAGGGGACCAGCGTAATGTACAGTTGGTTTTTATGGTTTAATCATGATCATGTTAATGCACACCAGTAGCTAATTAAAGAAAACTTTTATTGTTCATTTTAAATGAGTTAGGTAAAGAGTGGGCGAGCTGATATAACAGCACTGCCCCAAGATCCGTGTTTCTGCTGCCTTCACTAAGAGCAAGCAGATACTGCTCTTTTTTGACAACTTAAATTATTAGTCCCTTCAGACGATAATAAAGCAAAAGTTATTTTCAGAGTTACTACACTGTGAACTTTTCTTTTCCCACAAAGGAATAGTAAATTGATGCCCAAGTTTAGGGCTTAGCACACATAATTAATTATAAAGCTTTTCTCAAGAGCAGGCCAGATACTCTTTAGTATAACAGATAAATCTGCAATGAACTGGTGACAAACCAATGGATTTTTAAATATGTCTCAAAAATCATCAGCTTATTTATTTCAGTGCTGCAAATAGTGTGGAAACTTAGAAAAATGGAGGAAATCTTGGCTTTTAACCCAGTTTGAAGAATTTCGTTGCCCAGGACTGAGAAAGTTGTACTTTTTTTTTTTTTCCTCTCCCCAATAAGAGTCAGAGTCTTTCATCTCTGGGTCATTGGTTCAAATTCCATTCTGCTCGGTAGTGACTAGAATTAGTTACCATCTGACTTCTGTTCAGTAACCTGTGTGACCCAGGCTGATAGCTGCCATCCTGCCCTTGCTGGTTATTTATATCTCAAGATCAGGCTACTTGACTTTCACTAGAGCTGAATGTGGCAATCTCAACACCCACTAGGGCTGGACACTGAGTATCTACCTATGGGCAGTTTGTTTTGTCACGTTAACACCATTAGAGAACCCTTACTTTAAGGAAGGAGAGACCAGATTTTCAATACAAATCTCTGAATTATAAAAAGAAAATACAATTCTCGATGCATAGAAAGTAGTGGAGTTAAGTGTGGTCGCCTTTCCTGATGGAATGAAAATGGTTGAGTTCTGAATTTGAGTTTGCCTCAGAACCCAATAAAGGATTTCTTTATTATGTTGTATACAGGTACTTGGTTTGTAATATGTCAAAACATGGCCAGTAAATCCTAGACTAGTTTTTTCCATGTATTATTTGAGAATTCCTAGTTGGTAATGGATTTGAATGTATATTTGAACTTTTTAAACGGGGAAAACTAAAAGCTTTAAAATTAAATTATTTTTATAATTGCCATATTTTTTTTATTTTACTGAATTTTTCAGTTAAATACGTTCACTTGTTTATTCAGTCAGCACATAATTATTAAGCTCTGCTATGTTATAGGGAGTATGGTGTATGCTAATAATACTAGTGGCATTCTGTCTTACCCATAGCCTAATATCAGACTGACCTTGGACTTATTGATTCATCTTTCTAAGCCTCAGTTTCCTCACCTGTGAAATGGGAATAACACTACCCTCTTCAGAGGGTTATAACACTTTGTATAGAAAATGTAGGTGTGTGCTAACAACATTTGGCAAATAACAAACATAACTCAGTGGTATTTTTTATCTTCAATTGCTTGCAATTGAATTGCTCTGAGACAGGACACAGTGTGAAAAGTGCTGTGACAATAAATATTAGCTTGTTATGAAACTGTAAAAACGGAAAAGACTAGCACCTTCTGGAAGGGTTAAAGAAGTCTTCTCAAAGAAGGTGACTTTTTTTTTTAACTTACCCTTTATTGCATGCCGCTATGTATTATGTTCAACACATTAACTCGGGCGCCTGGGTGGCTCAGTGGGTAAGCTGCTGCTTTCAGCTTAGGTCATGATCTCAGGGTCCTGGGATTGAGTCCTGCATCAGGCTCCCTGCTCAGCAGGGAGCCTGCTTCCCTCTCTCTCTCTCTGCCTGCCTCTCTGTCTACTGTGCTCTCTCTCTGTCAAATAAATAAATAAAAATCTTTAAAAAAAAAAAAAAAACACATTAACTCATTTAATGCTGAAGCAACTTTGTGGGTTGGGTATTAATGTCCCCAGTGTGAAGTTGAGGACCCAGCAGAAACTGTGAGAATAACCAAGTAGAAGTGTGATCAGCCCACAAGGTAGAGAGTACAGATCAGGAAGGAGCCCATGAATATATCTGGAAAGACCTTAAAGACTACAGCATATGGGGAGGTCTGTGTCCACATGTATGTATATGCTAACAATCATGTGTTCCTAATCTGCAGACCAATTTTTTTATTTAATATTCTATCAGAAACCATCATCAAACATTTATGGATCCTCTCTGTAGCATGCCAGGCTCTCCTGTACTCCTTAGTGGTACACAGAAGCCACATGATGTGGCCCAGTCCCTCTAGCAGTCCTTCACCTGGTAAAAGACAGGCTTGTGGCAGCTGCCCATTATTGAGTATTTACTGTATACCAGGCACTGTGCTGACCTCTTTAGACAAATTAGCTCATTGAATCCTCATACTCTTGAGATCAAATTTAAATCCCTGTTTTACAGATGAGGTTATACAACCTTAGAGAGGTTTGTAATTTGTCTAAAGTCATACAGTCAGAAAGCAGTGAGCTTGACCCCACATCCATCTGCCTCTAAAGCCTGTAAATGTTTTAATCTAATAGTGCCACTACAGAACATTGTAGGTATAAATTGAAATATGTGTAAAGTGTTAGGATGGCCAAGCAGGAAAAGAATGAGAGAACAATTCTCAGACAAGTCGCATTTGTTCTGATCTTGATGGGATAATCTATGTTTGCTGGCTCAGGAGGGGCACTCCAGACAGTGAAGTAGCACTCTAGAGAAAGAATGGATGAAAAGGACATAGTGTCTTCAAAGAACAGGACTGTGTTGTTTTTGCTTCATATAGTTCATATTGGACTTTTATTAACAATATACATCTCCTTCAACCACTTAAAAATCAATAGGCAAGAAGTATTTTTAAAAATTTAATGACTGTTACATCATTGTCTTGAATGAATTAACAGCCCTTTAACATTTTCATAAACAACTCATGAAAATTCGTACCATGTGGAAAAATGATACTATATTTATTGATCAAATTAAAGAAAAGCCTAAGAAATGATAAGCAATGCCCAGGGGACTATTTTTCCTTTGATGGTGCTAATATAAATTAATGTAGCCTTTTTTGGAAGGTTGTTAACAATATTGGTAACCTTAAACTTTCCTATAACATTTACCTAATAATTCTACTTCTAGAAGACTTTTCTAGGGGCACCTGGGTGGCTCAGGTCATGATCTGAGCCACCTGCCTTCGGCTCAGGTCATGATCTCTGGGTCCTGGGATTGAGCCCCACATCAGGCTCTCTGCTCAGCAGGGAGCCTGCTTCCTCCTCTCTCTCTGCCTGCCTCTCTGACTACTTGTGATCTCTGTCAAATAAATAAATAAAACCTTAAAAAAAAAAGAAGCCTGTTCTAAGGAAATGTTAGATGTTTTTCATAGAGATTTTTTTTGTCAAAAAGTAAAAACTGGAATATCCAATTATATGAAAATGGTTGAACAAATGTTCCCAACACTAATTATTATGCAGCTTTTTCAAACAGCTATGAAGAATAATTAGTATATGCCAGATCGGGGTACAGTTTAGCTCTATGGTATGATCATAACCAAACAGGGGCTGCGGGGGAGCACCTTTGCACAGGTGGGGAAGAAATGCTGAAAATGTTCTAAAATATTACCATTGGCTATGTTTGGTGATAAGACTGTAGTCAAGAGGATTTGGGTTTTGTTTGTTTTTTTTTTCTCAGATTGGCCATGGTTTCTTAGTAATGAGTCTGTTTTACTTGGAGGAAAAAGCAAGTGAAACATCTAGCGTATCACAAACTGATGGCTGGGAAGACCTAGGAAAGGGAAGCCAAAGAAGCAAAGTAGAGATCTCAGTGCTGTGTGGCCCCCAAGTTGTTCTCTGTTCTCCATGGAGGGAGTGGTTAATGGAAAATTTTGAAAACAAGTAGCCTTTAGTGCACAAAGGAAAAATCTACCTTCGAGGACTTTAATTACTTATATTTTGCTTCATCACTTATGTTTACTCTTGTTCCAAGTCCTACGACAGAGGAAAATAAACTTCATTTTGAATAAAATAATTTTATTTTAGTTTACTTTTCTTTGTTCTTCATAATTTTTTTTTGACAGGTCACACGTCCAACCTTTTATTTTATTTATTTATTTTTTTTTTTAATAAACATATATTTTTATCCCCAGGGGTACAGGTCTGTGAATCGCCAGGTTTACACACTTCACAGCTTGTTTTTCATAATTTAAGACTCTTGACTTTTACCTCTCTTTCTTCCTATCCAAAATCTTACAAGTCAATTCTATAATGACAAGGGCAAACAATATAAACTGCTTCTGCCTAAAATATCATTTCAACCAATAGTAATAATGATTTGGAAATAGTTTATTGCACTACTTGAAAAATCACAATGAATACTAACATAATTCTTTAGAGAGGTATTTTTAAGTATATACTACTGTTAGTCCAAAAAAAGGAAGTCTGATTCAAAATAGACTCCAAAGTCTCCTTCAACAGTAGAAATGTAATGTGATGCTTTTTCCCAAGTATTTCCTTGGCATTTTAATATGAATAGCTTTTTGAAGAGTCCCTTTGTTTTTATGATCACTCTGGTACAAGTTATGCTAGAGCCATTTTTAACATATTTATAACACCCTTTATATATAATAACACTTGGAACGTAACCAGTTTAAAATACTTTCTTTCTCCTTACAGATCTCTAGACAAGAACAGAAAAAAACAGATATATTTGACGGAAGCATGGCTGAAACCTCCTCCCGGTACAGTGGCGCTCAGGATAGTGGAATCGGCAGTGACAGTGTTAAAATCCGAATAGTACAAATAGAACAGCACAGCGGTACCAGCCAGCATCGCATCGCCCGTCCCTCACGCCAGTCGTCAATCGTAAAAAATCTCAATTTTATTCCCTTTGACATATTCATTACTGCAAGTAGAATCTCACTAATGACCTATTCCTGTACGGCCATACCCAAATCAAAATCGCAAGAGCATAAGGATAATGAAAAAACAGGCAAGAGTTCATTAAATCTCCCAGAAGTTGATTCAGATGTTGCTAAGCCCAGCCAGCCATGTATTTCTACCGTAACAGCGGAAGATCTCTTGAGCCCCAGCGTAGCTTTTCCTTCGGGGAAAAAACTAGGGGTCATCTCTCTTGAAAGTCTTCATGCGGCCACAAGGTCATCTGCTAGACAAGCACTCGGTATAACTATCGTTCGGCAGCCTGGACGGAGAGGAACCGGTGACTTGCAGCTGGAACCTTTTTTATACTTTATTGTGTCCCAGCCTTCTTTGCTTCTAAGTTGTCACCACAGAAAGCAGCGAGTGGAAATATCCATTTTTGATGCTGTGCTTAAAGGGGTAGCCTCTGATTACAAATGTACAGGTAAGAGCCTTCGAATTTACTGGAGTGCTAATAACTACTACTACCTAGTAAGTTTTATTCCCAACGTATCAAGATCGATCAAACAGAAAACAGCTGGCAGACCAGACAAGACTTCTTTTCTCCGAGAAATACGTAAATATGTAAAGTTCACGTCCCACAGCTGAATCACGTTTAAGAAAATGTTTGAAATGTATCGAGGTTTAGCCTCAGCGTTCTTACCGTGCCTCTGAATATTCATTTTTTATTTCAAGAGCTGAATGAAAGGGGTTCTTTCTGGCCTATAGAAATGCTTAAGAATTTCCACTGATTGGGAAGTCAAGCTTTTTTTTTTCGTATTAATACCCCGTAGGTATGCTTTTTTCATATTAATGCAGCTGTTCAGGTTGAAAAAAAAAACACCTTAGAAAATGGAAGTTTATTGTTTTGGTATTCTTTTAATCTAATCAGCTTGCTCTAACCGCGTTATAGTAAATGTATTTGAGAAGGTTTATTAGTAAGGTAAGATGGTTTAAAGATGTTTATTACATGTATAGCAAACACATTTATTTGTGGTATTGGCCAACTGGCTCTTGTTTCTCCATCCATACCTCTCTTATAACCAGAGAGAATCCTATATTATAATAATTATATTGAACTTCAGAAGCTTGTTGTCTTTTAAGACTAAGAAAATGATCAGGAGTTCAGATTTAAAACGTGTTGGCTATTAAACAGCAAGGGCCAGTGGAAATAGGGTCAAACAGGGTATAGAGACCTTTTCCCTGAGTTAATGTAGAATTAGAGATTCGGCAGGGAAACTGGAAAAGGTAGTTGGGCCATCTAAGATTCAGTATTGGAAGAAGGTCCTAGCAAGCTCAGGTATAAATCAGGCATTTTATTGCTATCAGGTGGTCCCATCTAGCAGATGGAAGCCAGCAGTGAGGCATTTGGAGAATCTGTCCAACAAGTCAAGCTGGTTCGTTTTTGGCATTAAGGAGAACCATTTTACACGGCAGGCTCCTGGAGAGAAGGTGACAGGTGTGGGGATCAGGATTTCATTTCAGCCCAAGGAAATAAGGTCAAAGGGGCCTTTGGCTTTTGCTGAATCATCGTACGGGTCCTCTACTTCAGAAAAGAGAAACTAGGCTGTTTCTAAGGAAGAGCATATCCTAGGGTTACCTCCTAGACGGCCTGCTCGCCCTCTCTCCATTGATGTGCTGGAACTAGCTCAAACTGGCTTGCAAGGGCCAACTGTAAAATTTTTAGGAACTTTGAAAGACAGTTGTTAAACCACTGGTAGTTTAAATCGGCTACGGTGAGAATATTTCTGCCACATATGTTGGCAAATGCCATCAGTCAACTCTCCTGCTCTGAGAGCCAGTTGTTAAACGTTTACCAGCAGGCACTGACCGCCTCCTTTCCTCAGACAAGTCCTCGTTTACTGAGTGCCTACAATGCAGTGGGGACTTCAGGGGCACCGAAGATGGACATGGTGCTGAGGTTGATGTTTTATATGATTCAGGAACACATGCCTGTGTACCTGATCCCTGTTTGGGGGGTCTGCTCAGCATTGGCCAAAACTAGGTGCAGGAATGGGAAAATAAATCTGAATTCCAGGGCCCTCCTGAAATTCTTTAAGCTGTCGTTGCTTGTAGGTGGGTCGCTTCACTGACCTCTACTAAGAGATACTAATAACTGAGTTCAACAGAACTATCAGGACTCATATCAAAGATGTGCAGTTGAATTATAATTAGTTCTTAGGCTGAAATATTATAGTACTTTTTGTTTTAAAAAAATCCTTTGGGGGGGTGCCTGGCTGGCTCAGTCGGTGGGACATGCAACTCTTGATCTCAGAGTTGGGAGATCTCTACACCATGTTGGGTGTTGTAGAGATTACTTTAAAATAAAATCTTTAAAAAAAAAATAAAAAATAATTGGGGAGGGTATGTGCTTTGGTGAGTGCTGTGAAGTGTGTAAACTTGGCGATTCACAGACCCGTACCCCTGGGGATAAAAATATATGTTTATAAAAAATTAATTTAAAAAAATAAAAAATATATTTTAAAAAAGTTTTAAAATGCTTGTATATGGGCCAACATGGAACCCAGTTTCAGTAGATGAAGCTTAGAGTGAAGGTTATGAGCCAGTTGACTACAGGGGGTTCCATGTGGGAGGAAAAAGACTCCCATACCTTCCCAGGAGCATGCTTTGCATAATATCCTTGTGGGTGCCTTTCTCTACACAAAATGTGTCTACTTGGACATGTACATTATCCAAAAAGAGTTATCAGTATAAATGATCACATTTCTGAAAAATGAATTTCTTTTTTTTTTAATTTTTAATTTTTTATAAACATATATTTTTATCCCCAGGGGTACAGGTCTGTGAATCACCAGGTTTACACACTTCACAGCACTCACCAAATCACATACCCTCCCCAATGTCCATAATCCCACCCCCTTCTCCCAAACCCCCTCCCCCCGGCAACCCTAAGTTTGTTTTGTGAGATTAAGAGTCACTTATGGTTTGTCTCCCTCCCAATCCCATCTTGTTTCATTTATTCTTCTTCTACCCACTTAAGCCTCCATGTTGTATCACCACTTCCTCATATCAGGGAGATCATATGATAGTTGTCTTTCTCTGCTTGACTTATTTCGCTAAGCATGATACGCTCTAGTTCCATCCATGTTGTTGCAAATGGCAAGATTTCATTTCTTTTGATGGCTGCATAGTATTCCATTGTGTATATATACCACATCTTCTTGATCCATTCATCTGTTGATGGACATCTAGGTTCTTTCCATAGTTTGGCTATTGTGGACATTGCTGCTATAAACATTCGGGTGCATGTGTCCCTTTGGATCACTACATTTGTATCTTTAGGGTAAATACCCAATAGTGCAATTGCTGGGTCATAGGGCAGTTCTATTTTCAACATTTTGAGGAACCTCCATGCTGTTTTCCAGAGTGGCTGCACCAGCTTGCATTCCCACCAACAGTGTAGGAGGGTTCCCCTTTCTCCGCATCCTCGCCAGCATCTGTCATTTCCTGACTTGTTGATTTTAGCCATTCTGACTGGTGTGAGGTGATATCTCATTGTGGTTTTGATTTGTATTTCCCTGATGCCGAGTGATATGGAGCACTTTTTCATGTGTCTGTTGGCCATCTGGATGTCTTCTTTGCAGAAATGTCTGTTCATGTCCTCTGCCCATTTCTTGATTGGATTATTTGTTCTTTGGGTGTTGAGTTTGCTAAGTTCTTTATAGATTCTGGACACTAGTCCTTTATCTGATATGTCGTTTGCAAATATCTTCTCCCATTCTGTCAGTTGTCTTTTGATTTTGTTAACTGTTTCCTTTGCTGTGCAAAAGCTTTTGATCTTGATGAAATCCCAGTAGTTCATTTTTTCCCTTGCTTCCCTTGCCTTTTGCGTTGTTCCTAGGAAGATGTTGCTGCGGCAGAGGTCGAAGAGGTTGCTGCCCGTGTTCTCCTCAAGGATTTTGATGGATTCCTTTCGTACATTGAGGTCCTTCATCCATTTTGAGTCTATTTTTGTGTGTGGTGTAAGGGAATGGTCCAATTTCATTTTTCTGCATGTGGCTGTCCAATTTTCCCAGCACCATTTATTGAAAAGGCTGTCTTTTTTCCATTGGACATTCTTTCCTGCTTTGTCGAAGATTAGTTGACCATAGATTTGAGGGTCTATTTCTGGGCTCTCTATTCTGTTCCATTGATCTATGTGTCTGTTTTTGTGCCAGTACCATGCTGTCTTGATGATGACAGCTTTGTAATAGAGCCTGAAGTCCGGAATTGTGATGCCACCAACGTTGGCTTTCTTTTTCAATAGCCCTTTGGCTATTCGAGGTCTTTTCTGGTTCCATATAAATTTTAGCATTATTTGTTCCATTTCTTTGAAAAAGATGGATGGTACTTTGATAGGAATTGCATTAAATGTGTAGATTGCTTTAGGTAGCATAGACATTTTCACAATATTTATTCTTCCAATCCAGGAGCATGGAACATTTTTCCATTTCTTTGTGTCTTCCTCAATTTCTTTCATGAGTACTTTATAGTTTTCTGAGTATAGATTCTGTGTCTCTTTGGTTAGGTTTATTCCTAGGTATCTTATGGTTTTGGATGCAATTGTAAATGGGATTGACTCCTTAATATCTCTTTCTTCTGTCTTGCTGTTGGTGTAGAGAAATGCAACTGATTTCTGTGCATTGATTTTATATCCTGACACTTTACTGAATTCCTGTATAAGTTCTAGCAGTTTTGGAGTGGAGTCTTTTGGGTTTTCCACATATAGTATCATATCATCTGCGAAGAGTGATAATTTGACTTCTTCTTTGCCGATTTGGATGCCTTTAATTTCCTTTTGTTGTCTGATTGCTGAGGCTAGGACCTCTAGTACGATGTTGAATAGCAGTGGTGATAATGGACATCCCTACCGTGTTCCTGACCTTAGCGGAAAAGCTTTCAGTTTTTCTCCATTGAGAATGATATTTGCGGTGGTTTTTTCATAGATGGCTTTGATGATATTGAGGTATGTGCCCTCTATCCCTACACTTTGAAGAGTTTTGATCAGGAAGGGATGTTGTACTTTGTCAAATGCTTTTTCAGCATCTATTGAGAGTATCATATGGTTCTTGTTCTTTCTTTTATTGATGTGTTGTATCACATTGACTGATTTGCGGATGTTGAACCAACCTTGCAGCCCTGGAATAAATCCCACTTGGTCGTGGTGAATAATCCTTTTAATGTACTGTTGAATCCTATTGGCTAGTGAAAAATGAATTTCAAGATTTGGAGACATTCATCAGAAAGTAACTAATTAAAATAGAACAGTGAAAAAAACTGAAGAAGCAATGAGCACTTACTGAGTACTCGTTCTGTGCCAGACGTTGTACTAACTTCTTCAATGCATTATCTCATTTAATCCTTTTAACAGCTCTATGGGAAATGTTATATATAATCCCGTCTTAGAGAAAAGGAAACTGAAGTTTGCAGAAGTGAAATAACATGTCCAAGATTATAGACCTAGGAATAAACAGAGCTAAAATTCAAAACAAGATCTGTTGGATTCCTGAGTCTGGTCTGATGAAGCTAACTTTCTAAGAAAGGTCTGGAAAAAGTTTATAAGTTAAAAATGAAAGAGGTGACGTATTATATCTTTCTGCAGTACTTATACTCTTTTTTATTTATTGAGATACAGTACAATATTATATTACTTTGAGGTATACAACCTAGTGAGCCAACATTTGTATACAGTATGAAATGGTCACCACAGTAAGTCCAGTTAACATCTGTCACCTTATAGAGTTAGTATAATGTTGTTGACTGTTTTCCCTATGCTGTATATTTTATCCCCAAGACTTAACTTATTTTATAACTGGAGGTTTGTACTTCTTAATTTCCTGCACCCATGAAGGCCTCCCTTCTGGTGACTGCCCAACTGTTTTCTGTATCTACGAGTCTGGGTTTTGTTTTGTTTTGTTTCAATCCCATATGTTAAGTGACATTATATGGTATTTTTCTCTGTTTGACCTATTTCAATTAGCATAACACCCTCGAGGTCCATTCATATGTCACAAGTAGCAAGATTTCTTTCATTTTAATGGCTGAGTAGTATTTCAGAGAGAGAGAGAGAGTGTGTGTGTGTGTTGTATACACGTGGTAGCTCTAACTTTTTGAGGAACTTTCATTCTGGTTTCTGTAGTGGCTGCACTAATTCACATTCCCACTAACAGTATACAAGTGTTCCCTTTTCTCCATATCCTCACCAACAGTTGTTATTTCTTGTGTTTTAGGGAATAACCTTTCCCACAGGTGTGAGGTGATACCTCATTGTGGTTTTGATTTGCATTTCCCTCATGATTAGTGAGGTTGAGCATCTTTTTATATGGCTGTTGGCCATCTGTATGTCTTTTTAGGAAAAATGTCTCTTCAGATCCTCTGCTCATATCTTAATCAGATTGTTTACTTTTTTGTTAAATTATACAAGTTTTTATGTAATTGGATATTAACCCCCTATTGGATGTATGACTTAAATGTCTTCTCTCATTCAGTAGGTTGTCTTTTCAGTTTGTCAGTGATTTCCTTTACTGTGCAATAGCTTTCTAGTTTGATATAGTCCTTTGTTTATTTTTGCTTTTGCTTCCTTGGTCTCGAGTCATATCTAAAAGACATCACTAAGGCTGATATCAAGGAGCTTGCTGTCTAGGTTTTCTTCTAGGAATTTTATGGTTTGAGTTCTTATATTTAAAGTCTTTAATTCACTTTTAGTTGATTTTTATATATGGTGTAAGATAGTGGTCTAGTTTCATTCTTTTTGCATGTAGCTGTCTAATTTTTCCAATACCATTTATTGGAGAGACCATCCTTTCCCCATTGTATATTCTTAACTCCTTTGTTGAACATATATGCATGGGTTTATTTCTGGGCTTTCTATTCTTTTTTTTTTTTTTTAAAGATTTTATTTATTTATTTGAGAGAGAGACAGTGAGAGAGAACATGAGAGGCGAGAAGGTCAGAGGAAGAAGCAGACTCCCCATGGAGCTGGGAGCCCGATGCGGGACTCGATCCCGGGACTCCAGGACCGTGACGTGAGCCGAAGGCAGTTGCTCAACCAACTGAGCCACCCAGGCGCCCCTGGGCTTTCTGTTCTAAGCCCAATCTATGTATCTGTTTTTATGCCAGTGCCCTACTGTTTGTTTGGTTTTTTTTTTAAGATTTGATTGATTTATTTGACATCACAAGTAGAAAGAGGGGCAGAGCGGGTGGGGGAGGGAAGCAGGCTCCCCACTGAGCAGAGAGCCCGACGCAGGGCTCTATCCCAGGACCCTGGGATCATGAACTGAGCCAAAGGCAGAGGCTCAACCCACTAAGCCACCCAGGAGCCCCCCCCCCCACTGCTACTGTTTTGATTACAATATTTTTGTAGTATAGTTTGAAATCAGGGAGCCTGATACTTCTGGCTTTGTTCTTCTTTCTCAGGATTGCTTTGGCTATTCATGGTCTTTTGTGGTTCCATACAAATTCTGGGATTATTTGTTCTAGTTTCATCTAATGAAAGATGTCATTAGAATTTTGTTAGTAACTGCTCTGATTTATAGATTGCTTTGGTGGTATGGACATTTTGATAATACTAATTCTTCTAGTCTATGCACATGGAATATCTTTCCATTTATTTGCATCATCATTAATTTGTTTCATCAGTGTCTAATCATTTGCAGTGTACAGTTCTTTTACATCCTTGGAATACTTTATTCTTTTTGATGCAATTGTAAATGAGTTTGTTTCCTTGATTCCTCTTTCTGCTACTTTCATTATTAGTGTATAGAAACACAATACATACATATTTTTGTATATTAATTTTTTATCCTGCAACTTTCCTGACTTTATTTGTTACTTCTAATAGTCTTTTTAGTGGAGTCTTTATAAGATACTGCTCCACTGTCTTCTTTCCTCTGTGGCTTCTGATGAGAAATCCATAATAATCACAATCATTGTTTCCACATATGTAATGTATTGATTTTCTCTAGCTGCTTTCAAGATTTTTTTTCTTTATATTTAGATTACTATGGGTTGATTATAATGCATCTAGGCTTGATTTCTTTGAATTTATCCTTTTTGAGGTTCTCTGAGCTCCTTAACTCTATAACTATGCTTTTTAAAACCAAATTCAGAAACATCTTAACTATTATTTCTTTAAATATTTTTCTGCACCAATCTTTCTCCTCTTCTTTTGAGGACACCAACATTTAAAATTTTAGAATTATTCCACAGGTCCCTGAGACTCCATTCTTTTTTCTTTTTCTTTTTTCCTACTTTATTTCTTCTTCTCTGTTCTTCATATTAAATAATTTCTATTGAATATTCCAGTTCTAAAATTTTAATTTGTTCCTTTCTGTAGTTTCTCTTTCTCTTCTAAGAACTTATGTATTTCCATTCATTCAAGCATATTTACCTTACCTCCTGAAGCATAGTTATAACACCTGCTAGAATCTTAAATGCTGTGTCATTGCCACCATGGCCCAGCCATTACATTAGCTGCCCCCAACCTCCCCCCTGCCCAGACTCACTGTGCCCACCCTTGGGGCAAAACCAGGAAAGAGAAAGAAATATAAAAGGCAGGGGTGCCTGGGTGGCTCAGTGGGTTAAGCCTCTGCCTTCAGCTCAGGTCATGATCTTGGGGTCCTGGATCCAGCCCTGCATCAGGCTCTCTGTTCAGCAGGGAGCCTGCTTCCCCCTCTTTCTGTCTGCCTCTCTGCCTACTTGTGATCTCTCTCTCTCTCTCTCTCTGTCAAATAGATAAATAAAATCTTTAAAAAAAAAAAAAAAGAAATATAAAAGGCAGTGGGTTTTCCTATGCCCTTGAAACCACAGGAGCCTTGTTTCCCAGACGCAAGGACTTTAGCTGTTCTTGCCATCACTGCACACCACAACCTAAGACTCCCTCTCAAAGTAGAGAAAAGAAGAAAAACAAAACAAAGCAGGAAACCCATCACTATAGGGGTCACATCTGCAAGTTTGACTGCCCTCCTCAATCTGCATTATTGTTGTTTACTTTTTCCCAGTCCTCAGGCATTTATTTTTTGTATTTTTTCTCAAGTTTTTGATTGTAAGCAGCATGAGAGTTAGGTTGCAGTGAGCTTATTATGATTCTGGCTGGCACCAGAAGTCCCGCAATTGTAAAATAATAAAACTGTTTTGTAGACTATTTGCCAAGACATGGTTTTCTGAGAAACTTAGTATATGATTTCCTCCAAAAGTGACACTTCAATATCTTTACATCTGTGAGCACAGATCAATTAATATATTGTAATGAATAAACTGCTTCCAGGGAATTGTCAGCATTAGCTTGATTCTGCCCATGTCACCATCAAGCAAAGAACATGTTCAGATACTCAGAGGGTGGTAATTGTGTTATTTCTCTGTGGTCCTGAGGGATATCCTTTCATATATTATAAAATCAAGTTAGAAGTTAGAAGTGCTGTGAAATTCATTGTCAGTCTGTCTTCTCAGCTCATGTGACTGATACGTACGTGTGTGTGTGTGTGTGTATTATTATATATGCCATTTATGCACATACCTGTTGAAAAACCTGAATTCTATGAGAGCCTACCCAGAACAGATGCTAAATGAAATCTATATTTGTACCTATCCCTACACCTTTTTTTTTTTTTTTTTTTAAGAAACCTGAAGTGAAACAGAAGTGATGACATTTACTTACAGTTTTGAAAGATTAGGGGCGCCTGGGTGGCTCAGTGGGTTAAATCCTCTGCCTTCAGCTCAGGTCATGATCTCAGGGCCATGGGATTGAGCCCCAAATTGGGCTCTCTGCTCAGCAGGGAGCCTGCTTCCCTCTCTATCTGTGCCTGCTTCTCTGCCTACTTGTGATCTCTGTCTGTCAAATAAATAAATAAAATCTTTAAAAAAATTTTTTTGGAAAGATTAATAAAGTATAATCCCAATCCTCATAATTTAGTGATCTTACATTATGCCAGCTTTACCTATAAGTGTATATATGGTGGTTTGTTTATACCTGTAAGTGTACATATAATTTTAAAAATGACAGATTATCTCAAGCCTAAATTATCAACTTGAGTTTCTTTTATGACTGTTAATATCCTGTGCATGATCTTCCATCTAGTCCCAGTAGATAATACATCTGTGAGTCAACAAGTTTCTTTTTAAAATGTGAAAATAATGTGACAGTGGGCTTTCCCATGTCCTTACCTGGAGCAACCTCTAACAGAAATGAGATCTTCTGCCAGCACCTCTATATGCAGCAGCTGTAATATTGGCAGTTCTCATTTAAGTAAAGATGTATGTAGTTGTTTTTAACATAATCTTATTAGTTGTGTTTATAAATATTTAAAATTTGGTATTTATTTTATTTTAAGGTAATGTAGTCCAGATTTGAAATTGCCTCATATCTTGACTATGCAGCCCAGGGCAGACTTAAAAAGTCATTTCTCTTCTTGTTTGTTTGGGGCTTTTTGTTTATTTCTGGAGAAATGACTGTGCCATCTGGTCAGTTATGAAGGATTTGAACCATTCTGAGGGAATTTAACTAACCCCCACACTTCCTCAGCACATGGTCAGTTAGTCCGGTAGCTTATTACTCATTAGGTAACAGGAACAAACCGATTTGAAGACAGTTGCTTCAGCCATCCTGCAGCTTCCTTACCTTCCTGTAATTTTTCAAACATTGGGTAGACTAAAATACAGAAATTAAACTTGATTAGAATTTATACTGAAAGATCAGGTAATCATATATTTCTGGGTATGACAAAAATATCCACAACATTTTATCTATAGTATGGGATACTTTCCACATTTTAAAGTCTTATAAACATTACATATATGACTTCATATCTAATTAAGAGGCAAACACGGAATAGAGCTCAAGATTTGGAGTCAGTCAGTCCTGAGTTCTAATCCCAGCCTGGCTTTTCTTAACAACCATGTGACCTCAGACAAGTTATTTAGAATAGGTGGTTAACACTTACCGAGAACAGGCGGAGAACAGTGGTAGCAACCTTCTAGAACTGATGTGAGAATTAAGTGATATGTATGTATGGATGGAGCACTTAGCTAAGTGTGTAGCACAGGGCTCCAGGAATGTTAATATTGCCATTGTTGCTTTTATCATCATTCTTAACATCTTTAAGCTGAGTTTAAAATAGTGGTTGTAATTAACCCCCCCCCCCCAAAAATTTCACATCATTTTAGTGCAATTTATGGCTATTGTGTAGTTTTGAAATTTTCAGTCACAGTAATTGGCTTCTTTATCCTTTCATGAATAGGTCTGCAAAAAATGTGCTGAAGACATCTGAGTAAACCAACAGTTGGAAAATCATAAACTGCCTTCTTACACCTCATAAATCATATCTTGATTTCATTTAGTTATTGTGACTTTAAGAGAAGGATTGAATTACATGTCTCTTTAGAATTAAAGGTTTTGCTAATGTCTCTGGAAAGGCTTCGAATTAACCTGTGACTTTAATGTCATAATGATCACAACTTGAACATTTATCTGAAAATTTAGCTGCTGGGAACATTTCTTGCTGGCCAGTAATATGAAATGAAATTACTACTTTGACAGAAATCAGCAAGTAAGTAGGTCTCATAAGTGAGAGAAACTCTAGTGGATCACTCAAGGAGAGTTGTGGGGAGACTGTTACATAAGAAGTTGACCCCAGCGAGCAGAGGGAATTAACATATGGCAAAGGATATTGGAATGGAAATCAGAAATTTTGACTTTTAGTTTTGGCTCTAATACCAAGATTCTTTGATGCAAATAAGTAAAGTTCTTGGTGTCTTAGTTTCCTTATATCTAAAATGGGTTTAATAATACCTGGTCTTTGTAGTTTCATGGTTTAATCTTAGCTCCAAATGAGATATTTATGAAATACCTTAGAACTATGAAATATTATTCAACTGCAAGTGGGGACTTCTGTAGTTATTAGGAGTTGAAGGAAGAGCTTACTAGACCTCACTTTTTGAGCAGGAGAAAACTACTATCCTGGCCCTTTTGGCATCCATCCCAATCATCAGCATTTACTTAAAATGAATGAGAAATAGGAGGAATTATTTAAAGCCACTGAATTAACTTTCAATGCTACAGAACTCAGACTTTGCTCAGAACAGACAAAAGGCTATTAGGATTAAGTTGAAAAAAATATATATATATATAATCAAATGTACTGTAAAACATCTGAAACCCATATTAGAATTTAACATGAAAACAGCCAAATAGGAAAGAAATCAAGAATACCACAAAACAGCATAGAAAATAAATTGAAAGGACTTCATTGAAATGATATTTCACATATTATCTGCTGGTCAGCATCATCAAATATATGTAGTTCCTCATAGCAAGATATGGAAGACTTGTTTCTAAAAGTAAGAGCCAATGGGCACTGATGATCACACACATGTAAAGCAGACACTTTAATCCTTCCTCTTCCTCTTCTCCTAGGCTCCAGGCTTGGGATTTCAAACTAGGAAACTTCCTCTTTCCCTTCCCTTCACATCTTATGAGACACATGGTACAGAGCATAGGCCAAATGCCTGGGTATCAGCAAAAAGATGGTGGCACTTACCTCGCTTCCGCAGCAATTTAGAACTGGTTTCTTGATTGATTTTGTTGTTCTGACATTGAATCTTGACTGTGTTTTAAGGATCTGGGTTCCTTCACAATTTAATTTTCAGGCATTCTGAGGATTTTATGGACTACATTTGCTTCTGTAGCTACAATTTTTAAAAAAAGGAAAAGAAAAAGATAGCCATTTAAACTAAGGATCATGAAATAAATATAGAAAATATGAGAAACTCAGTAAGCCTGTATGTAGCTTTGCCTTTTTTTTTTATAGATGGTGGTCAAAAGGTGTCTGTTCTGATTATGACCTCTCACTGTAGGGAGAGACACTTCCAGCCTCTGAGTACAGGCAAACCAAGCACACTAGTGGCTTCTAGAAGAGGACCCTTTGGAGCTTTAACAATATCAATTTCATAGGTAGAGGTAAATACATCTGTAGATGCTTTTCTTGAAATTTTATTCAAGTTCTTTTAAGAAACACCTTTGTGTATTCTTGACTTTGCACAAAAGGATTAAGGTAAAAGACCATCTAGGAGCATCTTCTCAGTGAACTTGGAGAGAGGATGGGAGAATAGGGAATCTCTCTAAGACGTCACCTACTAACCTGCTTCTCTTATAGGTACTTTTTCCCTTTCCCCTCTGACAAGCTGTTAACTCTGCTTGATCCTCTTTAACAAAAGAAAGCTGTATGAAATTGAAATTCTGATGCACTGACCATGTTTTTGAACACCGAAAATGATTTTAAAGTGTCATTCCAATCTTTTCTTTGTATAAAACTTGATATACCCAGATACCTTACTAAAAGGAGTCTCGAACTCCTGGTTTAAAAAATGGAAAGGAGTCTGTTTTGGCTTACAGATGATTTACTTCCTTGATTCATACATAGGCCAGATATTTCTAAGGGATGGAAAAGAATGTAAGACTATAATTTTGATAATTACCAGAACCCAAGTGCAGGGAAATGTTTAGGTCAATAAGTTCTCCTCAGCCAGGAGTATTTAATAGAGAAGTGAACTACATTGACTAGTAGTTTAAACCTAAGTAGTTATTATTTTAGGAATTAAATATAAATAAGCTTACTCTGTTTTTTAAGATTGAAATTGGATATAATTTCCACTAATAGACAGTGTTTTATTTTTTATCTGTTATATTCCTCTTCAGATCAGTGAAAAAAAAAGATTTTTCAAAATTGTAGAGCAAAAACAAAAACTGGGAAGAGTAGACTTTGAAAGACACTGCATACACGTACTCCTCTTTTCTTTAAAGGTTGTGTTTTAGAAACAAAATAGTGACTGTTCATTGAAGTCTTACCATGATGTGTCCCACACAAACCATGTTACACATCTTATCTGATATAATATTCTCAACAACTCACAGCCCATTATCCCCATTTTTGGAAACTAAGAAACTGAGACTCTGTGAGGTTAAAATTAAATTTACCCACTTTAAGGAGTCAGGACTTAAACCCAGATCTGTATGCCTCCAAAGTTCACGTTATTTTCATTACCCTGAATTTTCTACTGTTTTATAAACTGATGTAAACTCTTCTATGGAAAAAAATTGTGAAAAAGCTCAATGAAAGTAGGACTGTCCATGTTCAGTAAATCCTAGGTCAAATGGCAATCTATTTCCTAAACCTCTTCCCTATGACAGTATCCTTTCATCTGCTGTTTGTCCCTCAAGAGTTCATCAGAAGTCACTTAAATGTTATTTCATAAACATAACAAACCAGCCTACCTCAGGCCAAAGAGAACCAGTCTCCCTGAGCAGCTATCCATGTGCCTTTGGCCTGGGCTCATTCACTATGGCAGACTGCAGCCTGCTTGCAACCATAACCGGTCATTGGAGACTTTGCAAAAAGTGAATAAAATCTAGTCTTCTTTCTTTTAAAAAACAGACAGTAGATCCTTTTGGACTCTGTGGAACTAACGAAATGAAGACAGAACTAAATCTTGAGGCTATTTGCAGTGCTACATCATACAAGCGTTTTATGCTTCCGAGGAATTGTACTGTCAGAAAACAGTGCAATATGGCATTGGAGCAAAAAGTTGCTGAAATTTAAATCTGCAACAGTAGCTTAGGGAACACATTAATTTTAATCATAATGATTTAGGGATGGTAACATTAGCATCAATAGGATTAGAAATTAAAGCATGATGTAATTTCAAAAGTTGTTACTAATATTGAGCAGGATTTTGTTACCCAGGACTGCCAGCAGCAACAGGATCAGATTAATTAGATGAATATGGCAAGAAGCTAATACTCAGAGGGAGATGGCAAACTATTTACTTACTGGAGAAAACATGGTTAAAATGAGGGATGCCAAAAGACAATCAAATGTTTATTTTTCAGTACACATCCCCCAAATTTCAATTAATAACATTTTTTTTCCAGAAACATAAGTTTATGAGAACTTTCCATCAAAGGAAAATTTTGTGTCCTTGACTTTGCTCTGTATTTGCGTTAGCATTCATTTTCTGCAAAAATGTAAAGGAAAAAGGTATCCCGAGACAGTTGAATCAAAGGGGCAAAAGCATTATTGCAACTATAGTTAATTGCATCTTGCACAACAAAATCTTTGCCTGGAACTGCCAGGGAAATCACCACTGGGCTAACTACTTTCTGCCTTCCTTAATCAGCCTACTTATGGAGATGTTCTTGAGCACAAAAGTGGCCAAGGGAGAGCAGAAAGAGGCACAGATTATCAACTGTTCTGTAAACCCAAGACTGATAAAAGTAAATGTTGTGGAAGAGGGAGAGAATGATGAAGAAAATAAAAGAGAGACTTAGCTTTCAAATAAATTCTTATGGCATGGGGTTTTTAAAAAAATTCGAAGTTCATTATTCACATGGCGAAAGAAATGAAAACATTGTCTCTGCAATGGCTAACACTTAGAAGTATCTGGTATAAAAGTAGCTGGACTTCATTCAGTGTTAAGTCAATCTTTAAATGAGGAAATTATCACTGACATCTGGGAAATGTCTTCTCATTGGGACCTTAGTAAAAATGCAGCTTAGTTATGGGGAGAAAAAAAAAAACCCAGAAAACAAAAAACTCCTGCCACACAGTGTAACAAAGCAAAGTAGAATAAAGTAGTAGAATAAAGCTTACAAAGTCTGTAGCATGCAGCTGTTCTATGAGAGCTTGGGAAACAAACTTTTTGTTAAGTAGAAGATTGCAAAGAAAGTAAGAGTTGGTCATGCTGAATCATGTTATATTTTATATAATTCAAATATTAGACAAAAACATACTTTGTGAATATTTGCTAAGGTTTAAAAAATAATAATAATAATGAGCAGCAGTACAAAGACCACTTTTATCAGATTCAGAAGAGGACCTCCCAAGCAGTTAAGTGACATGAAGGTTTGTGAAGAAGAGCAAGTAATCTACAAATACAGAGAATACAATCTGAAGTAAGTCTCTGTGTAAGCTAATAATATCTTGATCCATCTGTGAATGGACTGGAGACTTCCTGAATCTTCTCTTTGGGTGTTCTTTGTGACTTGATATGAAGAAGTATTTTCTTTTGAAGGCCGGGTCAACCCAGAAGGAAACCAAATAGTATAATTTTGTCAATACGATTGTCTTGTTGAAGCGAATTCCCATTGATTTTGAACAAAATTTATGGCTATGAGCAATTTGTCATTTGTTCTGACCCATTTACCCCACTCTACAACTCCTAATGCCACTATCTGGGGCACCTGGGTGGCCCAGTGGGTTAAAGCCTCCACCTTCAGCTCAGGTCATGATCCCAGGGTCCTGGGATCGAGCCCCACATCGGGCTCTCTGCTCTGCAGGGAGTCTGCTTCCTCTCTCTCTCTCTCTCTTTCTCTGCCTGCCTCTCTGCCTACTTGTGACCTCTGTGAAATAAATAAATAAAATCTTTATTAAAAAAAGAAAAAGATACCACTATCTCCTGTTTCTTAGGTTTAGGGACAACAGCATAAATGTGCTCATCGACATCAGCAGGAGTTTACTCTGCCCGAGAGCTTCCTGTGCTCAAATAAATAGATGTTTGCTCAGTACAGAGAAGAAAACTATCAAAAGTCTGAAGGAGCTTCCAGTATGAAGTAATCATCCCTATCTGTCATTCTATTTATATTATATTCACAGGCTCCTCTAATCTTAGCTTATCTGGTACTTTCCCAGCTACATTGACCCTGAGGAATGTGTAATATGAATCTCATTTTTGAGACCTGATGATGGAATTAAGGAGAAGTTAAATTGAAGACATTACAGAAGTCTAAAAGTCATGCCCCTCATCATCTAGCCAGTAGAACATAAGGGACTAAATAGTGACTTCCAGACTTGAGCTATTTCTGTGGGATTCTGACAGACCTTTCTGCTACTACTGCCGCTTCATCTAACTGCTGTGACTAGAGGCATCTCCCAGTAAAACTGGGAGAGTAGCCACTGTCCTGTCATACATCAGTATTCATCAACCATGCAACCTGTATTTTCCTGAATATTCCTCATTTTAGTTATTCTTTTCTGTCAGCTCTATAAATACATCTGTACTTTCAAATCAGTTGTGTAGCCATATTAAACCAACAATATCATTAAACCAGTAATTTGGGGGGAAAACAGTCTTTGAAAGTTTGGCACTTTGCATGGATTTCCTAGACTTTCACATTTTTTTAAATTCCAAATTCCTATTCTGCTTCCTACTATTGCCAGTTTGTTTATTCCATCTCCATTAAGTCATATCCCCCTGTAATTGCCCCAGTGCAGACTCCAAGGCTGGGTGCCAGATGGCCAGGCTCTGTAACTTCTATGAAAAGAGAAGCAACCTGCACAAAACCTATCTTCCCTACTTAGAAAACCCTCATCCACAGTATCAGAATATTGTGCTTCCACCCTCTATACCTTGATGAACATAGAACATCAAAATATCCTTTGACATGCTTTTTTTCTCTCCTCTTCACTTCAGTTTTTTTTTTTTTTTTTTTTAATTTTTTTGTCTTTTTTTCTTTTTTTTTCTCTCCTCTTCTTTTGTTTTTTTTTTTTTTTTTTTTTAAGATGCTTGGTGCATCTTCCTGTTTTCCTCTTCAGCTGTGAATGTAGGTCCATATATCATTATATGCTTAGGATTGTCCTAAAGATGATCATCCCCCAATATGTACATATATATGTATGCAGGTAGATGTATTTCTTTAAGGTAGAGTCCTTTGTGTGGCCTTTCTCATTACAAGGGCATGGATATTTAGGATTTGGGTAGACACTCATTTTCAACCTCTCCCCTACTTGTGTAGAAATACAGTATTTACACTCTTATCAACCATACATAGGAAGATCCATTTCTCCTCTTTCTCCCCCATGCAAGATATTATCAGTATTTTTAATTTATGCTAAGCTGACGAATTTTAAAACCTCTTGCTTTAACATGCTTATGGTTGATTGTCAGGCTGAGCATTTTTTCCCCATTTTTCATAAAAACAGTGCTCTCTAGAAATACTAAACAGCTAAAGGCAAAAACAAAATGTTAAAAATGTTTTAAGAAACTATAGGAAAATATGTGATCACCTAGGGATAAATCCATTAAATAAAAGTTAATAGATTTTTGTTCACATCTATAAAGTATGCTTGCAAAAAACATCAGAATTTATTTTAAGGACAGCTACCATACCAAGAGGAAATACTTTCTACATGTGACAAACATTAACACTCATTAACTAATAAAAAAAAAAAAAGAGTGGGTAAATATTTTGTAGAAGAATCAAACGGCCAGTCAATGAAAAGATGCTTAACCCACTTCGTTTTTTACTATTAACAATATAAAATGGCTCTTACTATGTCAGTATATATAGATTTTCTTGATTCTTCTAAACAATTTGATGGATTACTATTGTTTATTTAGGCATCAATCCTTTGATTAATGTCTAGGTTTTCTACTGTTTGCTATGATTAGCAACTCTACAGTGTATGTGCACACATGCATATGTGTGTGCATGTGTATGCATGTGTGTGTGAGCTACATATGCATTATCAGTTTTTTAGTCTTGGCCTATCTGATATGTGAAAAATTCTACTTATTTGAAAAAAATTTTCTTTGATTATTACTAAGATTTAGTATCTCATGTTTATACTTGAAAATGTTTATATGACATCTGTTTTCTTCATCTGATATTTCTTTATTAATTTCTTCATTTAATAATCACTTATTCTTTACCCATTTTTCTCTATTAATATCTACATCAACTGTATGAGCTCTGTATAATAATCCCTCTTTTTTGTCACTTGAGTTTGAATATGTGATTCCTATAACTCGTTTTGTTTATCCTAAGTTTTATTTGCCAGTCTTTTTTACACATCATATAGATATTTCTACATCAGTTTAATTCTTCTCTGTATGTCATTTATTTAGTTACATCACTTATGTCTGTTTCTCTGTTAGGTCATTGTTCTCTCTCTAGATTTTATTCTCTTCAAAGTGAAGAATTAAACCTCCTCATACAGGTCTAGCACAGTACCATCTACTTAATAATAACTGCTTCTTGATGATGGCTACACAGGTGGGACCCTAGAAGAAGACACTCAGGTCCTGTCAAGTTACATAGCTCCTACAGATTGATTATAGAACCTACCAGCAATAGACTGCTATTATTTCACAATACTTGACCATTATATTTGAAAGAGAGAATAGTATAGTGTTACTATGTAATGGATCTACTATGCATATTCTCACTGCTTTAAATTCACTGATCATATAAAAAGAGAAGAATGCACTAGCTTGGTGTTTGATCTTTACCACATAGATCTAACGTCATGATCAATTGCTTTCAGTATTTTCTTTGAAATCACATAAAGGTTCATATGTGCCAAATTTCATAAGAATCACATGATAAGGTCAAGAAATACAAATTCCAAGGCAGAATTTATATGCCCAGTTCACATATGACAGTAATACTATATAACCATATGTTGAATATAATACACTGTATGTAAATGCTATTCTTGAAAGCAATCCAATCAATAAAACTTAAAATAAATAACACTTTAATAACACATTTCAAATCGACTGAAAATGGAATAGATGGACTCTGTGGCAAGAACATCCCTGTAAAATTGACATTCAGAGGCTATTAAAACACAGAGAATAAAACAATCTTGAAACTAAAGAAAAACTGTGAATATTTAGAAGTTTTTTTGTAAAAAGCCTACTACATCATATGCCAAGATATAACAGTCGTTTTTATTTAAAGAGCTATTTCAATAAAAACCGGATTGCCAAGCAGTAAAAAGCAAATTCTGTTTGCATTCACCAATAGCTAAAAAATACTTTTTAAAGAATATACTATATAAACCAGAAAAAAAAAAGTTAAAAAAATACACAGTAACAGAAAAAGTCAAAACAGAAAAAAAGTCACTATTTAGTTATAATTGGGACTAATAAAAGATTGACCAATCGTTATCATTACAGAAGGTTATGGGAAAGCTACTGAAGTTAACTTCAAAAGCCTAGCAGTAAAAAGTGATTGTAATGTCAGTAAAACTCTGAAACAGATCAAATAGACCCTAAGTAGTACTAATCCACTGCATCTTTGAACATATATATTTGGTGTTTTTTTTTTTTAAGCTGAAAAGCTTTTCCTTTTTTTCTTTAATTTGTTTCCAACATCCTGTTTAAAAAAAAAAGAAAGAAAGAAAGAAGAAGAAGGAGGAAAGAAATCCAACTGTAAAACTATTAGCAGCAGCTCAGAGTATAGAAACTTTACCTTCATTCAAAGATAATATGAGTTAAGATTTGAAATGTCTTTTCCTTTTTGGCCTGGTTCTGGAAATCCAATGTAGAGAGAGAGAGCTTCTCTCTGTCCATACAAGTACTTATGTGACAAGGATATATACAAACAGATGAATCAGTGGAAGTTACAGAAGTGAATTTAACTATTTTTCCTTCCTGTTTGTCAGCTTAAGTTCTCAGATCAAAATGAGATGTTTGTGATGTGATTGACATTTTTAATTTCAATTTCAATTTTTTCCCTTCAGATCCTGGGAAGACTCTGCCTGAAGCCCTTGATTACTGCACAGTTTGGCTGCAGACAGTGCCTGGAGAAATAGACAGCAAAAGTGGTATTCCGCCATCCCTGATAACACTACAAATTAAAGACTTTCTTAATGGACCAGGTAAGAAAGTCATAATTCAAATGTGTATACACTTTCTTCATGTGAGTATATTAACATGTACTTATGTTCTGTTAGAAATTGTGACCTCCTTGCAAAAAACAAATTGTTTGTTTATTTTCCAGAAGTGTATTCTTCTCAGGCTGACCATTTTAAAGATTAAAAGACAAATATTAATATGCATTAAAAATTACCTTTGGTCTGGAGTGCCTGGGTGGCTCAGTTGGTTAAGCATCTGCCTTTGGCTCAGGTCATGATCTCAGGGTCCTAGGATCAAGCCCGGAGGCAGGCTCCCTGCTCAGTGAGGAGTCTGCTGCTCTCTCTCCCTCTGGCCTTTCCCCAGCTTGTGCTCTTTCTCTCTCAAATAAATAAATAAAATCTTTAGAAAAAAATTTCCTTAGTTCTGACAAAAAGTAGTTACCAAAGAATAATGGACTGTAAGCCAAAGACCAAAGACTTTATTTCTACCTTTTCTACTAATTGTGTGACCTTAGGCAGTTGATCTAATCTCCTATGCCTCAGTTTCCTTACTGTAAACAAAAAGAATAAAATAGATGGGTGGTTGGATGGATGGATGAGATACATGATATATATACATAAAATAGTATACATAGATATATTCGATTAGTTAAGTATACTTATTTCAAATACTTAGCAATGCACTTGAGAGATTAACACTCAGTTTTAGGTAGATAGATATGGTTATCAAAATGTACTGAGTGTTTATCAGTCCCAGGTACTAAGTACTTTACATACTCATCTAGACCCAAGGAGGAGGCACTGTAATTATCCCTGTTTTATGAATTAGGAAGTTAAGACTTAACAATGTGAAGGAATGGCAGTGGAGCCATTCAAACCTAGGTCTTTATGATTCCAAGACCTAGATCACTTCTGTATTACATTGATTTTAGCATAACCATAGATTTTTCCTCTCTTCTCTTTTTCCTCTTCTTTCTTTTTCCTGCTCTGTCCTTCATGTCATGCTCCTCTTCCTCTTCTTTTTATTATTATCCCTCCCTCACTTCTGTGAGATCTTAACGAATTATTTAATAAAAATTACTACATTTTGATTTGTTTTATTTTATACCTACATTGCTTCAAAACATATTAGTCATCAAAGGAATATTAGTTTCTTCATTTTAATTTAAAATTTAAAACAATGGTGTTAAACTCTCTTGAGATCTCTAGCAATATTATGCAAGGCATGAATTTTGAGGGGTGAAAATATCCCTGCATAGACCTGGTTTAGTGTGTGTCACGGCCAACCAATGCACTCATGAGCCGTAGCGACAGATTGAAGAAGGCCACTTGTCAGTATGTATGGAGTAAAGAGAGCCTAAAGCCATCTACACTGCCCCTTTCACTGGGGTCCTGTTCTTTCCAGTGCTGGGATTTAAAAGGTGCAGAAGTATGAAGAACTATTTCTGATCATTATAGGTATCTAGACATGGTTTTAGGGACTCAAAGGAAAGCAAGAAACTGATTATGAAGGCTAAGAGAGTCATTAAAGTTGGAAGAAGGCTTTGGGGTGAGGTAATGGATAAATTGAGAATAATATGAGTCCTAGTACTTGGCTAGTAAGTGTGAAATACCATATTTCATTGAGTCCAAGCCATCATCAATTGTAGGAAAAACATTTTATGTACAAAGAAAAAAAATCTGCTATTTAAACTATGATACAGTGCTTTCTTATTGTATACATTTCATGGCACTTCCTGACTTCAAAGTTGTTCACATGTAAAAGACTGAACGTGTTAGAATGGGTGAACTTGGGTGAGAACATATGGTTAGTTCATGGAGAAGTGAGAAAGAAACTTGGGTTTCCCTCTTTTCTTTTTTAGTTTCAGATTTTTTTGCTTTCAGGCACAGTCTTTCATTCATGGGATAGAAAGTTCATTTCTAGTTTATATTTGATTGACTTGTTAAAGAATGGGATCTTCAAATCCATAGTTGTGTACCATATTTTCATGGCAACAAAAGAAATTGAATTTCAGGAGAAATGTCAGTGAATGAATGGAAAGTCATGTTTATAATTCTAGCATTTAATGTGAATAGTAGAAATGTGATTTTTTAAAATAGATCTACTTTTGTGTTTCTTGTGCTTCAAGTTAAACATTACATATATGCCATTCTTAATTTTATGTTTATTCAATAAGAGTGATAATCTTTCTGGAGATTCAAACTTTTAAACAAATGGGTTGAAATCGTTATTTTATAGTAGAGCTTCTCAGACTCAAGTGTGCATCTGAAGCATCTCTGGTGAACATGTTCAAATGCAAACGGTTTGGGATGCCTGGGTGGCTCAGTTGGTTATGCATCTGCCTTCTAAGCTTAGGTCACAATCCCAAAGTCCTGGGATCAAGTCCCATGTTGGGCTTCATGCTCACGAGGGAGCCTGCTTCTCCCTCTGTCTGCTGTTCCCCCTGCTTGTGCGCTCTCTCTAATAAGCACATAAAATCTTTATTAAAAATGAAAATGGTTTAATAGTTCTAGAAGGCGGGAATGAAATTCTACATTTCTAACAAGCTCCCAGGTAAAGTGGGATTAGTGCTGGGGACTACACTTTTGTAACGAGCTTTTATGATTCATGAGTGAATGAATGAATGAATGGATACACAAACAAACAGACACATAGACACACACACACACACACACACACACACAGAGCTGTTGAGGACCAAACTGCAGATATTTTGGGGCATAGGAGAGAGGAATTCTTTCTAAAGAATGATGAGTATTTTTTTTTTAATGGTACTTTTATTATGAAAAATCAAATACAGTGTCTAATTAATGGTTTAGGTTTTTCAAACTCTAAAACATTTTAACCAAGAGTAGTTTGCTTTGAGGGAAGATTAGTGGTGTGGAATTCCACTACCTACTAACCTAACATCTTTGAACTGCTCCAGAATTTACTATCATAGACAAAAATGTCCGAAATGCAAATAATTTCTCATGTAAAGTCTATAAGTAGATGTTAGTCCATAGACTAATCATATTCTCTTACTACACAGCCAAATTGCCATTCTGTATTAATTTAGAGATCAATAGAAATACAGGACACATAAAGTAATTTTTATATTATTTTATAGATTTTTGGCAACTCAAGAAAATTCTCTTTTTTCCAGATTTTAGAAAATAGTATACTAAGAGGAATATCATTTATGCTAAGACTATGGGAACAAGCTTCAGCTTTATAATATTCCATAATGTCATTCACTTCCTTTAAAAAAAATAAAGTATTTTGATTTGTATGTGGCGTTATCATTAAGAATCTTTTTCTACCATTAGTTTTTTAATCTAGATGCATATCCTATTTAAGTAACACTCCCAGAGTTTTATACTACAGATCTAAAATGGTATTTTTACACTTATTCTTTCCTTGCTCCTGAATTAACATTTCAGGAGCAATAAAAGTTATGACCCTGAAGAATACAGGAAATTCAGATTATATTATATGGGTTTTCTTCTTAAGGCGCAAACTTAACAGCTTTTGAATTCAGCCATACAGATTTATTTTGCAGGGATTATTTGTCTAAACAATGTGATACAAATGCTGCTCTTCAGCACTTGTTTTTGGAAAAATAATTCAGAGTTCTTGAGTATTCCCTTATTTCCTCTGTTCACTTAATAGTACATTAGAGCAAATAGTAGGTCCCAACTTCTACATCAAAAAGCCCTTCAAAGCTCTCTCACCCCCTTCTCCTTCCTTCAGAGGCAACAGTTGTACCCATTAGCAAGGTCAGTGGCTTGGAGAAACCTGGAAAGCAGCAGCTACCAGAAACCCGCTAGAATAATATCTCCAGCAGGTGATAGATTAGTTGGAACAAATTGGAACCATTGCAGTTCAGCAATCCTGGTTTCTTTCAAGCTGTTTTTAAAATGTCGTCATTTTAATACACAATCTAAGCCCTGCGGAACAGTCCACAGCAGGTTAATTTGAATCATATGATGTGTCACTGCCCTCAGCTGACATGAGCTCTATTCCATGTGTGAAGCCATAATAAATCCATTCCCAACCGAGGAGAATTCCCCGTGAGAAGGTGAACTAATCCAGGCCTCACACTGGCATGCTAGCCCCCTGTAATTGAAAGCAGGGCCACCTGTTCCCAGCACAGTTAGCCTATAGAGAAAAAATTAGCATTAGATCAGATACTTCTTATATTGAAAAATCATTCATAGTTCTTGCAAATTCAAATTCAGCTGTGAACTGCTTGGTATGACATCATACAAAAACGTAGGAATGTGCCCACTTGATCCCAGTTTAAAAGTTTTGTTAACCATAGGATTCCTTAACTTTGAAATGAGAAAAAATTTTTTTTTAATTTAATGAGAGCTGACACGTGAGAAGAAGAACTGAGAAGGGTGCATATTTTTCTAATTAACTCAGGGTCATTTGTAAAAACATTTGAGCTCCCTGGTATTTTTTTCATTGTTCCTTTGCAGACATATTTTTGAACACTGTCACTGTTATGACATTTAATGAAATGACATTTAAATGACAACAAAGAAAAATTTGTGCCAAACTGGGAGAACATTAGCACATCATTTATGTTTTCTTATAAATTAATTAGCATACTGCAGTCTTCATATAATTTAAGTAATAGGGTTGCATCAAACACGGTTATGACTGCAATTTCACATTTATTTTAATATATGGTATACTGGTGTTTCTAGATGAAATACATAACTGCTAAAATCTTTTTCTTTTAATAAAATCATTTCTTTAGCCTCTCCCTGTTTACCCTGCTCATTAATTTGCCTGTATAGTTTTCATGTCATTTTAATTTCATTCTGGCTTTGGATTGGTTTCAGCTCTGGTTTTATTTGTTTTTTGTTTTAAAAATTTCACTTTTTTTTTTAATTTCACTTTTAATGGGTTGTGATCCTATTTTAAACACTTTTCTCATGTTTTATGGATTAACATACTGTTTTATAGGTTGTGATTCTAATTTTTATTTTTACAGAATTTCTGAACATCTTAGTATAATCCTATTTGCATAAACTTCCTTGATTTGAATGAAAAAATACGTATATTTTAATGTATACTATTACATAATGTAAAATATTACTTTAAAAAACTCAGATACAGTATCACACCATTCAAATAGGTTTATGTAAATAGAGATTTTAAGCTATTTACCTCCAGATGTGAATTTTTGAAATGTTTTTATTTTTCTTGGTGAATTCTGCTTTTATATTCTTTTACTACTGAATTAATTACTCAGTGGGGATTAATTCAGATATGCCTTGAAAGTACTTGTTCAGAGGACTTAAGGCACCTAAAAAGGATGACCCAAATAACCTGTTGACATTTTCTGGAGTAAAATAAAGACGAAGTAAGAGAATATTTAAACACAAGAAAATTTCAGTGTGAAAGAAAGCATCTTAAGGAGCTCATTTTAATTAATTTCTCTTCATGCATCCCTGATAGGTAACCCTTTGCCTCTTTTCTCTTTCCAGAAATGGAGCCAAGGCCCAGGCCCTCAAGTTCTATCTTAATAATTCACTTTTACAACCATACTTGCAAGCTATCTTCTACATTTAAGAAATGTAAATGAGTTAATAAAACAATAAGAACCTTGACTTCTACATTTCCCCAGTTTTATGGGTTCCACTTTGCAGCATCAGCATTACATTATCATAGTTCATTTTCCCCCTGACTTACCGAAATGGTAAACTTGATGTCAGGGTGTCAAATAGGGAATGGACCAAGAATTTTGAGACCCAAGATAGCCTTTCATTATTTCAACCTTACTTTTTCAACTCTAACTTGTACCTTTGGAAAAAATGAGAAAAGTGGATGACTTCTAATTTTTAAATGTTTTTCTCTTACTCCTATAACAACATGATTTTAATAACAGATTTTCACTGTACAACCAGGAAGCCATATTAATTTTCGTACAAACACTGTACAGTGAGGGGACTTGAAGTCTTCTTTGAAAGCTGGGTGACCATGGTACCTCCAGGGGACTATACATGGCTAAGTAATGGTACTGGAAGAGTCACGAAAGCTGGTTGTGAGTGTGGCCAGATGGTAAGAAGCAGTACAAGGTCTCCTGCAGGGAACTCAGTGGTATGTCAATTACTTAGATTCCTTATTTCTTCATGTGGTCCAATTCTGTCAGGATTATTTCTTCTACTAAAGAGAATGAGGGTAATTGAGGGGATATCTTTCTAGGATCATGCAGCAGGCGAAGGTGGAAGAAAAAGAGAACATTATTTGGCTTCTACTGACTGTAGCCTTGCAACTTTGTGCTTGTATGCAGGACTTCTTCCTCTCCAACCTGTGCCTTTCCCGGGGACACAGTACGGGGCCTTCTGTCCATCTCTCTATAGACAGTAAGCTCAGCTGTCTCTTTTATGCTAAGAACTCCCAAATGCCTAGCTCTAGTTTTGGCTTATTCAACTCCAGAACTGTTTCCCCATATGCCCATTAGATGTGTTTAGTTATTTAAAATTCAATATGTTTGCATTAAATTAAACCATTTTTCTCTCCTCTCCTTATTCATCCCTGCCCTTAGGTATAGTCTTCAAATTTCTTCACATGTGCTAGTGATAGCAACACTATTCCAGTCATGTTTTCTCACAATTTTACTATCACTTTTGGTTCATCCTGTTTTCTTTTTAATTTTAGGTCCTCTTCATTTTTCCCTTGAAATGGTCCTCCATTATGTTTACTACATCCCTAGTTTAGGTTTATGCCCTATTGACTTCCTCAGTCTGTTTACTGGCAGCCTTCCTCCAGATTCTCCTTTTACTCACGAATCCTGTCGTCCCCTGTGCCCTTGCTAAATGAGGCTCCCCTGCCAAGCTCCTATGATGTTGACCATCCAGCTCCCTCAGTTCATCTGGTCAAAGCTCTCCTCAGCCCTAAAGGCTCTCTCTAATCTGGTATCATCTGGTTTAGCTGTCACTAAGCAGGTGATCCTAGGTAAGATTATTTTACTTCTTTGAGCCTCAGTATTTTCTTCTATAGGAGAGCTATTTTAAGATTCCTTCAGGTTCTAAAATGATGGCTGTAATCCCTAACGGAACTCTTCATTTATTTTCACACCAGATATTGTGAGCAATGGCAGTATGCTCGGTGTTGTTCTAAGCAGTGCCTTCTCTCAAGAAATGCACATAATCAGATAGAAAAGACAGAGTTTGTTGGCGAAATCATCATGCAAAGTAACATATAATGATAAACCAATATATGTTTCATGAAGTTCCGTGGATTCATTAGAGGTTCAGGGAGGCTTCCCGGAGTAACTGACCCTGCATGGGACACAAGGGAGTTGACCAAGGACCTCAGAGGGGCGAGTGGATTTCTTGGCAGATATGTGCAAAAGACAGGATGGAGAGAGGCATCATGTCAGATTACAGGAAATGAAAACAGGGAGGAGTGAGGGAACCAGTGCTATGAGGTAAGACTATAAAGAGAGGCAGAGACCAGGCCTTACTGACCATAATCAAGGATTTGGGGGATTTTATCTTAAGAGTGGTGAGGAATCATCAAAGAGCTGTCAGCAGGACATGTATGTGGTGGGGGAGGGAGGAGGTGTGTGTGTTGATATGGTTATATCTGCATTTTGAAAAAATAACTATTTGCAGGGTGGAGAACACTAATAAGGGCTGAAGTAGATGCAAGGGAGCAGTTAGGAGAATATTGTAGTAGTACTGGTGAGAGGTAATTATAGGTCGGATCAGGGAATGGTGATAAGAAATAGAGAAAAGTGAAAGAATTGGTAGATATTGGGAAGGCAAAATCTACAGACCATGGTAATGGAGTGGGGAGAGAATGGGTAAGGGAGAAAAACATGGCTTCTGGGTCTCTGACTGTCTAACTGGATGAATGGTGGTTTGTCCCCACAAAGTTCATGTGTTGAAATTCTAATATCTACTATGATGGTATTTGGAGATGGGGGCCTTTGGGAGTTAATTAGGTTTAGATGAAGTCATGAGGATGGTGGCTCCCTCGTGATGGGATAATACACTTATAAGAAGAGATGCCAGAGAGCTTGCTGTCTCTCTCCCTCTGCCATGTGAGGACACATTGAGAAGGTGGCTATATGCAAAAAGAGAGCCTTCCCCAGAAACCAATAGTGCTGGCACCCTGATCCTAGCATTCCAGCCTCTAGAAATGTGGGAAAATAAATTTCTGTTGTTTAAGCCACCAGGCTCTGGTATTCTGTTACAGCAGCCCAAGCTAAGACAGGTGGTAATTGTGATTACTAAGATGAGAATACTTGAAGAGAACCACATTGTTTTTAGTTTGGTTTGGTTTTCATTTGTGAGAATATCGAGAGATCATGAGTTTTGTCCTGGATATGTTGAGTTTGTGGCAGTTATTCATACAGATCTGGGGCTCACGAGACGAAGACCAGTGATAAAAGATTGAATGTTTTAGAGTCTTTGGAATATAGATTCTAAGTCAAGCCATGGCCTGGATGAGAGATTACTCAAGATAAGAGTAGAGGGGAAGTAGAGAAAAGAACCTAAGACTGCATGTTGAGGAAGTCCAATCAGGATTTTTACTGGCCAGAAGGGAACTTGGGCCAAGAGGAGAATTTGAAAAGCATAATGTCCAAGAAGCCAAATCATTAGCGCTTTGAGACATAGAAAGATGAGGAATTGAAAATATCTTGTAGATTCACAGTCGTTGTGACTACTAGTGTTTTCCCCCATCAGGTTAACCTGGATAGAAAATAGTCTAGAATGCATTGAGGTAAATGGGAAGGGGAAAAAAAATAGTAGAAGCCAAGAGTATAAATAACTCCTTCAAGAAGTTTGTGAAGAGTAGTAATAAAGGATAGTATATGAAGGAACTCCTGGGGTCATGGTCTGGGGATTTTGTTTTTATGATGAAAGGAACTTGGGTTTTCTCGTATTTAAATGTTCACAAGAGGAATCTAGTTGAGAGAAGAATTAGGTAAACTGAAAAAGAGAAAAGATCAATGAGGTGCCCAAGAAAGAGGGAAGGAGAAGTATCCAATACATATTTGAAAGACCCAGTTTTAAATTAGAGAAGCAACAGATTCTCTAATTTTCATAACAGGTTAAGGAAGGGAATTGGAAAGGGGCATATGCAGGTAGATTTTTAGTTTGATAGCAAGAAATTGATGGAAATCTAATGGCTTTAACTT
Organism: Mustela nigripes; assembly: GCF_022355385.1. Taxonomy (NCBI): domain Eukaryota; kingdom Metazoa; phylum Chordata; class Mammalia; order Carnivora; family Mustelidae; genus Mustela; species Mustela nigripes. The sequence goes on from NC_081559.1 coordinate 160,613,565, forward strand.
TCTCCCTGAAGTTAGAAGCAAGATCACCTATTGAAGTTGAAGAGGGACAAGGGTGTGATGGTTTGGAGGCAGAACAGCTTGACATCATGTTCCAATGTGACTTTTTCATATGCCATGTGCATTCTCATCTCTGTGTCTTTTTTTTTAACTTTTACATCATGGAAATTTTCAAATATATACAAAAGTATACTACGTAAGTAATTGTCAGCTGTGGGCAGTATTGTTTCTTAGTACACCACTTCCTCACCTTCTGTATTATTTTGAAGCGAATCCCATGCATCATATCACTTATAATATTTCAGTATTATGTATCTCTGTAATAAGAACTTTTAAAAACGTGACCACAATACTATTATCAAACATGAAGATAATCATTCTTCAGTGTTATCAAATATATAGTCAGTGTTCAAATTTCCAGTTATCTAATACATATGTGTGCAGAGAGGGGAAAGGGAAAAATGTATGTGGATGTGTGGGTGTTTGTGTTTATGTGTATTTCTTGGGATTTTTTTTAAAGCAGAAGCCACATATGTTCTGCGCATGACTATTGGTTGATATGTCTTTCTATTTTCTTTTAATTGTTAGGTTTTCTCCTCTATCATTTTTTATCTCTTGTAATTTTTATATTGAAGAAGATCATTTATCTTATAGAGCTTACCACAGATTGTATTTAGCTATTTAGTTGAGAGAGGGAGAGAGCGAGCTGAGAGAGGGGGAGAGGGAGAGAGAATCCCAAGTAGACTCCCCAATGAGTGCAGAGCCCCACACAGGGCTCTACCTCACAGTCCTGAGATCATGACCTGAGACGAAATCAAGAATCAGACCCTTAAACTGACTGACCCACCCAGGCACCCCATCACAGTTTGGATTTTGTCTATTCCCCTGGCTTCTGTATTTGCTACATAAAAATTGGTAGTTGGTTTAACCTATTCAAGTTTGCTTATTATTGTTATTTTTTTTAGTAAGACTATTCTGTAAAAGGGTTTGGATTGTTGCATCAGAAAGCACATAATATCTGAAGGTCTCTTTTTGTATTGTTAAAGGCCATTGATGCTAAATGCCTGATTTCATTGGAGATTACAAATAGTAATATTTTCATACTAATACTCCTTGTCCATTGTATTAACTAACTAAGATACTTAAAAGAAACATTCCTTCATCTACTACTTGTTTACTCAATACCATTGCTCATCTAAGGAAGGTAGGATAAATACTGAGTTCTGTTCCTTTATTTAAAATGAGTTTTTTTTAGAATGAGTTGATTTTCAGAAGAGAACTTTTTTACAATGTATGCATTTATCAGATCATCATAATGTATACTTTAAATAACTTAAAATGTCATTTTTCATTTGAATCTTAATAAAGCTGGGGAAAATGAATTATTTTTCTGGTGTATTCCATTAGTAGCCAATTAGTTGTTGCTTGGTATTATTCTTAAGTCATTATTTTTAATGCTACCCCAATTATCTCATCATTGGAAGTGTGAATCTCTAGAAATTAGATTCTTCATGTTTTTAATCTTCCTTCACTGTGGGATATTTGTTCCCTTATCATGAAACAGAATTTGGCTGTTCCCAAAAAGTAGCTCTGCTGTGTCCAACCCAGGATGAGTATAAGCCATCACTGAGAAAAGCAAAAGAGAAAAAGAAAGGACATAGACATCAAAGGAGCAGCCAAAATTATTAGAGCAATAGAATATGCTTAGCCCTTTTTTTTTAAAAAAAAGATTCTATTTATTTATTTATTTATTTGTCAGAGAGAGAGAGGGTGCGTGCGCATGCAAGCGCACAAGCAGGCAGAGTAGCAGGCAGAGGCAGAGAGAGAAGCAGGCTCCCTGCCGAGCAAAGAGCCCAGTGAGGGACTCGATCCCAGAACCCTGGAATCATGACCTGAGCTGAAGGCAGCGGCTTAACCAACTGAGCCACCCAGGCGTCCCATCCCAAAAAGGCAAGCCCTTTTTGATGACTGTTTAAAGAGAAAAGTTCATTTAGAGAAGTTAAATTTAACATACTCATTTTAGAAAACCAGTACATTTACCCTAGAATCAGAGCATTTATGTTGTGATTGGAGAGGGGGGATAAATGTAGTCAAAAAAGTCAATGCCTGATTATAAGAATATGTGTACAAGAATAATGCTGGTGGTGATGATGCCCACATCCCTCGTGTCAACACTGTGAACTGCCCCAGCTGACCTGGGCAAGAACATGTGTCAGGCCATGTCTCTGAGCTTCCTCAACAGCACGTGGGACAGTTTATTCCCAGTTGCTCTGGTCTCCCATTGTTAACTGGACTACTCACATGTGCCACTACTGAGGTCTTTACACTTCACACCTTCAATAAAAATACATTGATCTCATTGTCATTGGCAACTTTCCAGGTTTTCTAGTTCTCACACCTGTGAATACTCAGTCTCCACTGTCCATTATCATCAGGAGTATGTTTACTTGGACACTATTGTAAAAATCTGAATTTGAATTACTAAATAAGAAAAAAATGTTCTATGACCTAATAACAAAAAATATTTTTTATTAGAGATACTATAATTCATAAAGTCAAGGTTGATTACAGATTTGTTCTGTTTTGCATTTACCTCTCTAAAATGGGGGTAAGGTGTAGGAAGCACCATCATTCCTATGCCTGTACATAGCCACCACCACATATGTACTGTTTACTGAGCAAGCCTTACTGGTCTTAAAAAAAAGTGTCTCTTACAAATAAAATTCCAAAGGAAGAAACACTTAACAAAGAAGTTTTCTTTCATAAATGTTATGATTTGGGTATAACAAGCCATATTGAATCCATTGGGTTTTTGGTAATAGATTTCAAAATACATCATAAATGTAAGTAATATGATGACTAATGGGTCAAGTAAAGTTGGAACATTTTAAATAAGAAAATAGCTGGAACAGTTTTCAGGAAACTTTTCCAGTTGATGTTTGGTCCCCCACAAGGTGTGTATTAACATAAACTTAGGGGAATCACCTCTGGGGCTTGGATTTGCTCTCTGATTTCATTACTACAATATGATTCTTTTCCTTTCACTATTAAGTCATCTCCTAGGGTGATGGGAGCGTAAAATAAGTGTAATTTATTTGTATTTGTCTAATCTCCTTTTAACTCAATAGTCATCTCATCATTCCGTTTCCTGGTAGCTGTTCAGAAAGTTTTGAGGGGTGATTAGAATCTGATAATTGACAGGCATGCATTTGCTTGGTAACTTAGAGATATAGACTGTGTTCTGGGGATGATGAGAAATTATATCTGGCAAAGGCACAGATGACTCAGCTGGCAGATTGTCTATTACTGCATATTCTCAAAACCTGAACTTTGAAAGTAATCCATTTATTAAAATTTGATGAGGATTATGAAAAAAATCTAAACCTTTTAAAACAATCTGATAATAACTGGAATAAAATCCACATTGACAATTTAATGGCTGGTTCTTTATCCAGGTATAATTCCAGTTCCTGTAAAACATTATATAGCTCCCACTGTGTCTCTGTTGAAGAAAACTTTTCTAGTCCATTTTTATTACTGTTTTCATCTTAATAATGAAGTTAATGTTTTTCATCACTTTTCAAGTATAAATACTAGAAAATACAAACTACATTGCTCATTTTTTTTTGTTTAAAAATGCCAGACTCTTTTGTTGCATAATTTTTCCCATTTGTAAAAATCATCTTCCTGTCATGATGAAACTGAAAATATTTATAATAAAGGCACTAATTTTTCTACCCAAAAAAGTGATTGCTAGTTCAAGGATGTAAAAGTTTTAAAGGCACTGGGTGGGTAATAAATGTAACAGTACAAATTTGTAACACTTTCAGATATGACAGTAACTTCATGATTTTAGTTGAAGGATTCATACATGTTGATGGACTTTACCCAAACCTTAACAGGCACGATTTCATTTGTGGTGCTTTTCATTCTGGTACATGCTTCCTGTCTCTTGGTACAGCTAGTACTTTTGAAAGGAATACCTGGTATTACAGAGTAACCTCATTTTTGCTCTGCTTTAGGGCTCTTGGCTTTATAGCACTCTCCAGCTTGTCCAAATGGGACTGCCCAGTCTCTCTGTTTACACCTGGACGCAGCTCTAGAGGGGCAGGGATGAGGGACTGCATGTGCTGCTTGGGGGGCACCTGCTGAGATGTTGCACCATATGCAAACAAACATACAAAAAAAATTTTTTTAAGGTGAATTACTTAAATGTTCTAGATTTCTATTTGTTATAAAAAGTTAACAATAGTGGTCTTGTGCTATGTATATATAGTTCTATTAGAGTTTTGAACTTTATGAAAACTTTCACCAGCCGCTGTTCAGTGACTGTGAGATTGTACTCCTAGGTTGAAGATTACCCAAAAAATGAAGTTTTGATGTATACATCAGTTTTGACATGACCCCCCCCCCCCAGGAAGGATAAGTCAAGCGAACGAAGTGTCCAAAGAAGCCCTCCTTGACCAATCCACTGGTTTGAGAGAGGGTTGTCTAGAAACCAGCACCACAAAAATTTAACATTAAAAATTCACATTTCAAATTCATTAAATAAAAGAAATATGAAAGAAATTTAAGTAACTAAGCTTTCAAAATATTTTAAAAATCTATGGCATTTACACTTCTGAAGTTCTTAAATCTTAAAGTCACACTGACACTCTTGGGACAAACTATATGAGAAAGGAAAATCCAAGAATATCTTTTTCCTAAAAATTATTGAGTCCTGATGAATTGTTATGTATAAATTAGTGACCTAATAGAGATTCATGACTTTTAAAGATAGGACAAGACGGGCAACTGTATTAATTATATACTTGTCATCTCTGTTTGACGCTGTTAGAGTTGAATGCAGTATGTATTGTGGGCTGTCCTTACTGTCGCTTGGGAAAGTGGATCTTACTGATTTCAGACTAGTCAAAGTAGTTATATTTGATAAAAATAAGGTCAATAATGTGACTCAAATAGATTCATAGTTGAAATTCAGCAATATAATTAGATTTTAGTACACATTTCTTTTTCTGAATTACCAGCATTTGAACTCTATTGACAAAAAGAAGCCTTCTTTCAAAATGTATTTTAGGGGTGCCTGGGTGGCTCAGTGGGTTAAAGCCTCTGCCTTCAGCTCAGGTCATGATCCCAGGGTCCTGGGATCGAGCCCTGCATCAGGCTCTCTGCTCAGCAGAGAGCCTCTTCCCTTCCTCTCCCTCTGCCTGCCTCTCTGCCTACTTGTGACCTCTGCCTATCAAATAAATAAATAAAACTCTTAAAAAAAATAAAATACAATAAAATGTATTTTATAATACAAGCTAGGTCCTATGAAAGAATATATTTTCAGTTGTGAATTAACCTATTTTAGATAGCACCACTGACCTGTGCTTTTGAGTTTTACCAGCTTAACTGATTCTAGTCTAGCTTTAAAGCCCCTAATTTTAATATGCCTCATTCGGTGTTAGTAAGATCAAGAAGTGTCCTGTGCCTTCCCTAATACATAGGAATAGCATTCCATTTTTTTCACCTTCTACAGAAGGGCCACCAACAATGTTCTACTCCCTTGTTGGAGGGGCCATGGAGAGTGGAAAGCAAACCTCAAAAACTAACCTAGTACGCATTTGTTTAACACATAAACTTAAAGCGGGCTTCCCGTACGTATAGGAGCCATGGACATATTCAAGCTGTTTGGCCTTTTGAGGAACACATGAGACTAAAAATTAATGAAATGAAATGAAAAAAAAAATTATTCTATCATGCATATGACAAAGTCATTGAAATAACATTGATTTTTTATTTTTTTTAATTAATATACAATGAAATCCTTTTTTGGTGTACGGTTCTATGAATTTTAATACATATGTAGATATACATGACTGCTACCACAATCAAGATATTGAATGGTTCTATCATCCAAAAAAAAAAAACCTCTCACCATATTTCTTCATAATTATACCCCCCCAAGCCCTAATCTGTGATAACTGCTCTCCATCACTTTAAGGGGTTTTGTTTGCTTATTTTCCCTTTTAAGGAATGTCATACAAATGGAATCCCATAGCATATAACCTTTTCAGACTTGCTTCTTTTGCTTACATACTGCCTCTGAGATTTACCCAAGGTGTTACATGTATCGGTAGTATATGCCTTTTTATTGCTGAGTAGTATTCCATTATGTGGATGTACCACAGTTTCACAATTCATCCATTGAAGGGCATCGAAATTATTTCCAATTTTAGTGTTTACAAATAGAGCTACATCAAACTTTTGTGTGTAAATTGTGTGCACGTAAGTTTTCATTCCTTTATGATAAATGCCGAGGTGTGGGATTGGTGGGTTATATAGATCATATATGAAACTGCTAAAATGTTTTCTGGAGTGGATGTATCATTTGGTGTAACCACCAGAAGTGCATGAGAATCCCACTAGCTCCAGCCTCTCTACTGTACTTTATGTCAGTATTTTTTATTTTTGTCATTCTAATAGATAGCCCATTGTCATTTTAATTTTACTTTTCTGATGACTAATGATGTTGGGCATCTTTGTAATGTGCTTATCTGTCATGAATATATCCTCTTCAGTGAAGTGTCTATTCAGGTCTTTTGCCCATTGTAAAATTAGGCTATTTGTCCCTTATTACTGAATTTTGAAGATCTTTATTTTGGATACACATTTTTTGTAAAATAAGCAGTTTGCTAATATTTTCTCCCAGTATATAGCTTGTTCTTTTCCTTCTCTTAGTACTACTTTTTACAGAGCAAAAGTTTTTAGTTAAGAAGTCCAATTTATAAATTTTTTTAATTGAATCTTGGTTTTTTGGTACTGTATAGAAGAACCCTGCCTAATCCAAGGACTCGAAGATTTTCTCCTCTGTTTTTATGTAAAGTGTTGAAATTTTACATTTTGCGTTTAGATCCATGATCTTTGATCCATTCTGAGTTAATTTTATATAAGGTATAAGGTTGGGTTCAAGCACTTTGTTTTTTGTCTTTTTTTTTTTTTCCTATGGGTGGCCAACACCATTTGTTAGTAAATCTATCCTTTCTTCATTGAACTGCCTTTGCACCTTTTCCAAAAATCATTTGACAGTTTTTGTTTGGACTATATTTTTGTATGCTCTGTTTTGTTCCACTGACATATGTGTGTATCCTTTATTCAAGACTATACTGTCTTGATCGTGGTGAGCTTCATGCTAAGTTTTAAAATCTTTTAAGTCCTCCAGTGTTCCTCTTCTTTTTCAAAGGTGTTTTGGGTATTCTAGTTTGCTGTCCTGTAAAAATTTTATAATCAGCTTTTCTATATCTGAATAAATACTGCTGGGATTTTGATTGGAATTTTTCCAAATTTATTGATCAGTCGGGAGAAGATTGACATCTTTACTGTGTTGAGTCTTCTGGTCTATGAATATATGTAGATTATGTGTCTCCATTTACTTAAATCTTTTTTGATATTTCATTAGCATTTTTTAATGTTCAGCATACATACCTGTATGTATTTTATTAGAATTATACCTAAGTATTTATTTTATTTAGAGCTATTATAAGTGTAATTTAAAAAAAAATTTATTCCATCTGCACACTGTGGTTTGTAGGAATGGAATTAGTTTTTGTGTGGTGATCTTGTATTCTAAAATCTTGCCAAATTTTATTTATAAATTCAAGGAGTTTTCTTGAAAAACTCCATGGAGTTTTCTACATGAGCAATCATATCATCTGTGAATAGACATTTTTTCCTCCCAGTCTTTATGCCTTTTATTTCTCTTTCTTGCCTTATTGCACGGGGTAGGATGTTTAATATTATTTAGCATTACATAGAGTATGAGTAGTAAGAATGCATATACTTGCCTTGTTTCTGATCTTAGGGAACAAGCATTTGATCCTTCATGATTAAGTATGATGTTAGCTGTAGGTTTTCATCTATGAACTTTATCAGATTAAGGAAGCTCCCCTCTATTGGTACTTTATTAAGAGTTCTTACCATAAATGGATACTGAATTTTTCAAACTTTTTCTGCATCAATTAGTATGATCTTTTTGTTTTTTAAACTGTTAACATCATTACTTTGATTTTCTAATACTGAGCCAACCTCATAATGGGTATTTACGATAGTGGTATATTATTGGTATTACATGTTACCGGTTTGATTTCTAGCTTTCTTTGAGGACTTTTATGTCTCTGTTCTTAAGGTCTGTAGTTTTACTGTCTTTATCTGATCTTAGTATCAATAATGATGATTTCATAAAATGGGTTGAGTAATATTCTTTCCTCTTCTATTTTCTGTGGCACAAGAAAATGAAGGAAAGAAGGAAAAGAAGGATTTTCATAGTCCCTGTTTTTTTTTTTTTTAATTTTTTATTTTTTATAAACATATATTTTTATCCCCAGGGGTACAGGTCTGTGAATCACCAGGTTTACACACTTCACAGCACTCACCAAATCACATACCCTCCCCAATGTCCATAATCCCACCCCCCTCTCCCCCCCCCCCCCCCCCCCCCCGGCAACCCTCAGTTTGTTTTGTGAGATTAAGAGTCACTTATGGTTTGTCTCCCTCCCAATCCCTGTTTTGAGCACTAGGAATTATCTTCCCATTTCCTGAAGCCAGAAATAGAGTTTCTCCTAGTTTTCTGTCCTTATTTCTCGCCAGCTTTTAGGTTCTGAACTTTTAGATTTTGAACTGCGTTTAGCACAGGCTGTGGAATACAGAGGGAAAAATGACAAACTCACCTCCATTTTGGTAGTATTTTGCACTCTAATCATCTTCTACAGTCTTCTGCTACCTTTACTTTTCAGTGTCCTCCAATAGCTATTTTTGTTTTTAGGTTTTATAATTGCATTCTCTCCACTTTTGGATCTACATAGAGTGGGAGGGATAGGATTCTATCTTCCCTGGAATCCTTAAATAATGTTATTTTTAAGAGAGATTATGCATGAGCCAGGGAAGGGGAGAGAGGGAGAGACAGAATCCTAAGAGGTTCCCTGCCCAGCCCAGAGGCCAATGTAGAGCTCCCATCTCACGACCCGGAGATCATGACCTGAGAAGAAATCAAGAGTCAGATGCTTAACTGACTGAGCTACCAAGGCACCCCTGGAATCCTTAAATAATTTCTTTTTTTAAAAAAGGGAACTGGCAACTAGCAAAGTGCAAGGTATATTAGATGTTTTTGCTTTGGAAGAAAAGGTTCAAAAAAAAAAAAAAAAGCTGAAATATTCCTAAGCCTTGAAACTTCATTTATACTCACATTAGGAACTCAGAATGTCATGTGAGTAAATATGTTTTGGGATTTGTGTTCGTTTTTCTACTGATGAGTAACAGATTAAGCACAAATGTAGTGGCTTGCAGCAACACAAAATTATTATCTCGCAGTCCTCTAGGTCAGAAATCCAGGCCAGTGCAGATGGATTCTCTGCTTGGAATCTCACCAGGCAAAAATCAGGGTGTCAGTTGAGCTGGGCTCTAATCTGGAGGCTCCAGAGAAGAAACTCGGTCTAGTTGTTTGCATAATCCAGCTCCTTGTAGTTGTAGGATCGAGGTCCCTAACTCCTTGTTGGCTACCTCTCAGTTTAAGAGCCACTCATTCCTTCTCACATGACCCCCTCATCCTCAAAGTAGCAATGGTATATAATAGAGCCCTTTTCAGGCTTCAGATGTCTCTGACTTCCCTTTCATATGCCTTTTAAAGGTTTTATATATTTAGGCCTACCAAATCATTTATGTCTGAAATTCAACTGGCCTAGGCTTTTTATCACAACTGTAAAATCCCTTCATAGCACAGCAGTACCTAAAGTAGTTTGTGATTTGATCACTAAGGGAGAGGACTTGGGCAGGGGAATCATCTTTAGAATTCTGCCTATGACAGAACCAGATTAGAATGTTCTGGGGTGCTCTTGCATGAAGTGACCAGATATGTACTTGTGCTGAGTTGGAGACCCAGTGCTGCATATTAATGATGAAAAATAGACACTCACAGAACTTGTTGATTGGCAGCAGATATAATCTCACAAAAAGATACTTGTGCAAGGCCAGGTTTTTGGACCAACTTCTGCAGAAACTGCTGAGCAGTACCCTGAACATTCAGCATTAGGTGTAAAAAGGGTCCAGTAGAAAAGGAGAAACATGAGCAAAGGCCTAGTGGTATGACATAGCAGGAACTGGGAGGAGCAGGCTCTATAAACTCGGATATTTCTGGAACCTTATTGTGTGAGGCAGGCAATGATGGCAGATAAAGAAAGGCAGGGCCTTTTTTTTTCCATTCTAAAAGGAGCTTCGTCTTTTATACCATAGGTAAAGAAGAGCCAATAGAGAGTTTTAAATAGGGGTGAGCCAATCAGGATTGCATTTGAAGCAAATCATTTGGAAATTACTCTGGAGACTGTATTAGCAGGAATTGGTCTAGACAGAGAAATCATTCAGGAGGTTTTATAATAGCTGAACAATATCAAAGCCATGGAGGGAAAAAATGGGGACTGGTTGGAATGCTGGAGAGGAGATTGGATTCAAGCGATATTTTGGAAGTAAAATTGACAGAACTTAATCTTTGAGTGGATTTGGACCAGGAAAAGAATATGAAATGGGTTTAAAAAAATCAGATTTCTGATTTGAGTCACCTGGTAGATTATAGAGCCATTAACTGAGACAGGGAATAGCGCATGCCCAAGAGGAATAAATGGAATGTTTTAGATAAAATGATTTGATGAGCCTAGGAGAGTTCAATAGGAAGGAAAAATTCATTCATTTTTTTCCTTCATCACATCATTAAATACCCACTTAGTTTAGTACTCACTGTGGACCAGACAGGAGCTTAGGCACTCAGAATACTAAGATGTAGGAGAGCCCATACTGTCCGGGAGCTCACAGTTCACTGGCCTGGGACAGATACATAAGAAGTTAACTCTAAAAATTATAATAACTAGGTGGCTGTCGAGCCACTGTGCACAGGGTATTCTGGAAGCAGAGGATGGGCAGCATCTTCCTTGGCTATAGGGTCAAGAAAGACTTCTGAAGGAACTGATTCAAGGACTACGTCTCAAAGGGTGAGATAGGCAAAAAAACAGAGGTTTAAATGTTTTTTTCCTGTGTCACTGGGACCTTGAGATTGGATCCTTGTCAAGGTAGTAGTCAAGCGACTCTCTGAAGATATGGCAGGTGTATATACATACCCTTCCACTAGTGCTTTAAAGTCTTCAGTTAGGGGACGTGGATCCCTTTGGTTCAGCAGTTGGCTGAGGTGGCCATTTGGGCAACTTCCTGAATGGATCACTAAATTGGTTCTATGACTACAGAAGGAACACTTCAGACTCTTAATTTAAGTCTGCGTGTTACAAATCCAGACCAAAGCAGGTCGCTCCTATCTGCTGTAGCTTTTGTTTTGGTTTCCTCTTGTTCCTTTCATCTCTTAAGATTGTCTTCTTTTTTGCATTGTTGTAAAGGTGGTATTATTTACTGTGAGGCCACAGAATTTGGAAACCCACATGAAAGGGTAGAGAGGCAGAACAAATAAATGTATGGGTTGTTTGAACCATCCAGTCCTCCTAAAGTATTTTGCCCACCAGCTTCTTTCAGTACTCCAAAATCTACAAATCAAAAATAATGCCTTTCAATGTGTGGGGCTGGTATAACCAGATACTTCCCTGAAGAAGAATAAAGTCGGGCCCCTTCCTCACACAGTACTTACACTCACACAGTACTCAGGAGTTAGTGCAACAAAATCATAGACCTGGGGCACCTGGGTGGCTCAGTCAGTTAAGCATCTGCCTTCAGCTCAGATCATGATCGCAGGAAGGGATCTAGTCCTGCTGCCCACCTCTGGCTGCCTGCTCAGCAGGGAGTCTGCTTCTCCATCTGCTCCTTCCCCCAACTTGTGCTTGCACACACACACTCTCCCTCTCTCTCTCACTCCCTCTCTTGCAAAAATAAATAAAATCTCTTGAAAAATAAATCATAGATCTAAATGTAAGAGGTAAAAACTATAAAACTTAGAAAAGAAAACTAAGTGTCAGTCTTTGTGACCTTGGGTTAGCAATGGTTTCTTAATATGACCCTAAAAGCACAAGCAAAATAATAAATAAATTGGACTTCACAAAAATTAAAGTCTTTTGTGCTACAGATAATACCTTCAAAAACCTGAAAAGACCATCCACAGAATGGGAGGAAATGTTTGTGAATCCTATATTTGGTAAGAACTTGTATCCAGAATATAAAGAACTCCTACAATTCAGTAATAACTCCTATAATTCAATAACTCATTTTAAAATGAGCAAAGGATGTGAATAAACATTTTTCCAAGAATATATACATATGGCCAATAACCAAATAAAAAAGCACTCAACATCATTCATCATTAGGGAAATAGAAATCAAAATCACGGGGCGCCTGGGTGGCTCAGTGGGTTAATCCTCTGCCTTCAGCTCAGGTCATGGTCTCAGGGTCCTGGGATCGAGCCCCACGTCGAGCTCTCTGCTCAGCAGGGAGCCTGCTTCCCCCTTTCTCTCTGCCTGCCTCTCTGCCTACTTGTGATGTCTCTTTGTCAAATAAATAAAATAATATCTTTAAAAAAAAGAGAGAGAGAAATCAAAATCACCATGGGCTACTACTTCATACCCACTAAGATGACTGTAATCAAATATGACCCAGCAATCCCACTCCTAGGTAGATACCAAGAGAATTAAAAACATGATCACATAGGAGCGCCTGGGTGGCTTAGTGGGTTAAAGCCTCTGCCTTTGGCTCAGGTCATGATCCCAGGGTCCTGGGATCGAGCCCTGCATCGGGCTCTCTGCTCAGCGGGGAGCCTGCTTCCCCCCTCTCTCTCTGCCTGCCTCTCTGCCTACTTGTGGCCTCTGTCTGTCAAATAAATAAATAAAATCTTTAAAAAAAAAAACATGATCACATAAAAATTTACACATAAATGTTCATAATGGCATTATTTATAATAGCCAAAGAGTAGATACGACTCAAATGCCCATTAACTGTTAGTGGATGAACAAAATGTGGTGTATCCATATTTGGGTGTATTATTCAGCCACAAAAAGGAAGAAAGTACTAACGATATGTGTTTCAATGGGAATGAACCTTAAGAACTTTTACTACACTAGCTAAAAGGAACCAGACCCACAAGGCAAGATATTATGATATTATGTAATTCTGTTTATACAAAATGTCCAGGATAGGCAAATCTATAGAGACAGAAATTAGATTAGTGATTTCCTGAGGCTAGAGGTAGGGAATGTGTGGGGAGGGACTGCTAAGTGGTTTGGGATTATTTTTGTTGTGGTGATGATAATGTTCTGGAAGTAGATAGAGGCAGAAATTGCACAATCTTTTGAGTTTGCTAAAAATCATTGAACTGTACACTTTAAATAGGTAAATTCAATGGTGGGTGAGTTAACCTATCGATAGGAGGTTTAAAAAAAAACCAATTCCTTTAAGTTACTATGTTTTTTCTGTTTAAGAAAATACGGGGAACAGGGAGCATTTTGGTATTGCAAAGGGTGACTCAGATGTCTGATCCTTTCTGGTGGACACCTAGCCAGAAGCAGGACTCTCCGAGTTTTGCTGGGCCCAATTAAAGAATCACATGAGAAGACACACTTTAAAAGAATTACCTCAGGGAACATGGATGGCCAGGAGAAAACTGTAAGGCGCTAACACCTGAGGAAGGTGAAAAGAGGTCCTCCTTATGAAGAATGATATAGAAACTAACTTTATCTGCTTAATAATCTTGCCGTTAGCTTCATATGGGACTGTGTCTTATATCTACTCGGTCTTCAGTGAAAAGAACACCTGTGAGGTTCAGTACGCTCAAACATAGGCGAGACACAGCGTGCCAGGCACTGGGTATAAAGACATATGACATGCCCTGCCTTCACAACAATTATAGTCTTAGGTCTTACTGATCATGAAAACAGAAATAAGAAGGCAAAAACAGAAAAGTAAAGCTGGTCCGTTTAAAAAAAAAAAAAAAGCTTGTCAGTCTCTATGTCAGGTGCTGAGTAGCAAATAAGGACAACACCTGGTGTCTGTTGCGTGTAAAATGGACTGAGGGTTTGAAGAGATCTCCGTGTACACGTTACATTGGATGGGGTGTTTAAATGTTTTAGAATGCGGAATGTAGGGAACGATGTAAGGGACCCTCCTGGCTCTCAGCAGGGCACAAAGGGGAAGCAAAGCTTTTCTACATACACTTGATCAGGGAATAGGGCAGAGAAGGCTACTTCAGCTAGTCAGTTGGACAGATATTTATTGACACTGTATTTGTGTCAAACTTTGTGCTAGATCCTAAGGGAAGTCCTTTTACCTTGGAAGAAAGAATGTCAGTTCCAGTAACAAACTAAAATAGCTGCTTAATTTTGGCTCAGAGTGGGAGGGCGGAAATAGATGTCCATGCGTGGCCTTCACCCTATCAGGAACAGTCACATGGATTGAGACACAATGGAAGGCACGCGAGTAGTCCAGGGAAAGTGGTCCTTCAAGTAACTACATGGGAAGAACAGTTAGATGACGAGTAAAAGAATTCCAACACCTGGCATCCTACTGAGTCCATCGTACAAGTGTGGGGAGACTTAAACAGGGAAGCAAGGGTTTCTATTCAATGGCAGAGCTTCAGTAATTTTCTTCTCTTTTTCAATTCTATAGCAGACATCAACTTGGACATATCAAAGCCTTTGAAAGCAAACCTGAGTTTTACCAAGTTGGATCAGATAAACAATTTATTAAAGAAGATAAGAAGTACACACAGCAAAGAGACATCAGCGCCATCAGACACCTCACTGAATAAGGATGAGTTTCCAACCTCAAAATGTTACCGTGGAAAATTTTCAAAATCTAAAGTTCATGGTGATGGAACACAGAAGATTCCATTTCAAGAAAATATGTGGAGAACTGTTTCTTGCTTTCAGAAAGTTTCTGTCCATACTACTCAGATTGTGGTCTCCATGGAAACTGTCCCCCATCCTAGTAAACCATGCCTGTTAGCATCTTTGTCAACCCTCAGTGGAAGCCTTAATGTCAAAGCAACACAGAAAATACCTGGTAAGTCACAGAAAGGGGGAGAGGGAGATGATAATATGGTTTTTGGCATCTGAAAATGCGTAATTTTAAAGATTCATGTTATGTAGAGTTAAAAGGTTTTTTTTTCTTTTTTTTAGAGGTTAAAAGTTTTAAGGACCATTACAGAGGGGGACATTTTTTGTGATCTTATTTTAAGAGCTAAGTTTGTAACAAATCCTTTGAACCTAAATATTTTATCACCTTAAATGAATCTGTTGGTATCCATCTCTTCGGGTATGTTCCTACAAATGTCTGTAAAATCATCCACTTCTGAATTCCTTTTTACCTAAAATAGCATAGTGGAACAGTAGAATATCAAGTTTTGTGAACCCTCAGAGCAGTGTTTCTTGAAGCATGGTCGCAGAACCAACAGCATCAGCATTACCTAGGAACTCGTTAGAAATGCCAGGTTTCAGACCCCACTCCTGACCTACTGAATCGAGAACTCTGGGTGTGGAGCCCAGAAATCTGTGTTCCAAAAGCTCTACAGATGATTCTAATGCACTATATGAAGTTACTGGTAACAGTTTATTTAAAAAGAGAGAAGTTGTTCAGGTGGCAGCTATGCTACACAAAGTGTAGCAAAAACCAAGGTTCAACTTGGCAAGGACAATGCCATTGACCATGCCAGCAATACCTGGAAGAGAAGGGCTATGCTTCAGTACCTAGCCTAGCACAGGGTGGTATGGGGCTCTGCAAACTGGATGGCAGTTGATGGGTGGAGAGGTGAGAAATTAACAGGCATCTGCCTCTTTCTCTTTTGTTACCATGACGGAAATGTTAATTTGCTTTTTCACACTGAAAAATGGTAGGCAGAAAGAATTGGAGGAGGGGAAGAGAAAAGACAAGGTACAGGTGGGAAATAGCAGTTTTCAGTCACAGAACCTGCTACTGGAGGAGTCCAGGGCACAATGCCAGAAATTCTACTTTGAAAGGCAAAAGTAGCATAAAGGAAACCTTTTTTTTCCACTTTAATTTGCAGGAAAGAATTGGGGCTAGAGGGATGGTGTAGGGGATAAAGTAAATCCGAAAACTCTCTATAACTTAGTTGCTTACTAAAAAGTGGTTAAGTGGCAGCTGGAGACCCCCCGGAACATAGTTCCATATAGCCAGTTTGGGCACAGTAGTTTAAGAGATAAAGGAAAAGTTTTATGGTTGAGAAGTATGAATTTTAGGCCAAAAAGTAGATGATTTATTTCTTTCTCACCAGAAACATTTGTGACCAAGCCAGCTAAAAGCACTGTATTTTTTTTTATTGTCTTAAAAGTTAGAAATGAAAAATGTAAGGTCCATGGGACATGAAAGACTATGAAACACTGGAGGCTGCAGTGTCTGATTTATCCACAAATAAATTGCAACCCAGACAACACTGACCGGTTCCCACGCCTTTCCAGTTGTACCTTAATCATAGCAGGGAAAGGTTAGGACGCAAACAGAGGGGAAGAATTTAAATGGACTGTCCTCAATTCTAGGTCCTTTTCTGTCTTGTTTTATTCGTTTGCTACTCATATTTTACCCACTTTTAATGGTGTCTGTCCTCAATAAACATCTCTATAATGTCGTTAAAATCCTCTCACTGAGCTCCACAAGATAGTGGACTCATTCTGCTTTTGTAGCTTGTTTCCCCCCCGACCCCCTTCATCCTGGAAAAACTACATACCCCATCACTTTTACAATTATGCCCTTCAATCTAGTTAAACACAGAAACAGAATCTATAGCTCCTACGAAGACAGATTGTATACAAGTGTAATGTGTAGTGTCCAACAAACGTTCTCAAGGAGTTACTTGTGTCAACAAACCAAACCAAATTGAAGTTAGCTATTCAATGGGAACAATTTTATTATGAAAACATAACGAATGCCAAATCTGTTTTCTCTACATTTCTTCTTCATGGAGCAGCATGCCCAGTTTAAAAAGATAACAACGTTAGCAAGATAATCATTAATTATAATCAAATAAAATAAGAGTGTGTTAAGTTCTAGCTATTGCTAATAGCTGATTTCAGGGAAATTATAATTGCAAGATTATAACATATTTTTCAAAAATTAATTTATAGCTTAGCAAAACTTTTTAAAAGCCAAATATCATTTTGAAGCCTTGAACATTAATTTCATTATATAGTTGAATACCTTAAAAAGTCATGCTTTTCAACCTGGATGAAATATACTCAAATATACATGCAAGATATATTTTTGATGAGTGGTAAAAAGTATCCCTCACACCCTCCCTCCAAAAAACCCTCCTACCAGTAGTTATATTTCTTTTTGTATTCTGCAAGTGACATCGTTCTGCATTGAACTAAACTCTTTTATAGTATATCTTTGAGCTGAACCGAGTTAATGTCAGATTTTTATAGTTTGAATCTAATACAGAAATACCTAACTGTGTCTTTGATTTTATAGTTTATATAACTATTGTGACCATCTGCAGCAGCTGCACTTTTCAAATTATTTGCTGAACCAAATTGAGCACAGTGACAAAAGTAGTCATCTCAGATGTACTATTAAACAGAGAGAGAAAAAGGAGCTTTGCCTTGGTACAGTATAGCCATCTGCTGTACAGATGTTATTGTATAGAATGACTTAAGATAAAATAATTGTAGAAAATTTTCATTAAAACCTCAACAATTTGCACTTGTTTATGTGAATCTGCATAACTCCCCAATGAGACAACACACTTGGGGTTTCTTTGGTTCTCACTCACTTTCCCTTTGATCCTTTTTGATGTGCTGACTTTAATAAACACAGTCAAAAACACTGCAAAAACATCATGGAAAAAACTACAAAGGAACAATTATAGCAGCAGAAACTACTCTAATCCCTAACTTACGCAAGCTATTTTTAGTGAAATATTTTTTTTAACACTCTTTATGTGACAATGTTATATAAACAGGGTAAAACAGTCCTTTCCAGATGAGTTTTAATTTAGGAGCTGAAATAGATTTGTAATGCCAGAGGAATCTTATGTTCTAAGTAATATTTAGAGAAACACAATGGGGAATGTGTTGTAGGCATGTTTCCTTGCTTCTGAAAGGTACAAAAAATATTTGAGTTCATTTAATGATTGTATTTTTTATCATCGAAACTGTCATAAGCTTATGGGACGAGTATGGGGGAAAGGGAATAATAAAAGCATGAGAAAGGAAGGTTAATCTTCTTCCCAAGACACTGGCAATACACTTAAATCTAGGATGGTTTCATATTCATTTACTGGTTTTTGCAACAAAATATGTACAAATTATTTGCTGAAATGTGCTCATCATTTGAACCAATATGAAATGGTTGAATATTTTCAATTTAAAAAAGAAAAAAAATCCACAAGTTCTTCTTAGCCTTCTGTACTATGCTGTGACCCTAAACTATTAGAGTTTCAAGGGACTTAATTTTTTTCCAAATTCTACTCTGCAGATGCTAGGGTAACAACAACTTATAATAACCTGACTTTTATTTCTGCTAGAATAGTTACCTTCTCCCATATGTCTTTGGTAAAATGGCTCTGAAGTCTGATTCTAGTAGACGTAGTGCTTTGATTTTTTCAGTTGGTATATAATACTGAAAAAAATAACAAAATGAATCCCATTTAGAGATTCTATCTTATTTTCAGAAACATTTTTATTTTGGAAAGGCTGATAGTCTTTCTTTTGCTGTCTATTAAATCCATCCCATTCTGTAGTATGTTCTTTTAAAAACGACCCCCTTCCCCCCACCTACACACATAACACAATCTTTTTTTGCCGTTTGAAGTATGTCGTTTTAAAGAAACCATAAGTATATAGCTATAAATTGTGAACACAGTGTAGCACTTTCCACAGGCAGGGTGGGGAGTGAGCTGCAGACTTTAGCTCCCCTTGTCAGAGTAAATTATGGCTCTATTAGGGCGGCACTCCTTTAGATTTTGGCAAAGGAGGGTACACGATTCAGGCTGTGGAATGGCTATGTTTTAGGCTGCCTCGCTGTTGCTCAGGGACGCTTAGATTAGCAAACTCCATGGAGATAAGAAAAAGGGAAATGGGATATGAACAAGTTCAGTGACACAAAGGATTGGGGGAAGAGCCTAAGTGAGGCCATCTTGGTTCTCATTTTAGTCAGAAATTGGAGAAAGTTGCAAGGATTCCCTATCCATAGGCACTTAGGGGACTTGTCATCCATGGCAGAAACAATGAGCTGAACTCCTTCTGGTCAAAGAGCTGTCGTTTAAATAGCTTTCACCATCCCCGCCTCTGTCATCCAGATGCACTTATCTATGTGTATAAACAAAAATAGAGAGAAAGAAAGCATAGCCGCATTATTTTTCACATAGACAAATGCCTCTTCTCGTGTTCACTGAATTCAAGAGCAATA
Organism: Mustela nigripes; assembly: GCF_022355385.1. Taxonomy (NCBI): domain Eukaryota; kingdom Metazoa; phylum Chordata; class Mammalia; order Carnivora; family Mustelidae; genus Mustela; species Mustela nigripes. Next base: position 160,632,933 of record NC_081559.1, read on the forward strand.
AAACATAAAGAAAAAAAGTTCTTTTTCATGTACTGAAAAAATGAAATCTGGTCATTAATTGATGCAAAGTGGAGCTCCAGCTTTTCATTCCATAGTTAACTGGATCTCCTGAGGAAAATCTCTTAAGGCCTTGTCATAGCTGTTGGATGTGGCAGAAATGCAAGTAAGCCTAAGGGGAAATAAAACATTAAATTAGATATGACTACCTAAAATAATATGTCGCAACAGCAAGCCATTTACAACACCCCAAAGACTTTTGTTACTTTTAAGAAATAGCTTCTCTTTCCAGTGCCTGAACAATAGGAGATGAATGCTTTGACAGTTAAAGCCGGAGGACACACTTGACTTTCAAGCTGCCACTGAGGATTGAAGTGGAGGTACAGCTTGTAGACAGCTATACAAATCACTAACAAACCTTAATGAGTATTGGGTGTGGGCATCAGGGTCCTGTCATTTTTGACACTATATCCCAAGTAGCATAAACCCAACACTCAAGGAAAGGTGGGGACCTCATCGAGTCTGTAACATCTGGGATTTTATTTGTCATTTTGGCATACCCCGCAAGCGCAAAAGAAAGAGTAAAAGGGGATTATCTTGACAATGAAATGAGTTACTGAATCTTGTGATAATGAAAAGCAGAAGAATTCTAATGCCTTTCTATAGTCCCTGAGGTAGAGGTGCGTTTATAGTTTTGCAGAAGTAAAATGGAGGCAGGCAGAACAGATGGCCTAGAGTCTGTGAAACATGACACCCCTCACCCCACAACTGAGTACCACTATTAATCCTGGTCCGATTCTCTCTTATTACTTTATAACAAGGTTCAAAGTTGCTACTGATGAACTAGTGTGTCCCTCTTACTTTACTCTTAAAATTACCTATAGATTATGGATTCTCTTCAGCAGTGATACTTTCCTGTGTATACTGAGGACTGTTGAGACATTCAAAAGAAGTAGAATAGGAAGTTCTAAAAATTAAATGAGAAATAAGGAGAAAAAAGTAAAATTCTCATTACTTTTTTCCAAACTAGTGTTTCATATTGTTTCTCTAATATGGTGGGAAATAAAAATCATAAGTGTATAAGATGCTGTCTGGGGGAGTAATTCTCTTGTCCTCTTCTTAGAAAAATCACACACGATGGAGAAGAAATCCCACCATGCAAATTTTATTCCCCTTGTTGTAATTATTACATCCAATAATATATGATTAGCTGGAATTTTGGATAATAATAGGTAATATTAATACTATTACCTTTGATCTTTTTTCGCACCCTTAGAAAGAGAGGTAACAGATCAGGAATATTTGATGTTTTGTTTTGTTGTTTTTTTTTTTTAAGTCAAAAAACCCACTGGGAGATGAATGCTGTTCAGACACATTTACTGGGATATTTAAATATTTCTGTTTCAAAAGCTTTGTGCATTTTTTAAAATGTCTTACATGATTATTATTCTTTACATACATTTTTTGTTTTAGTGCTAGGTGGTCACCGTAGCTGCTTTGGATTCTAACAGGAAACCTTTAAAATACATAGGATAGTTACTTTAGAAATGAAGATGATAACTACTCAGTTGCATTTCTGATGTGTTAAAAATCCTCTAATAAGCAAACAGCTTCAGATGTCAAGCACTGTCATGTGCTCTGTGTAGTGAACATCGTGTACCTGCCCAGCCTTTCGTAGAGGGAGATGAGCTCATCTCAGAGAGATAACCATCTCTGACTTTTTCTTCTGATTCATCATCGACCTGAACTCCATTTGAACCTTGTTAGACAAAAAACAAGCAGAATTCCTGGCCCAAACTATAAAATATAATTAAGCCCTTTTGAAATGATGTGTAAAAGAACATTGCTGTACCCCCACTTATAACCACTACCACCACCACAACCAATAAAGTTAAATCAAGCACTGCCTGTAATGGATTAAAATAATAAATGTTCCTGGATTTCAGTGTTTGAAGTACTTGAAGAAAACAGGCTCCCAGCAGCCCGGGTAGCTGAATGCAGGAGAGACATTTATTAATGACGAGTTCAAGGATTTGGCCTGTTTAAGATCATTACTTTCTGTTTACCGTGTGTTACACATCTTTTATATTTTTTACACAGCCCACATGTGTCCACATGCAATAATGAAAGCTTTTTTTCCAACAAAAGAATTGTTAATTGTGTAAATATGGTTCTCTTGGGGAATGTGAAGTCTTCATAGGACTCTGCTTCCTCCTAATGAGAAATCCAGTACAATTATACTCTTCCAAGTCTATCCACCTTCAATCTTGTCTCTAGCCACATTGGTCTATTTCTTCCTATTGTTTTTAGTTACCAGATTCTAAACTTAATCTAGACTGCTAGAAAACTGTTGGCCGTAGGTTCGATACGTTAGAGTTGTGTCCCATTGCATTGGACTTTGTATGTTTTAAGTAGTATAGGGAAAAAAGTGCTCTTTATTTCTTTTCCTAGTTTTCACAAAGGTATGGTAAAGAATGATTTTTCTAGTTTTAGGTACATTTGGGAAGGGGAAAGGGCAACTGATAAAAATTTCCCATATATACATTTTTAAAACAATGTTCTATAGACAGGAGAAAAAAGGGCCTTTGAGACAACACAAATACTATCAGTTGACATAAAGATATCTCACTTCAAAGTGCTGTTAGAGAAGAAAGTTTCCAGTCCCAGTAATGAGGAGATCTCAGTAGCCTCTCCTCTGCATCTTAATGGTAGCACCCTATAGGTCAGTAGTAGGTGAAATGAACAAGAACTGTTGTAGCCCTCCATGCTGGGACAGTGGAAAAAGTGAAGATTAGGAGGAAATCTCTCTCCCTCACTCTACTGAACTTGTGACAGCATTTAGTTTTGCCTATGGTCACAGCATATTGCCCTCCCATCCACATCAGCCATGAGTAGGCTATTTGCTAGGAAAGTTTCTGGCCTAGCAACGTTGTCAGTGATGAGTGACTGAGGACACATCCTAGATGTTCTTTTACTTTCTGGCTGGGCGTCTGGACCTGTAGGCTATGTTGGCATAACATACTGAGGCCATGCAGGACAGCTGAGGACGGGAAAAAGCATTTATTCACAACCCTGTTGCCAGTTGGAAAAATGAAATTACTAAGAGCTAACTAAATAGCAGTAGTTTTTATAGAGCAACCTGGTTGCTGGAAGGAGGCAGACAGAATCTGAATCCTAGCCTTGCTACTTACTGGCAGTTGATGGTGGTAAAAGTTACAACACAGCTCATTTCCGAAATGAAGGCAAAAATACTGAATTCACAGGCCTGCTGAAAGGATTAGGTGAAATAATGTACTCAGAATACCCTACACATTCCTTGGCACAAATGTATTAAATTCCTCAATAAATATTGGTCTTTTTTGTATCTTCCTTCCTTTCCCTCTCTCAGCACCATGTGAATGCTGAAGTCATAGGTCATTAAATTTTCGAGTTGCAAGTTATCTTAAAGATCATCCTTTTCTTTATCAAGAACCCTTTTTTTTTTTTTAATCTAATTCTCTCATAGATCTCATGATCCAAACACATTGCATTTAGGATGAGATAGCTAACGTAACTACACCAACTCGATATGACTGTAACCAAAAAGAAAAATTTACTGCACTTCCAAGCTTGTTTCAGATAGATTCATGATTTCTTTCGGGGTCTTTGAAATATGGAAAATACCTCATGAACCACCCTTACTATGTGGAACTCTCTCAGGTCAAAGAACCTCAGGTGGAGGCCCACTGAGCTAATCCTAACTCCCCCCTTAAGCTAAGGATGAAAGATTAAGTGATTTGCCCAGCGATATTCTGAGGTGGAGTGAGGACTAGAATAGGTCTCCTGGCTTTTGATTGGTCACTTATATCAGACTTAAAACACCTGGATTATGCAGATCAAGACAAATTTCTAAGCAGTTGTAGTAAATTGTTAAGCAAGTCATTTTGCTTTCAACACTGTTTGAGGAAGTTTATACCAATTCTTCCATCCCTGTAACTTACTTAAAAAAACTTTGATTCACAGCAGTCTCCTCACATAATTAAATTAACCAGCTACCACATTCATCTAAGGAACTTTTGAAGTGTGTATTTACTGTTGTTTCTTCCTCTAAGAAGGTTGCTATACACGTTCCAGTATGCATGGTCGGATCTGCCGGTCTGGTTATAAGAAAGAGAGAGAGAAAGGAAGGAAGGAAGGAAGGGAGGAAGGAAAAAAAAGAAATGGCTACATGGTCCAATAAAGTTTTATTTTTCTAATAAACTGACACAACTGTGAAAACAGTGAGCATTGTGGCAGTTGGAGAGGAAGAAAGAGGCCAAGCTTATCCTCCATTACCCTTTTTGGTATTTTTAGTTTAGTTTTTCTAGAATCTGAGAGTTCTAAAACATTTCTCAAAAAATACCTCTCCCAGACAAAGACCAGATAAAAATAACCAACTTGTAGACATTTTCATCTTTGATGAGTAATTCCCTCTTAATTTATGTGAAAGAAAAAAAAAAGAAGTCCCATTTCTGTTACTTGTCATTTTATTATGGCCAAAAGAGGTTTGTGTTAGAGCCTTAGAGCAGGAGGATGGCAGGGGTGGGGGGGAGGGTGGTTATTCAGCAGTGAGGACTGGGTGAGAGTACATGGGGATTGGAAACCCCACCCATGGCAAATCATCAGACTGGATGGGATACATGTTAGCAAGGGGACCACCCGGTTAGGCTAAACTTTGTAGTAAATTTGTTCAAGAGCATCAGCAGCACTTTCAACATAAATGTAGTTCTCTAACAGCTTTGTTTTGTTCTGTTTCATATATTCATCTTGTGCTGTATTTTAGTTTATATTAATCTTATGCTACATTTTAGTTTACTACATTAATAGGTATAAACATATAGGCATATTATAAAATAGAATGTAATTAAATACAATCTGATCAACTTACATATTCTGATGGGGTTGGGGACAAGGTTTATTTATTTTGTTCATGGTTAAAGTACTCAACTGCCATTTTTTATGTACTTTAACATAATTAGTTGAAGGAACTAGAAATGAGAAGAGTTTTAATCATCTCTTTATGAACCATACTTAGAAAAAATTTTTGGTTATCTCTTTATGGATCATCTCTTCGTAGGTCTTTATAAAAATTTGTTTCTTCCTCACTTTTTTAGGCACCCTGATGCTTCCACTATTATGCAAATTGACCTGTAGCTGTATCTAACCCATGCTTGCTGATTTTCTGGTAGCCTTAGATTGTTTCCAGCTGTATAAAAAAATACCTGGATGTGTTTTGCTAGTACATGTCATCACTGAGTACTCTTCCTCATGACATACAGAAGCCCTGATTCGGATTGCGTTTTGCACAGTCAGCATGTAGAGAATAGGAGCCTTACCAAGTGTCTAGTAGAGACTGACGATGCAGAGCTGGCAGCATTTTGTAAACATTCTCCAAAACAAGTGGTTTGCATTTATTAGTCTTCCGAAGAAGGATTTGAAAGGTCATGAAACTACTTGTTCCTTGAACTAAATTTTTACACTCAATGAAGAGTATGTCAGTATGCAAACCAAGCAAGATTATTTCTGTTTATGGTACCAGTTGTTTCTGAAACTGCTTCTCAATGTTGTTACACCTCATTTAGTTTAATTAAATATCTGCCATTAGTTTGCTAGGGCTGAAATTAAAAATATAAACACAGATTTTTGAAAGAGGCCAATGGAAAAATCAGGCAGAAAAGCATTCTTTTGAATAGAAGGAAGTAGAAGAGGTTATAGACTCGGTCAAAATGACCTGATCACACAATTGCTAAATGCAGTGTGGGGTCCTGGATTGGATCCTGGAACAGGAAAAGGACATGAGGGGAGTAATGTGAAATTCAAATGAGGTCTATAAATTGATAGTATTGAGATTAACTTACCGGCTTTTGAGAATCATATTATAGCTGACGGAAGTTAGCTTATGTAATTGTTAACTTGAAGGGAAGCTGAGTGAAGGGTATCAACTTTGCTGTAAAAGCCTAATATTATTTCGAAGTTAAAAGTTTTTTAAAATGACCTGATAAGTGTTTGAGTAACTTTACTAATATTCATGCTTTAAAAGTTTAAGTGACCATTTAAAATCTTACATTTCCACAGCATAGTTCTTTAATTTTTTTTCTTCTCTCTATATTGTTTTTGGAAATTTAGGAGGAAAACGAACAGTTCAGAAGATGTAAAGGATAACCTATATATCTGCCAGCTGAAACAAACGTAAACGTATTGTCCTATTTGCAGTGTGTGCGCACACACACGTACACATAGAGATAAAATGAGATAAAATGTCACAAAATCATGTGGCTTTTTCTAGCGCTAAGAAGATAGCTCTTTATAGTTTTTACATGTAGTCATTTTATCCAACGAAGCACATTCATAGTCCACTAGGAAGGAGACAAACACATTCCTTAATGCACTTTCTGTTGCCATTTCTACCAGATTTGAAATGTCTAAGTATCCAGTTTACATGAACTCTTGAGTATTCTCCATGGCCCTGGATGTATGTGTGTGGCTGTACATAAAACAAGATTCATTTCATCCCAAGGAAGGTATTTAGCATGTTTCCTGATAAAAAAACAAACAGGAGAGGACGATGTCCCATAGGCTAGCTTCTCACAGAGTGAAAGAAAGGGAAAAGGAAAATTAATAACCTTGTCACGGGTCCCAGGGATTACTTTCATATTTTGTGGTAAAAGTGTGAAGTTTGGTTTACCATTTATAAATGACCCTTTGTGAAATTTATCACCACTCTTTATTATTAAGTGATCATCATCATCTCTTATTACTGGTCATTTACGCCAAGATTAAAACCACTTGAACTAACACTTTTTTTATTATTTTGTTGTAACTTTTAAAAAAAAAAAAAAAGAATAGCAGGAATTGTTCAAAAGGGAACAGAGACTCTGTTTTAAACTTAAAAGCTGCTACTTGTGGGCAACCCTTTCTGTGGTGGCACCAGTAACCGGAACCCCTTACTGAGGAGCAAAGCCGCAGCCCACTGGTGTGTGTAGTCAGTGTGCTGGGCCAATGGGCATGTGGGGGTTGGGTTAAATCAGTTGCATAAGCTTCCCAAGCAAACCACACCTCATTTCCTTGTAGGTGTATGGCACAGAAGAACAGAGAAGGGGGCAGAAAGGATCAAGCAGGGCACACTTATGTCTGTGCCTTTGGACATAGACTTATGTCTATGCCTGTGCTCTGTCCTCACTGCCAACATAAGCATCTTCCATTCCCTTTGGCCCCTGTGTGTTTAAGCAAGTCCACAATCCATGCTGCTAGACCTGCGATAGAGGCAAGTTCAAACTGTAAAAGGATGACAGAGGTTTAAGAAGAGAGTGAGAAGTAGACTTATTATTGGGGAAAAGAAAAGAAAAAAATGACAAGAGACTTAAATATAGGTACACAAATACTTGATTAGAGTGAAAGAATTAACAGTACAAAGAAGAATACAAAGCAAAAAAAAAAAAAAAAAAAGATTTGTTTGATAGTAGGGAAATGTCCCTGTTTTTTAACAGTGTCAATATTACACATGATGTTGGTTGTGTTTTCCCCTCTAGTACTTCCTGAGATCTTGGAACTTGAGGCTGATAAATTGCCAAGGAAAAATCTGGTGTGAGAAAAAAATGCAAATTATTTACTTTACCTTCGTATACCCAGTATGTTGTAGATAACCTGTAAATGTTGGTTGAGTAATGAATCCATGTACGCATAAAAACCACGGTGGAGGTGATCTCAGATATCCAGAAGGCTCACAGTTAGAAGCATGGGAGTAGCACTGGCTTAAGAAATTAGGCATGGTTATGAATTACTCTCCTAAGAAATTGTCCTTAAAGCCTTGAGGGTAGAGAAATTCACTGGAATAAGGGATTAGAGGTAAGGAGTAAGAATAGAAGATTGTGGGTTACCCTTGGCAATCCCTTTACTTAGAGACTGTCTATCAGGTGGGATGCTTTGGCTTGTAAATGACAGAAAACCCAACCAAAGCTGATTTGGGACTTGGCACTGTCCTTAGGCGTGGCAGAATCCATTAAATCTCCCCTCCCTGTTACATAGCTTTGGCCTCAGACGCCACATAGGGACTGCCAGCAGCTCCAGCGCCTTCATTTTCTTAACTTCAAAGCCAGGGAGCAAGAGAAAAGGTCACTCTTCCAAAGGTATTACTGTACCTCATTGATTTTCATTGAATCTCACACACATGCCTGAACCAAAGCCAACTCCGAACAGTATCAAACACGAAAATCAATAAGTCTGGCCAGTTTCCAGCCCTACAAGCCTACTTTCTGGCAAAGCAGTCCTTAGATTCTATTATCGCTGAAATAAAGCTACAGCTGGAATAGTGCCTACCTCAGTTGTAAGGTCTCTGTATCTCGGGTACATTGTGCCTCCTCCTGCTCTCCTCACCACACACCTGAGTCTGCCTGGCTTTCCTCTTGTTGCAGGCTCCCAGGTGTTGGCCTGACCATTGGCTTCCTACTGGGCCATTTTTCTGAGATCACAGTCCCGACCTTTATCTTTATTCTCCCACGGATTCTAGGTATCCCATTCTCTCTACCAAGCAAAAAAGAATAGGATTTGTATGACTACAGTGAAGTGTTCATGCATTTAACAGTGTATGCAGTGACACAAAAGCTGTCAGTATTTCTATATTTATTTGTAATAATTCAAGTTTAGAATTTTTTCTCATGTCCTTCCTCACCCCAGGCGATAAATACTTCTAATTGTATAACTTTGGGGAATTAAGAAAAGCCTTCTATCAACCCTACTTAAGTTCTTTGAGAAGAGATAGATACTTTCTGAGAATATACATAAGATGTAATAATGTAAACTTTGTCATTCCAGTACTAGTCTTTTTTTTTTTTTTAAGCAAAACCTCAGGAACTACTTTAGACAGTACAATATCAGTATTTGAGTAGTTCCTGCATAGTAGAACTATCTAGTAAGATCCAAATTCTGTATGTATTAAGTTACTTCTAAAAAGATTTTATCATATGCTTGCAAATATCTTTGTATAAATGAAAGGTATTATAGAGTGAGAAAGGTAATCTCCTTCATCTGTACGCGCCAGACAAAATGTTGTCAAGCCCATTCTTAACAAGACTCCTAGAGATAGATATTAGCCCTTTCTTTTGGTAGACTTTTCTTTGGTAATTACTTTGCTCCCATGAAGCTGTCCTTTATGTCTGTCTTAGTTCTTCTGCTTTAATTTTCACCACTTCAAAGTGATATTCCAGGGATAATTAGAAATCAGCACATTAGAAGGGGTGTTCAGCAAGTTTCTTACTGTCATAGGAAGAGGTACAAATAAGGAAAGAGAGAAGGCTAGAAACCACTCTCTAGTGCCTTATAGGCTTCGTAGCCCTCTCTGCTGAGATGGCCTAGAAGCAGTGAAGCCCTAGTAACAGTGAGCTTACCTACCACCCAGATTTTGTTTTCTAGATACCATTCTTCAGCAAAAGAAACTCTTTTTGGAGAAATGGCTGATGCCATAGGTGAGATGGGAAAAATACAAGATAAACCTAAAACATCTTAGATGACCAGAAAGTGAAGAAGTTCTCAAAAAATGTTGGGGGTATATCAGAAGGACACAGGACCCAACTTGAAGGGGTTCTTAGTGCCCAGAACTGGGCAGAAGCAACAAAGTAAATGATAGTATTAAATTATAACCCATAAAATAAAATAAATACCCTTGAGTCCATACTAATAGAAATACAGAGTTGAACTAATAAATGGGGTAGAAAGGACAGCTCTTTTTACCACAGAATGCTAATTAATAAATGTAGAAGAATAAGAAAAAGGAAAGAATAAGAAAAGAACAAGAATGGAAATAAAAGAATAAGAATAGAAAGAATAAGAAAAATGGAAAAGCAACATGATCACACACCACAGTAATAATCATTGCATGCACCAACCATTGATGGTTGCTAAAACATTAGCAGGTGAAAATCTGATGTAAAAGAGGATACTTGCATGATCTTCATATATCTCCCACAAGATAGTTGTTATTTTCATAAAAAACAGCAGTTTGGTTTTTTTTTTTAAGATTTTATTTATTTGTCAGAGAGAAGAGGGAGAGAGAGCGAGCACAGGCAGACAGAATGTCAGGGAAAGGCAGAGGGAGAAGCAGGCTCCCTGCCGAGCAAGGAGCCCGATGCGGGACTCGATCCCAGGACGCTGGATCATGACCTGAGCTGAAGGCAGCTGCTTAACCAACTGAGCCACCCAGGTGTCCCAAAAAAAGCGGTTTTACAGTGGCAAAACCTGGCAGATGCCACTTTAGTCATACAGTCAGAGTTAATATTGCCAGTAGTGAAGCATCAATATCACATTCCCCAGTATATGGTAACATGGAGAAGAGTATCACTTCTCGGGGTTTCTTGCCAAAAATGTATAACTTCATTCTAAGGAGAAAACATCAGATACACTCAAATGGAGAGACTTTTGGCAAAATAATTGGCCTGGATTATTCAAGAACATCAAGGTCATTAAAGACAAAGAAAGGAGACTAAGGAGACTGAGAGCTAAATTCAGTGGGGATCCCAAGTTTGGATCCCAGACCATCAAAGGACATTTGTGGGGGAAATGGCAAAATTTACATGAGATCTATAGATTACTTACTGGTATGCTATCAGTGTTGATTTCCTGATTTCTGTATATCTGCTCAGGTTACATAGGTAAGAGGTATATGCTCGGGAACTCTGCACATTTTTGCAAGTTTTAGGTGCTTCTAACATTGTTTCAAAATAAAAAGGATTTTGTGTGATATTTTTTAGAGGAGGGGGCCTTGGCATAGATGGCTTCTAAGGTCTTCTCCATCCTACCTTATTATTCTATGACACAGTGATGCAAAATGAAGAATGGCAAATATTTAAGCACTCTGCTGTTTTGTTTGTCAATTAAAACATATGTTGAGACATAAACATTGGATCACATTTTATACTGGCAATTCAGTTTGGTGGGGTATTTCTTGAAGGGCTATTCTTGTGCCCAGTCCTATACTGAATCAGATGGTCTTGCTTCCGGAATGGTCAGTCTACTAAAGCTTGAAAGTGATGTGGTCTACATTTCAATCATTTAGCTTACCAAAGTCTCTCTTCCTTGGTGTTTTAAAATAACGGAGATAGACAGAATGATCTAGAAATTAAGTCATGGAGATAAGAGAACAAGAGCCCCCAAAGTGGGCCCTGAGTTTTTTTAGTCTGGGTGTCTGGCCAGGTAATAATAAACCTTAAATGAGGTAAGCAACCTAGGAGGCCCTTGGTATTAAACATTTTGTGTATGAGGAACCAAAAGAATATTCACATTAAGATTACTACCAGATAATTGGGTATTTCACTCTAGGGCAGAATGAAGATGCATATATTGGGGAATAAAGGGAAATATAATTCTAACATTCCCTTACTACTCATTTGCTGGATGACTGTACTGAATCAAGCCTATACTTCCATAATCCCCATTATGAGAAATTTTGGAATAATTAATTGGTATGTTTCATTTAGCAGATATTTACTACTGAGAAGTAAATATTTCAGGAAATGTATTGCAATTAGATCAGGAAGTTATGGCTTGTGTTCTAAACTCCATTAATGGAGATAATTTTTGATTCTTGGGTATTTGGGGACCTGTTTGTTTCTTTTTTTTTTTTTTTAATTTTCTGTTTTATCTCTTTTCTTTATCTAAATGAGGGGTAGTTGTGAATCAAGAAAGTTGTATAAATGAAATGGAAATCTTGGTGCCATATTAGAGTTGAAATTTATGAAACGGATTTCTGCCGTCCTAAATTTTAACTGAAGTCTTAGCCTTAACTTACCTGGGTATGATGTCTTCCGTGGAAGATTAGAATTTATGGTCTTATTTCTGCAGTAGGAGCATACAACCTACATGAAGTTTTCAATTCTCCACAGAGTTGAAGAGTCAGTGTGGGTACTGTACTCTGAAACGTGTAGACTATGGGCCTAAGGTGTTTTTTAATCTTTCATCTCTTTTAAGGATCAAATATCATTAGAAAAATAAGCCATGGGCATTACAAATGTGGTCTGGTGAAATTCAATATTCACAATGACAATTCAGAATATGAGCTCCTTGGGGAAAGTTAACCCACCACTCTAACTTTGCATCCAAATATCTTAAAGTGTGCTGTTGGTTTTATGAAAAGGTTTTGATCTACACTTCTAGTTTAAGTTCAAAAGAAAACCTACAATTTAAAGTGTATTCCTTTTCTGGGTATATTTACTTTGAACTATAGCATATAGTTTTTCTCATAAATCTAACCTGCCACTATCTGTTTTTAAGACTTTGTAAACTTCAAGTGGTTATGATGTGTGAAGTTTGGATTAAACTAAAATTTTTAGAAAACACATGTTATATATTTTGATTGTTTTGAATTTTAACATAGGCCAGTCAAAAACTTGAGTGTCTAGCAAAGTAATATACTTACTTTGTTACTATAAGAAATCACAGAAAATTGCCCTTTCCCATCATGTTAACAATAGACAAATGAAGCAGCTGTTCTTATTCTTAATGTAGTTGTTTGAAAAACTTGCACAATTTAATGAAAATGTCTCTACTCATAAAACCTAAAATGCTCACACATGGAAAAAGTCATAATGTTTTGGCAAATATTTTTTTGTTAGGAATGTGAAAGAGGCATACCTGCTTCATTACTAGAATTCTATGTAAGTAGCGTAAAACTGTGGGAGAAAGCCAACTGAAAAAGAAGACTAACAAAGGATAAATTAATGCTTTTTAAAAATATGGATAGTTCTTACTCAAACATACTTTTTTGACAAAGAATAATTATAACCTATACCCCTCTCCTTTTTTTTCTTTTCCAGGCGTAATTCTTGGGTCTTCGTTTCTACTCAGCATAAATGATTTTCTGCTTAAAACAAGTCTTAAAGAAAGAAATCGGATTCTGATAGGACCATGCTGTGCTTCTGCCCATCTGGAAGCTAAGTGGTGTAAACACAGTGGCAATCCAGGCCCAGAACAGTCCATACCAAAAATAACCATTGATTTAAGAGGAGGTCTGCTACAGGTTTGTGGGGATTGGCCACATTTTTCCCCTAATTTTCAACTAGCCTTTTTTCATTTTTTGAACTGTTTCACTAAATCTTGATATGGTGAGAAAGAGTATTATCCGATTGATCTCTCTCTCTCTTTTTTTTAAGATTTTATTTATTTTTTATTTGGGAGAAAGAGAGAGATAGAGATAGTGAGACGAGCATGAGAGGGGAGGAGGGGGAGAAGCAGACTCCCTGGGGCTCCATCCCGGGATGGTGAGATCATAACCTGAGCCAAAGGCAGATGCTTAATCGACTGAGCCACCCAGGTGCCTCTAAATGATCTCTACTGAGCTTTTTTAACAGCGTTATTGAGATAAATTTCACATACCATATAATTCACCTAAATAAAGTGTATGATTTAGTGGTTTTTTTTTTTAGTATATTCATGACGTATGCTCATCACTATAATCCACTTTAGAAACATTCACACAACACCCTCAAAACCCTGTACCCATTAGCATTCATTCCCCATTACCAATCCTCTCTAGATCTAGGCAACTACTAATTGTTTTCTGATTCTGCATATTTGATTGTTCTAGACATTTCATGCAAGTGGAATCACCTAATCTGTGGTCTTTTGTGACTGGCTTCCTTCACACAATATAGTGTTTACAAGACTCATCCATATTGTTGCAGGTGCCAATACTCTGTTCCTTTTTATGGGCCAAATAGTATTCTGTTGTAGGGCCATACCACATTTATCTATCAGTTGATGGACATTTGGATTCTTTCCACCTTTGGGTATTATGAATGATGCTTCTAGGAACATTTGTGTTAAGCTCTTGTGTGGACATATGTTTTCCTTTCTCTTGGATATGTGATTAGGAGTGGAATTGCTGGGTCATTAAACTTTTTTCTAATTATAGACTTTGCTAGTTATGAAGTAGCCAACGTTGTAAGTGTCATCTCAATATATAAGTGTCTCAAGCACAGTGTCATCAGCAATATATAAGAACCACTTGCCAATGGTAGGTTCTTTAGGTATTATAACACCTGATGATTCACACTTGGCATATAATCAATTACAGCCTTTTACACTTTTGATTTATAGCTATGTATGGACTGTGTGAGGATATTTAGTTTATTTCTTGGTAACTTTCTAGATGGTTAGATTTGAATGTATTCTTTATATGATTTGATGTCCCCTAAGTTTAACATAAATCCAAAAACCTTGAGAAATTCACAATTATGAAAATGTAAATGACTGATTTGTTAGTAACAGAGGCATATTACATATGAATTTCTTGTTTTTATCTACAGGTCTTGTTGCCTTGACTTTTTCACCAGTTTTCTTACTGACAGGGAGCTAGATGTGGAAAGATTCTAATAACTTACTGCTTTGTATTGCTTTGTGGAGATTTTTGGCATCTATCAGAAATCTTCATGTATTTAATAATAAGTGTATCATTTCATGTTGTTTTATCAACAATATTAACAGTATTACCATTTTCCCAAGACAGCAAAGTAACTCCTCATTAAAATCAACAATAAGACAAAAACATATTATCTCTACATTATAAAGTCACCGTCTCTTGACAGTTAAAGCCTAAAGCACAGTGTTCAACTCCCCAGCTTGGGGAGTTTTTCAAGATCCAATAAAAACAAGATTGAAGAGAACACAGTAGACTTAGTATCATATCTCTTACCTTTATTTCTGTTGCCTTAATTCCAGAGAGCAGGACCCAAACTTAGGTTTAAAGTTTACCCACACATGGGACGCCTGTGTGGCTCATTTGTTAAGCATCTACCTTTGGCTCAGGTCATGATCCCGGGGTCTTGGGATTAAGCCCCACATTGGGTTCCCTGCTCCATGGGAAGCCTGCTTCTCCCTCTCGCACCCCCCTGCTTATGTTCCCTCTCTCATTGTGTCCATCTCTGTCAAAAACAAATAAATAAAATCTTAAAATAAAATAAAATTTACCCACAGGGGTAGGGTTATTTTTTCCTACTTCGTTATATTTTTTCTCTTTTCTGTGTTAATCTGGTTCTCTTAGAAATAATGGTTGTATTGCCTTTATCCAATATATACAGACAAGTGTAATATTATTTACATTTTGAGTCCTCTGACATTAATCATTATTACCCACTGGTCATACTTCTGTTATGGACTAGTACTCTTCACATGGAGGAAAAAAAGAGAATTTGATCCACTTTATTAGAAAAAAATACCAAGGCCTTTGTCCTGAAACTCTACTGTATCTCCTCTATAGTTGATTATCAGAGGCTGAGGAATACTGTATGTTGGTACATTCTCATTAAACACAGAAGTTGGGAGCCTTGTGAGTTCAAGTTCATTGAGCATCTTCTCTCTCTTTTTCTCTGAAGAGTAAAAGTGCAAAGAATGGAATCTTATAATTAAGAGGTGTTTGTTAAATCTCATGACAAGGAAGCTATTCCACAAGGTTATTATTCCACAAGGTTATTATTATTCTTTCTTTTATTAACATTTCAGCCTAGAAGATCTTCATTACCTTCTCTCGGACTGTAATAGATACTGTTTTCTCACTTAGGCAATTTAACTCATAAACATTACCTTGCACTAACATAATTTCATTGGTAACCCAGCATTGAAAATTGATTGTTATTCGCACAACATATGATGTAATTGACTTTCTTGTTTTTATGTATTTACTCAAGTAATAGAAATTCATCCCATAGGTCACTTAGCAATTATAGTTAAGTTATTGTCAATAATTAAATTGAATGTAATTATGGTCTCACCTTAACTCTGGTATGATTGTGCCTAATTATCCTCATGAAATGTTTGTATTTAAAAGTCACTAAAATTTTTCATATGATTCTTAAAGGTTTTCTGGGGTCAAGAACATTTGAACTGTTTAGTGCTTCTACATGAATTACTCAGTGGATACCTCAACGAGGAGGGAAATTTTGAAGTTCCTGAAGCAGTTCCACACATGCCATCTCCTGTGGAAAAGAACCAGATGTTTCAAAGTGAACAAAGTTCGGATGACCTACGGACAGGCCTGTTCCAGTATATACGAGATGCTGGTAAGTAGCAACAGCTTCAGCGTGAAAGAGAGTTTTTACTGCACGTTCACTAAATAACACATCAAGATCGCTTGAAAAGTATGTTAATAGCTGCAGTACAAAAATAGTACATTACCATTCAGTCTGTCTTAGGGGAAAATTCTTAATTTGTTCCTGTCCTAAAGCATCTAAAAATGGCCAGCCAGCTTCTTTACATTCTTACCTTTTATCCTCATAATGTTTCTGTACCATGTTCCATTTCAAAAGCATGCAGTTAATTATTTTTTCCTTTAACAGAACCTTTGAAAATGCCTGGTGTCTATGAAGTCTTGTTTTACAATGAAACTGAAGATAGCTCAGGGATGATGTTATGGAGATATCCAGAACCCAGAGTGCTCACCCTTGTACGGATAACTCCTGTGCCCTTCAACACCACGGAGGATCCGGATATTAGCACCGCAGACCTTGGCGATATGCTTCAGGTAAGTAATGACTATTCATTTCAAATAGAAGCACTGTGGAGTAGTGCTGATTAGATACTAGGAAAAAAGATTAGAGGAACGCTTTGGTGGCTCAGTAGGTTAAGCCTCTGCCTTCGGCTCAGGTCATGATCCCAGGGTCCTAGGATCAAGTCTCGCATTGGGCTCTTTAAGACTCAGCGGGGAGCCTGCTTCTCCTCTGCCCACCTCTCCCCCGACTTGTGTTCATGTCCTCTCTGTCTCTCTCTCTCTGACAATTAAATCTTTAAAAATAATAATAATTTAAAAAGATTAGAGCATTCCTGTTTTTTCCATCAATAGTATCAGAGAGAAATGCGCACAAATCTACGTGTGTGTTTGTGTGTGTATGGATACATACATATGTATATACATATCCACAAAATAGAAATTTTAAAATAGGGAATAATGTAATTCAGATTCATGATTCGTGGCAATTTTGAGAATTCTCAGTTCTGCTCTTAGCCCTTTTTATAGGTAGGTTATGTCACATGTTCTCTAATTGTAATGGGACAGGTGTCATTCAGTTCACCACACATTTTTCGAATACCTACCATGTGCTCACACTCTTCATCATTTCTAGAAATAAAATAGAAATAAATATTAAATAAATAAATAAATAAATATGAAATAAAATGTCCACGTAAGGCCAGAATGGTTGACCCAGTTTTCATCTTCATTTCCAGAGCTGACAATGGTCTTGGGCTTGAGGTCGCTGAGAGGAAAACTAACCAGTGATCATGTTCCATGTGACTTGATGAAAGTTTGTTGCTTGTCATTTCCAGAGTTTAATGTAAATGTCATTGAGGTTATCACTACATTAGCATTCTGCTGATCAGTATTCTACAGATCTGAATTTCTCCAAAAATGTGTTTTCCTCTTAGTGCCCCACCTATCACTAGATCACAGATCAGAACAGTGAAATTGCTCTCTTTCCCTGACTCCCCACATCTCCTCATCAATAAGTCCTGTCAGTTCTTATTATCCTGATGCCTCAGAATACATCCCTATTCTATCTACCTCCCTCTTTTTATTGGTACAACTGGAGTCCAGGCTGCCACCTCTCTGGTCACTGTTACAGTAGCTTCCTCACTGGTCTCAAGGATTCCATTCTTGACTCCCTGTAATGCATTTTCCAAATAGCAGTTAAAGTGATCTTTTAAAAACATAGATGAGGTCACATCACTCCTCTAACTTAGAACCTGATGGTGCCTTCCTCTACTTCTTAGAACCAGAGTCAACCATCTTGCTATGGCCTATAAGGACCCGTGATGTGTGCCCTGCCCACCTTGCTGACTTGGTCTCATGCCGGTCTCCCTATTCCTTACTATGTTCCAGCCATACTAGCTGAGCATACCACTTGAGAGTCATTTCTCTTACTCTGTTCCCCCACTTTGTCAGTCAGGTGCCAGCCCAAATGTTCTGTCATGGCTGGGTAAACTACCACTTCTTTATTCTAAATTATTACATTACTTTGTTTTACTTTTGTCATACTCTGATTACTATTTAGTTATTGTATGCATTTATTTATTTACTTGCTCATGGTCTTTCTCTCTCTACCATTAGAAGATAAGCTCCCTGGGGGTACCTAAGTAGCTCAGTTGATTAAGCATCCAACCTTCAGTTCGGTCAACCCTCACGGCTCAGGTCATGATTTCAGGGTCCTGAGACCAAACCTTGCATTGGCTCTGTGCTTAGCAGGAAGTCTGCTTGGGTTCTCTCTCACATTCTCCTTCTGCCCCTCCCCCCACTCATGTGTGCGCTCTCTCTCTCTCTCTCAAATAAATAAATAAATCTAAAAAGAAAAGAACCTCCTTCTATTTCTTGATCACTTTTATCTAGCCCTTGTTATGTAGAGGTATATTCACCAATTTTTTCTTTCTTTCTTTCTTTCTTTCTTTCTTTTAAGAGAGGGAGTGTGGGGAATGGAGAGAGAGAATTTTTTTTTAATTTAATTTAATTTAATTTTTCTTCAGTGTTCCAAAATTCATAGTGTATGCAACATACCCAGTGCTCCATGCAATACGTGCCCTCCATAATACCCACCACCAGGCTCCCCCAACCCCCACCCCCCTCCCCTCCAAAACCTTCAGTTTGTTTCTCAGAGTTCACAGTCTTTCATGGTTTGTCTCCTCCTCCGATTTCCCCCAACTCACTTCTCCTCTCCGTCTCCCAGTGTCCTCCATGTTATTCCTTGTGCTCCACAAGTAAGTGAAACCATACAATAAATGGCTCTCTGCTTGACTTATTTCACTCAGCATAATCTCTTCCAATCCCATCCATACTGATACCAAAGTTGGATATTCATCCTTTCTGATGGAGGCATTAATACTCCATAGTATATATGGACCATTCCATATATACTTTATCCATTCATCCATTGAAGGGCATCTTGGTTCTTTCCACAGTTTGGCAACTGTGGCCATTGCTGTTATGAACACTGGGGTACAGATGGCCCTTCTTTTTCACTACATCTGTATATTTGGGGTAAATATCCAGTAGTGCAATTGCAGGGTCATAGGGAAGCTCTATTTTTAATTTCTTAAGGAATCTCCATACTGTTTTCCAACGTGGCTGCACCAACTTGCACTCCCACCAGTAATATTCCCCTTTCTCCACATCCTCGGGTAGAGAGAATCTTAAGCAGGCTCCATGCCCAGCGGGGAGCCCAACATGGGTCTCGATCTCACAACCCTGACATTATGATCTGAACCAAAATCAAGAGTCAGAAGCTTAACTAACCAAGGCACCCAGATGCCCTCCCCAATTATTTTAATGAGTGCTCTCTACTTTTTTTTTTTTTTTTAAGATTTATTTCTTTGAGAGAGAGAGAGCATGCATGGGGGAGAGGGACAGAGGGAGAAAGAGTCTTAAGCAGACTCCGTGCCAAATCCAATTTGAATCCAAAATTCATACTAACATATTAACATTAACATATCATATTCTTGTTAAAATTTCTAATTATATTTAGCCAGATGTTCACCTTCTGAATTGATAACAATAAAATGTGTCATCATTTTGTCAAGTGAACTTGAGTGTGCCGAAATATTTGATTTGACAAGATGACAATGGTCTTTGATTTTTTTTCTTGTGATGAGAATTTTTAAAATCTACTCTCTTACAACTCTGCTTTGATTCTTTAAATCCTTAAATTTGTTTCCTCTCCCGTTAAGATCATATTCATGATTACCTTCTCCCATCCAAGTACTAACCAGGCCCGACCCTGCTTAGCTTCCGAGATCAGACGAGATCGGGCGCGTTCAGGGTTGTATGGCCGTAGACTCATGATTACCTTCTCTACCAACATTCATGGATTATTTTTGCTATGTAAAACAGCAGTATCTTTGACTGCTACTGCCTTACTAGACTTGCTCAAATGCAGAATGTCTTTAGTATCTTCAGTTAAAATGAAAATACATATCAAAGTTTCAGCCTCATATAAGGGCTTCTTTCTAACTGCTTTGTGGGTTCATATTTGTTAAATGTGAACTAACATAAGTCTGGTAGCTATCGTAGTATTGTGCCAGTTGTATTAAATAAGGCATTTGAGTTAGTACATTCACCTGTGACGTGTTCTCTATCTTCTCACTGACATTGGAGGGGCAGAAGAGCATTCTGGTTAAGCTCTAGCCAGAATGCTAGATGTCACCTTAGACAAGTAACTGAAGCTCTCAGCCTTGGGTTTTTTGTTTTGCTTTTTTTTTTTTTAATCAATAAAATGAGACTATCGATAATGTGATGATTATAAGAGGGAATATTTGAAAGGCACAGTGAACAGTGCCTGGCACACAGCGTGTGCTATGTGATACTTAAGTATGAGTACTACCAATTACTACCATGGTGACAATTGTCCAAAGTCTTTTCATCTAAGAGAAGCGCAGGCTAGACCAGAGAGAGTGGGGGCCGATGATTCTAGTAGCAGTCCAGAAGAGCTGGGGCAGTCCCGCAGCCCAGAGACTGTACTTTTCACATAAGCAAAGCAAAGCACTACATGAAGGAAGCCTGGCAGGGGGCAACAAGCAGAGAGTTGGTATCAAAGAGGTGTCACATCTTATTGAAGAGATAGGAACTGTGTTTGTGGGTAGAGTTCAAAGACAGGGATGCTAGTCTAAGAAGGAAGAAAGGCTTGACCTCCTGTGAGTTGAAAAGGAGAGCTTGATCCCAGCAGTAAGAACACCCAGAATCAACAACTGGCATGGAAGAGTAAAGCAGGACTGACCCTTTTGTTCCCCTGATGAGGAGCAGAATTTGACCCAAGGGTTGGGGCGAGCCTTACTAGTAGAAATAACCCTCTGGGTTGCAATCTTAGAACTGTACAAACTATTTTGTTTCCTTGGAGCTTCTGTGGAGAACAGAAAATATGTTGCATGAATCACAGCTCTGATTCGATATGACAGCTTTTTCCTTGAGCACTTGCAGTGCCAGACCTTGGGCTTGCTTCTGGGGATTCAGGTCCTCAACTGAATGCTGGAGTTAATGTTATTTACCTTTCAGAGACATTACAAGAATTGAGTGAAATATTATAGCTAAAACAAATAAATGCCTTACACATAGTGAGCTTTCAATAAGTGCTCATTTCGTTCCTGCCACTCCTCCTTCACAAGCAGATGTCTGGACCACTAAAAGATCCTTCTAAATAAAATTCTAGCTTTGGTCTTTCTTCCTTTATGCTATCCTGCTAAGTTCTTCAAGGAACAGGTGGATTGTATCAGTTCCTTGAGAAAGGCTTTCAATGGTTCTGTCACCCTGGTCAACTGACCTTGAGGGTCCTGCATAGCCTCCCCACCCCCCACCCAGCTTTACATTTCACTCCATTACACATGACTTACCCTCCAGTCAGACCGGCCTGTCCAGCCTTTACCAAAGCTGCCAGTGACAGCCCACTTCCACACTTACTCCTTCTTCATTTGAATCTTCCCCTTTCTCTGCTGAGATCCTACCCGCACTTCCAAATAGCCCATATGCCCTCAACTCCATGAAGCCTTACCTGGATGCCATTTCCACACATAGTACCCCCTTCCTCTGTAGTCCTGCGACACTCCATAGCACCACTTTTATGCTATTTCTTACCTTACTCCTCACATTTTATGTGTTCATATCTTGTCTCCTAGATTGTAGGTTTCCAAAGGCAGTGATTGTATCCAATCTGTCATTATGTCCCTTATAGTAGCCATTGCCCTGGAGATGCTCAGTATAGCAAATGGATGAATGAAAGCATGAGTATCCATGTTTCTGTTTTGTGTTATTCCAAAGTATTACATTGTTTGTCATAATTGTGTGGGGCTATTGAATGAGTTTGGTTTTACAAACTGAATTATGTCAAGATGCATTGTGTTATGCTTCACTGGTATTATCTACCATAAACACACAGTCTAATGTCATTACATTACATAGGCTTTTGGTGAGATCATTGAATATACTGCCAAGCCCACTGCCCCCTAGATAGAGGCTACTTCTTAAATACAAAGATAAGTTAATCTCTTTGGTTTTAGTCCTGAAAACAGAATCAAGTTTGGTTGACTTCTTCCTTGAGGACCGTTTAGTTCATAAAAAAACTGACCTTATAGAGTTCACTTATACAGCACCCTCAGATTTGTCCATTTATATATCTTTCCATGACTGAAAATGGCATTTATAAAGTCTCCCCATATGAATTTATGGAATTTATTTTGCAATTGTAATGAAAATTTGGAAAACACGTTTATAATATTAAATCAAACTAACCAGGTTCTGTATAAAGACCCGAAATTAATGTTCACAGAAAGTAAAAGGAGCCTATTTTATGGTCAGTTCATAATTTTAACATGTTAATATTAAGTATTAGCAGTATACTTAGGTATTAATAGGATTACAACTTGTAGGGTAGAATAATGCCATCAACCTAGAAGGAATATTGTATCATTTTAGTGAGCTTAACTGTCAGAATTTCTGGCCCTGTGTCTGGCACGTTCTAAATTTTCCTTTCCTCATCTTGTGTACACTGCCTACTTAGGATTCAATTTTGGAAATACACAAGTACCCAGATTATAAAATTTTAATCCATGTTTGGAGTAAAATTGATAATGGGTATTTTAATTCTCATGCAGATCTGTCATGGTACTTGTTTTTATTCTCTCAGTACTGTGTTATACTTGTTTAATATTTGTTTTCATCTATGCGTTGCACTAAATTTTGAGATATCTTCATTTGGTATGTGAGAATAGGCCAAACTGAGTATCATCTTTCCTCAAGGATCTTAAGAGTATAAAGTTTGAGCATTATAATTCAAGACAAACACTAAAGGGGTGGGATCACTGAAGCAATTTAAACAGAGGGGAAGCAAAGTTAAGGAAGTAAATTGGAGGATGAGTTTGGCATTGATAACATACAATGTAGATTAAAGGAAAATAGGTAAAAGCTAAAGTCAGGAATTCCTCTAATGTAAGAAACATCTAGGGTGTATATAAAATTCCTAGCGTTAAAGCCAGAAGAGAAGGATGGGACACCTGGGTGGCTCAGTTGGTTAAGCATCTGCCTTCTGCTCAGATCATGATACCAGGGTTCTGGGATCGAGGGCCACATCAGGCTCACTGCTCAGTGGGGACCTGCTTCTCCATCTTCCTCTGCCTGCTGCTTTGCCTAGCTGTGGTCTTTCTCTTCTCTCTCTCTCTGCCAAATAAATAAATAAAATCTTTTTTTTTTCTTTTTAAGTCAAAGGAGAAGGAAAGAAAATGTTCAAGTAACTTGAGGAAAAGTAAACACAGGTTCACAAAAGTTTACACCAAAAGAATTAATTAATACTTAGATTCAGATCTATACTTTCAGAAAATGTGCATATAATTAACAAATGAGGTAAACATCTCTGTCATTTTTATTTCCACTTCTCCCCAACATTTGTTAGCATTTCTCCCCAACAAAGAATTATTTGATATCTTCTCAATTTAGTGTAGGATACTATAATGTATGGACAATGAGGAAATAAAGAGATTGATCTGTCCCTATTCTTACAAGGTTTATAATCTACTTGAAAAAAAAGAGGGCATAATTACATACACTGCAAACTCGTAAGATAAAACAGCTAAATATAAAGATAGACCCATGCATTTATATAGGAAGAATCATGTAATTTGGGAAATTCTAACATCTGAAAGTAAGCTGAATTAGTTGGTAACAAAAGAATTAATTTGTGACAAAAGCTGTAGGATTTCATAGCACTTTCTCAGTGAAAAAGGCATTTTCAAGCTTGGGAATTTAGTGCAGAATTCTTATGAAAAAAACATGACTAGAGTCCATAAATGATATCTTCACAAGGATAACAGGAAGAAAAAAGACAAAAGCAAGCTGTGTCATTTGTTTATTTCTGGTGGAGAAGGAGAACAGTAAGCCAAAGAAATCAGTGCACTCATGTAGGGTTCATTTTTGTTTATTCAGTTCTCAAAAGTCAGGGAAATTATTTTTTAAAGTCACACTAATACGATTATAAAAATCAAAGTGAAACCACATTGGAAGAATAATGAAGAAAAAATTACGTAATTCATACTTGGAAACCAAGGAGAATCTAAATGGTTAAGTTAGCACACTTTTGCTCCAGTGTGTTATGATCTGTGTTTCACACCCAGAACTGTGCTAGATGCTTTGCATAATAACCTTGGTAAATCTCATTTTATCCTGTGAGGTGCGCGTTATCCCCACTTTATAAAAAGTGAGGAATCTGAGGCCAAGAGAATTAACTTGTCCTGAACTATAAGACTTAAAAATGGGAGATCCAGAATTTTATCCCAGGTCTTTCTGACCCCAAAACCTATGGTTTTTACCCTATTTATACAACATTGGGATGATAATACCGTAGATGATACATTCAGGTGATAGTGAGCTACTCTGTTGAAAATGTGGAAAGAAAGAGAATAAAATTATCCTTCTACTTCAAACTATGAAAGCATGAAATCATGAATCTGACCCCAAATATGCAAAATAACCTTAAACAAATAAAAGGACTCCTAGACACACAAGATGGATTGGATATTAAGATAGCTAAAGAAAGAATGTTTCCTTCAGAAGGAAACTGGTCAGCTCTAGAAGCCTAGTAAGGTCGCAGAAGCATTTGTTGGCAAAAGATCTCCAGGCAGCATCCAAAGAAATGGTGCCCAAACGTCTGGTTCACCTGGTAGCTAAATCCTGTCTCTGGAGATGAATATAGCAGCTGTCAGATCTCCGTGCCTAACATTCAAATCATCTAACTACCCAAACAACCTTCTAACACTTTGGCTCCCAATGTAATCTGTCTACGGAGAGAATATCGCATATTGCTCAGGCCAGCATCAGTATCCAGGCCGCTTGGCAGTTATACATCTCATGGTAAATTAATAACTTGGCATCTGGTTTATATATCAGTCTCTAGTGAACTGTGTTGCATGACTCAGCATATCTAAGTCTAGTCAGTGCTGGCGCACCATGGAAATCTCCTAAGACTGCAAGACCAATGGCCAGATCTTGAATGATGGCAAATCCATCATGTTGAGTACCCTCTTGTGGAGCCCTGCCTTCCCAGCGTGCTGGTCCTTCCCAGATGACATCTCTGTTTTTGCACTGTGTCACCAACGTTCCCAAACAAAATTCTACTCTCACTACCATGAAGAGTAGTGAGATATCTACCATGAAGTAGATATGATGTATGTAAAGCACCCAGCCATACATAGTTCGGGGCTTAGTAAGTTATTATTACAACACACAGTAAATGGGAGCTGCTGTCAGCATCATCATTATCGTCATCATAGCAATTGATCAAAGAACCTACTGTGTAGACCAAGAAAGCCCTGTTTTCTGAGAAAGACTTTTTTTGTATTTATAGCCTGTTGATGTCATAACAGTTGTTAGGAGTGCTGTGCCTGTGATTAATAGCGTGCTTTCACTGACAGAGACTGGTTGCTGTAAGAGGCACTACCTTCCCGAAGCTACATGGTCAGGCCCTCCGAGGTAGTATGTCAGCTCCAGTCCTCCAGGTTGCAGGTAGCAGAAACCCCTCTGAAGCTGACTTAAAGAAAAATGGGGGGGATCTAGTATCAAGATACAGTGGGGAGTTGGAGAGGCCAAGGGCAGCAGGGCCTCTCAAAGGATGAGGCCAGGAATGGAAGATGGGAACCGTAGGGAGTATTTATACACTATCACTTTTCTCTGCTTCTTTCCCTATGTTTGCTTCATTCTTCCCTTTCAACAACTAGCTTTCCTTCTCAGGCCTGCTGGTAGTTTCCCACAATTCCCAGAGCCAAACTCAAGAGTCACAAGTACAAGTCTAACGTCCAGTTGAGTTCCACATTCCTCATCCACCTAGAGGGGTGTCAGGTGTTCTTGGTTCATTCAACTATGGTCATCAGGTGGGGTCACATTCCCCAACATGGCTGTGAAGTAGGGGTCATTGTGAGCTCGGTAGATACCCCAAAAGGGATCCATTTTATATTGGATCTCTCTTACTCTTCTCATTTTTCACTCTGCCTGGTTTGGCCAAACTCATGCTCTGTACTGGCCTTACACTGTCAGCTGCTTCTTTCCAGCCTAACTCTGAAGGTCTGTACAGCATGTCGTGTTCTTCCAAGAGGGAAACCTTTTACATATGGTCTGTGGTTTAGAGAAGCTTCAATGCGGGCAGAGGGTCTCTAGAAAGACTGCCTCACTAAAAAAAAAAAAAAACTTGATTCCTTTTTGCTATGGTTTTTCCAGCTTTTCCCTTTGCTGCTATTGACAGAGCTGTTTCTCTCTCTACATCAAAGGCTGTCTGCATCTGGAGAAAAACCTCACATCACTTCTTAAATCTTCTCGTTGTCCTCTCCTAGCATCCTCCCAAAGTATCGATTCAACAAGCTCCTATGTCTTACTGACACATAGGAATTATTTTCTTATCCCCCAAATGCTTCAAATCTATGTCTTTCTTGGTCAGCCCTTCCTTTTTAATGCAATGACTGTGTAGCAAATTAGCAGCTTCACAGATTCTCTGCTCTCCCAGGTCTAATGAAGTGTAAGAGCGTCTCATATAAAACCGTTTTCTATTTTTGAAATCAGGTTTACGATGGGATGCTTTGTGCCTGTCGCTTAGTGGTGATTTAATCGTGTTTGGTTTTCTGATAATATCCTATCTTACATACTTACCCACAGGTGGAATTAAAGCATCATTAAACCTTATAGATATGTGGGTGCTATTCTTTTTCATAATTACATGGGAAAATGTCTCATGTCAGGCAATGATACTCAGTATTATCCAATAAATGAGAAACTGGACTTTGCTGCTTTAAACTTGATTTTATAAGCTTCCTGTAATTCTAAAGCACATGTACCTGATAGGCAAAGGTGATGATATTAGCACCTGGTGACATGACATAAAAAGAATCCTTCTGAGACTTACTTGCAATCCAATACGATGTACCTCTTCCATGCACAGCTTAAAAAGAATAAAAGGAAGTGTTCTTGGGTGTTTCTTTTCAGCTGTGTTGGGCGGTTCACTTAGAACTGCAAATATCTTCCCAGAATCCCGAGCCTTTTTATTTTATAAGCACCTCGAGCCCACTGGCAGCTGTACTAATGTGTCCCAGAAGGCTTTGCTCCTATCCATCATCTTCAGAAGGGGTGCTCAAAGCCCAGATATGAGATTCATTGTTGTTGAAATGCAGAAATTTAAAAAAAAAAAAAAAAAAAAAGAAGTCCTGGGAGCTTAAGGGAAGTAAGAGGCAGAGCCAGAGTCTTAAGAAATAAGGGAAAAGCAAAAGTCCTTTGTACCCCATGGACTCAGTAATAAATGGTTCTGAACGACAGGTCACTGGGCTGGATCGACTAAGTGTCCCACATCCAGAAGCATTGCCTCCTTTTTTGGACAGGAAGGGAGGAACCTAAAATAGAGTATTCCCTGAGGATACTTTTAATCATGCTGTCTTTGTGGTGTTGTAAAAGTAGGAAAAAAGGATCTAGGAATAGATCCTTTGAAAAGAGCTCTGCTTGAAAATGTTGAAGTTAATGCAGAAAATACAGATAAAAGGACCTGGGTTAGGGCCATGAAATGTACAAAGGTCGATGAGGCTCTGGTTCTGCTCTCAAGGCATCTCTAGTCTTTCAGGAAGGGTAATAAGTACACAAAATGAGGCGAGGTAGAACCATCAAGTGCCACAGAAGAAACAGAGAGAATGTGCCTTTTTAAACAAGGAGAGCTTACATCTGCCTGGAAACAGTAGGAAAATGCTTCATAGAGGAGATGGCAATTGAGGGACTCCCTAAAGGCTGAGTGGAGTCTCAACATAGAATGAAGGGAAAGGGGAGATAAAGAAAAAATCAGTCTGAGCACAATTACAGAATTGAGAGTAAGAGAAGACATATCTGGAAGGTGGCAAACAATCTGATTTGGCTAACGTAGGTTATACAAATAAGGGATTCATGGAAGGGTGGTAAGCGGCAGACGTATGTTTTTTAGTCCGTGTCCTTTCCATGGAGGGAAAGAGGAAGGCAATACATTTTCTATGAACCTAGAATGTACCAGGCACTAAACTTGTCCTTTTGTATATTGTGTCCCAATGATCTGCACTACGATGCTGCATATTACATACTATTATCTTTACTTTAGAGCTAGGATTACTCAGGTTCTGAGAAGTCATACAATTTCCCCAAGAGTGCAAAGCGAATAAGGAACTAAAATCAGGACTCAAAGCTAGGTTTGTGTGAATTTTTTTCTTCTGCGTTGTGCTACCTTGACTCCTTTTGGATAGAGTTGTCTTTAATTTGATAGGCATTGGAGAACCCTTGGCAGTCCAGGCCTTCAGGTAAATTGATTTAGAAGTCTGATAAAGAGTAGATGGTAGAAAGAAGAGACCAAACATGAGAAGCCCTGTTGGGGATCTCAGAGAGGAGACAACAGAGGCTGTAATAAGCTGGAGTGGGGTCAGAGGGTGGGGATATGAGGAAAAAGAAGTGATCGGAGGAGATGCTGTATGCTCTATGCTCTTGACAACTAATTGGGTAGTTTAATGACAGGGAATAAGAAAAGTTATAGATGACTGCTAGATTTAAGATCAATAGGCAGCAGGATGAGACTATTTACAGAAATAGCTTGGCACTATTCACCATGCCAAGTACCTTAGGCAGATTTCCTACTTCTGAAATCAGCTCTGCAGAGGTGAATGTTCTCCCCTTATTAAGGAAAGAAAGCTGAGAATCTGAAAAATTCAGTGACTTGCCATGGGCCTGTTCTCCCTGAAATGTATGTGAATGAACATAGATTTAATGTGCAATTTCAAGAAACTTTATAGATTATAGATTCCTATAAAGTTTTTTATGAATCCTTGAGGTGGAATCCCAACAACACAGGAAAAAACATTAGAGCTATTCAGATCTGCATCAACTAGGATTAGGTTCAGATATGAGAGACAGAAAATACCCAATGACAGCAACATAAACAAAACCGATGTTTCTTTTCCTGTCCCATGTGAGGACAGCCTGAAGGTAGGTGGACTAGGACTGTCAGTATCTCTACAGAGTCATGAGGGTCCAGGCATCTTCCTGCCTCCCGCTACTCTGCTGTCACTCAGGCTCTTGCTTTGCCTTCATGGTCCAATATGGCTGCACGACCTTTTAGCATGTTGTTGCCATTCCAACCATGAGAAGAGGAAGGGACCAAACTTGAAACCCACACTCTGAACACTGTGCTGCTAGCATCCCAGAGTCTGGAACTGTGTACCTGGCCGCTCCAAGTGTCAGGAGAATGAATTGGGGACTCATTTGCTAAGGAAGAAAGGAAGGAGAGCTAGTGAGGCGCAATAAGCAATTCCTACTGGTACCACTGCTGTGATTCCTATGGGTCCCCCCTGCTGTGCTGCTCAGCCCTGGGGCCCACACCCACTTCTAGCCTGCTGGGGAGTCAGTGTTCCCCCTGGGAAGCAGTAAGAGAACTCGCTTTCGAGTTCACTAGTGAGCTGTCTGCTGAAGCAGAATTTGTAAAGAAAACTGAAAAAACAAATGAGATTTTAGATAGATAGATGATAGAGTAGATAGATGATAAAACAGATAATAGAGTAGATAGATGATAGATGATAAGATAGGTGATAGAATAGATACATGATAGAGTAGATAATAGATAAATAGATAGGTTAAAATGCTAGCATTCCTTCAGCTCTTTGAAAAATGCAGGTGGAATTTTGATCGGAATGGCACTGAAAGTACAGATTGCTTTAGGAAGTATAGACATTTTAACGGTGTTTATTTTTCTGATCCATGAGCACAGAATGGTCTCCCATCTTTTTGTGTCTTTCATGAGTGTTCTGTAGTTCCTCAAGTACAGCTCCTTTACCTCTTTGGTTAGGTTTATTCCCAGGTATCTTATGGTTCTTGGTAAAGCAAACAATCCTAAAATTTGTATGGAATCAGAAGAGACCCCAAATTGCTAAGGAAATGTTGAAAAAGAAAAACAAGAGTGGGGTCATCATGTTGCCTGATTTCAAGCTTTTACTACAAAGCTGTGATCACCAAGATAGCATGGTACTGGCACAAAAACAGACACATAGACCAGTGGAACAGAGTAGAGAGCCCAGATATGAACCCTCAATGCTATGGTCAAATAATCTTCAACAAAGCAGGAAAAAATATACAATGGAAAAAAGACAGTCTCTTTAATAAATGGTGCTGGGAAAATTGGACAGCTATATATAGAAGAATGAAACTCAACCATTCTCTTAAACCATACACAAAGATAAACTCAGAATGGATAAAAGACCTCAACGTGAGTCGGAAATCCATCAGAATCCTAAGGGAGAGAACATAGGCAGTAACCTCTTTGACATTCGGCCTCAGCAACTTCTTTCAAGGTATGTCTCCAAAGGCAAAGGAAACAAAAGCGAAAATGAACTTTTGGGACTTCATCAAGATCAAAAGCTTCTGCACAGCAAAGGAAATAGTCAACAAAACAAAGAGGCAACCCACGAATGGGAGAAGATATTATCAAATGACAATACAGACAAAGGGCTGATATCCAAGGTCTATAAAGAACTCCTCAAACTCAACACACACAAAATAGATAACCATGTCAAAAAATGGGCAGAAGACATGAACAGACACTTCTCCAATGAAGACATACAAATGGCGAATGGACACGTGAAAAAATGTTCATTCTCACTGGCCATCAGGGACATTTAAATCAAAACCACATTGAGATACAACTTTACACCAGTTAGAATGGCCAAAATTAACAAGACAGTAAACGCGTGTTGGAGAGGTTATGGAGAAAGGGGAACCCTCTTACACTGTTGGTGGGAATGCAAGTTGGTGCAGCCACATTGGAAAACAGTGTGGATATTCCTTAAGAAATTAAAAATAGAGCTTCCCTATAGCCCTGCAATTGCACTACTAGATATTTACCAAAGATACGGATGTAGTGAAAAGAAGGGCCATCTATACCCCAGTGTTCATAGCAGCAATGACCACAGTCACCAAACTGTGGAAAAAACCAAGATGCCCTTCAACGACGAATGGGTAAGGAATATGTGGTCCATATATACTATGGAGTATTATGCCTCCATCAGAAAGGATGAATACCCAGCTTTAGTATCAACATGGATGGGACTGGCAGAGATTATGCTGAGTGAAATAAGTCAAGCAGATAATATGATTTTGCTTATTTGTGGAGCATAAGAAATAACAAAGAGGACATGGGGAGATGGAGAGGAGAAGGGAGTTGGGAGAAATTGGATGGGGAGACAAATCATGAGAGACTATGGACTCTGAAAAAAAAATGAAGGTTTTCGAGGGGCGGAGGGTGGGATGTTGGGTGAGCCTGGTGGTGGGTATTATGGAGGGCACAGATTGCATGGAGCACTGGGTGTGGTACATAAACAATGAATTCTGGAACACTGAAAAGAAATTTTAAAAATAAATAAAAATTTTTAAAAATGCTAGCATTCCTTGCCCTTCAAAAAAAGGAATCTGTCAGTAAGACCTGCTTTTAAAATAAATGGAAAATACTTGCAAACTGGAAGAATAGTGAAGTCATTTTTGTCCTATTACTTTAATGGTGGTAGAAATTTTGTATGTTTCTCTTTTCCTATTGCTGTTGCATTAAGAAGTTGGGGGAAACATTTCTTTTTGGCAACAAAGAACTATCTGCACCTAGCAATCAATGCATTTGATGTTTATGTTTACTGCTCAGTCTGAAAAATGTCTGGGGTCTAAAAGAAAAAATAAAGGATAGTAAGTATGAATGGATAGTCTATGATCATCTTTGTATGAATTATTCTCCCCCAACTAAGTATTTTTGCTCTGTGAAGGTCACATTAAAACCCCTTATTCATAAAGTATAAATTATTTCTTGAAAGTTACATTGTTGAAGAGAAATAGAAATGCAGAAGGAGAAAAGTACAGAGAGGCAATATAGCCCATTTGTTAAGAACAAAGATTCTGGAACTAAAGTGGCGGGGTCCAGATCCAAGTACCTTGGGCAAGATACATAACTTTTCTGTGCCTCAGCTTCCTTATGTATAAATTAGGCATGATAATAGTTCATAACTCTTTGAGTTGCTAGGAAGGATAAATGTTGCTAGATGTAAAAAGCACCTAAGATAGTTTCTCACACATAGTGCTTTACAAATGTTAACAATTACTACTTTCCTCTCAGAGCTTACCATCTCCAGATGCCAATTTGCCTCTTGTTCTATCCTAGATTTATCCTAGAATGTTGGAGGAAAACTGAGTATTTATTACAAACTATAAATTCTTTATCCCTTTGCCCATCCTTTTCTTAAAGGCATCAGCCTGGAAAATTCACTTTTGTCATACATTTTCAACCATGAGTACCTTCCATTTTTTCACTCAACTCCTTTTTGGGAAAAAAGAAATGAAATTTCAGAAACTTATTTGTTTTGTAGGAACATCTTTAAATACTACATCAAAATTAAGATTCTTGGTTCTCTTATGCTGCTAGCACTTTTTTTTTTTTTTTAGCAGCTTTACAATTCACATACCATACATTTGAACCCCTTAAAGGGAATCAGTCACTGGTTCCTAGTCTCTTCACAGGCTTGTGCAATCATCACGACAATCAAGTTTAAAGCATTTTATCATCTCAGAAAGAAACCTAGTGACCTATAGCTATCACCCTTCCCAGCGTCCCCCACCTCTACCCCTAAACAACCACCAATTTATTTTCTGTGTCTACATATTTATCTATTCTGGACATTTCATATGAACAGAATCATTTAATTTGTGGTCTTTTGTGACTGGCTTCTGTCATTTAGCATGATGTTTTTGCACTCCACCCATATTGTATCATGGATCAGTATTTCATTCCTTTTTGTTATCAAATAATATTCTATTATATGGATAAACCACATCTTACCATTCATCAGCTAAGGACATTTGAATGCTAGCATTTTGTGAATCCTCATCTGCTTTACTTAGCCTCTGTTCTGTGCTACAAACTTGGACCAAAGATGATAATGATGATTAATAGTATTTAGAAGGTTTTCTTGCAAGCATTCATTCAAAGAGCTTATAGTCCAAGCTTAATGAAGCATCTATATCAGCAGCTATCACCCAGCATTGTACAGTAAATTTTAATGGAAGTGCAGAGAAAGAAGTTAACATAATAGTTGATGAGCTTGAAAAATAGTCTTAAAGCCAGGTAGTGGAGTGTTTTCAGTAACATGCTGAAACATTTGGGCTTTATTCCATAAGCACTTTATTCTGTGAGAGTAATCATTAAGGGTATCGAGCTGAGTAACAACCATGGCTGATTACAGCAGGAAAGATGAATTAGAGACTAGAGGTTGGGCTGCCTGGAGGCCTGTTCAGAGCACAATCACTCAGCAATAACAAGAATGATGGTTGGAATGGGAAGGAGGAAATGCGTGTAAGAGAGAGACATCTGGAGGTAGAATAAATGGGTCTCAAAGTCCAGATGCAGACGATAATAGGAGGGGAAAATTAAATGACTCTAGCCTGAGTGACTGGATAGATGGAATACTATTAATGGGAACTGGAAATGTCAGAGAAGAAATAGGGTAGTCTAGGATTGTGGAAGAGATACCAAGCTCTGTGTTGAACACTCGAAATGTAAGATTTTAGAGGACGAATTATGATGAAATGCCTGCCACATGTTTGGGAATGTAGGAAGCCAATTCAGAAAGGGGTCAGGTTATTTAAGAAATGGTTTAGCAAGTCATCTCCATGGAAGTAAAAATTGAAGCTACAAAAGTGAAATAAGAGAAAGTCACACAGAGAGACTCTGTGTGAAGAGCTTAAAGATAAGAGAACTGAAAATAGAACCATGAGAACTCTCACTGTGTCCAGTAAATAAATAGTAGGTTAGGAATTGTGGGGCTTGAATTGTATCCCCCCCCCACCAAAATTCACTTCTACCCAGAACCTCAGAATGTGACTTTATTTGGAAATAGGGTTTTGCAAATGTAATTAAGTTACAATGAAGTCATACTAGATTAGGGTGGGCCATAATCTAGTGACTGGTATCCTTGTAAGTAGAGGGAAATTTGGACAGAGACAAATACAGGAAAAAGGCCATGTGAAGACAGAGGCAGAGGTTGAGGTGATAATAGCCACATGCCAAGGAATACCAAGGACTGCCAGGAGCAGCCAAAAACGGAAAAAGCAATGAAGGATTCTTCCCTAGAGCCTTCAGTGGACCATGGCCCTGCTGACACCTTGATTCTGGACTTTTGGCCTCTAGAACTGTGATAAAATAAATTCCTCATTGTTGGCTTTTTTTTTTTTTTTAAGATTTATTTATTTTTGTTTTAGAGAAAGTGGACGAGCAGGGTGAAAAGCAAAGGGAGAGGCTGAGGGTGAGAGGCAGACTCCCAGCTGAGTGAGTACCCCAGTGTGGGACACAATCTCACAATCCTGAGACCATGACCTGAGCCAAACTCAAGAGTTTGTCACTTAACTGACTGAGCCACCCAGGTACCCCAAATTTCTTTGGTTTTAAACCAGCAAGTCCGTGGTAATTTGGTATGGAAGCTTCAGGAAACTCATACAGGAATCAGTGAAGAAGTGGTTAGAGAGAAAAGTCTAGGGACAACAGTGTCAGCAAATCCAGGCATAGTGAAGAGTTTAAGAAGCATGGGGGATGCAGCAATCTCATGACTACTTACAGAGGACATGGTAGACTGGAAAAAAAGAGAGCTTGACAACTTGAGGTCACTGTTGACTTGGAAAATTTAGTCACCAAGGCACCATGGCAGAGCCATTTCCCTATGATAGCCCATCTCCTTCTTGAGTTCTGTGATTGGGTCATACTGGGTTTAACTGTTTGACACCCTGACTATACTGTAAGCTCCATGAGAAAACTGCACTGCTCCTCATTCATCCGTGTTTCCCAGGTGCCTAGACAATGGAACATAGTAGCTGCTCAGTATTTGTGGGGCAGGAATGAAGGACAGAGAGAAGAAGCTAGAAATTAGAAAAGAAGTTATTAATTTAGTTTCTGCTTGATTCTATGGAGGAAGTTATTGGTAGGAGGTCTTCTAATTAGAGAGTTGAGTGATAGGATTCATTCTTTAGAGATAGAAGGTATTAGAGACAAGATAACTTAAAGTTATGAGGTGACAAGACCTGAGGTTTTGGTCTATATCATCCATATGCTGTTGTATACTAGCCAATAGAATTTGATAAGCAGTAGCATGCTGAGGACCCAAAAAAAAAAAAAAAAAAAAAGGTTGGGAAAAGACCGTACAAGTTTCAGGATGAGAAGAGGTAATTTCTTTACTCCTCCCGCTCCATTTACTGTATTCCTATTTAGAGCAATCCATAGTGCTAAAAGCATTCTATCATAATCTCACTTAATCCTCACAAGGCCCATAAGAACTGTTATCACTCCCATTTTACACATGAGGAAACTAAGGGCCACAGAGATTAAATAACTTTCCCAAGGGCATACCACTGCTGAATAGCAAAGGCAGGATCCTTTCTCAGGCCTTTTGATTCTAGAATCTACATTTTTAACTACAGGGATGGAGATATTTTAGATTGGTGGGGAAAATCAATGTGATGTTGATTTGAAGGTACTTCAGGGGTTCCTGTTGAAGATGTCCTTCTTGAAACACACTTTCACATGTAAAAGTCAGTGCTTCTTAAGTATTGCCTGTCTGTGGGATGGTCCAAAGCAGCAGCTTCCTGCCAACAGACTTTGTAAGCACCTCTTATTTCCCATTCAGATTCTATATTCTACTCCATAATGCATTTTTATTAGCTTTACTATTATAAAAGAGTATTCTAGGTCATTAGCTACACTATTCTTTAATGGAAGAGATCCTCTTGCATTTTATAAAGTTGACCTAAGCCAGAGCATATGTCAGACAGTTTCACTGTCTTGGTGTCACATTTCGAAAGCCTAAACTTTTGTCAATGAGTAACTGCAGATGGCAACCATTTTTCCACAGCTCTATCAGGCACATCATGCTGAATCACTGTGTGGAGATCTCCAAATGTTGCCAAAAGCAGCTAAATAATATGTTGGTTTTAGGTTACTATTAGAAGGAATTTTGGTGAATGTGTTTTCTTGTTAACAGTTCTCTTACGTATTGGACTGGAATGGTTTGCTTACCTGCAGGACAGGAGACAGCCTCTTTGAATTATCTCGAGAAAATAATACTCTTCAAAGGGCATTTTCATTGAAGAGAGATGGCTGATGTGGCTCTTTGCTTTCCTGAGTGTCACCATATATAAGCTGAACCAGGATTCTCAAAGGACTCATTTTCACCCCAACCAACTTCCTTAACACCCTCCCAAACTTCATTTTACTGCACTGATCTTGAGATGTACATAAAGTACATTCAGTTTCATATTTGTTGATTGAAAAATATTTTGCCTTAGAAAAATATTTGCTACATAAGCCAACTTTGAGCCATTGTTTGAAAACAGACAATAATTCTGTTAATCTTACCCATGTATTCACCCTTTATCGTGACCGCTTTTTTTTCTTCTGTGAAGAGAAAATAATTCCAAACATTGACTAGTAGTTTTTCCTCTTTAGTTAAATCACAGTGTATCTGTGTAAAATAGCAAGCTTTCAAACCTGCTTCCTATCTCATTAAAAGTTCATCTTAAAAGATGAGCACTCAAATGAGTGATTTTTTTTAATTTTTATTTTTATTTTATTATTTTTTTTAACTTTTAATTTTTTATTTTTTATAAACATATATTTTTATCCCCAGGGGTACAGGTCTGTGAATCACCAGGTTCACACACTTCACAGCACTCACCAAAGCACATACCCTCCCCACTGTCCATAATGCCACCCCCTTCTCCCAAACCCCCTCCCCCCAGCAACCCTCAGTTTGTTTTGTGAGATTAAGAGTCACTTATGCTTTGTCTCCCTCCCAATCCCATCTTGTTTCATTGATTCTTCTCCTACCCACTTAAGCCCCCATGTTGCATCACCACTTCCTCATATCAGGGAGATCATATGATAGTTGTCTTTCTCTGCTTGACTTATTTCGCTAAGCATGATACGCTCTAGTTCCATCCACGTTGTTGCAAATGGCAAGATTTCATTTCTTTTGATGGCTGCATAGTATTCCATTGTGTATATATACCACATCTTCTTGATCCATTCATCTGTTGATGGACATCTAGGTTCTTTCTATAGTTTGGCTATTGTGGACATTGCTGCTATAAACATTCGGGTGCATGTGCCCCTTTAGATCACTACGTTTGTATCTTTAGGGTAAATACCCAATAGTGCAATTGCTGGGTCATAGGGCAGTTCTATTTTCAACATTTTGAGAAACCTCCATGCTGTTTTCCAGAGTGGCTGCACCAGCTTGCATTTCCAAGAACAGTGTAGGAGGGTTCCCCTTTCTCCGCACCCTCGCCAGCATCTGTCATTTCCTGACTTGTTAATTTTAGCCATTCTGACTGGTGTGAGGTGATATCTCATTGTGGTTTTGATTTGTATTTCACTGATGCCGAGTGATATGGAGCATTTTTTCATGTGTCTGTTGGCCATCTGGATGTCTTCTTTGCAGAAATGTCTGTTCATGTCCTCTGCCCATTTCTTGATTGGATTATTTGTTCTTTGGGTGTTGAGTTTGCTAAGTTCTTTATAGATTCTGGACACTAGTCCTTTATCTGATATGTCATTTGCAAATATCTTCTCCCATTCTGTCAGTTGTCTTTTGATTTTGTTAACTATTTCCTTTGCTGTGCAAAAGCTTTTGATCTTGATGAAGTCCCAATAGTTCATTTTTGCCCTTGCTTCCCTTGCCTTTGGCGTTGTTCCTAGGAAGATGTTGCTGCGGCTGAGGTCGAAGAGGTTGCTGCCTGTGTTCTCCTCAAGGATTTTGATGGATTCCTTTCGCACATTGAGGTCCTTCATCCATTTTGAGTCTATTTTTGTGTGTGGTGTAAGGAAATGGTCCAATTTCATTTTTCTGCATGTGGCTGTCCAATTTTCCCAGCACCATTTATTGAAGAGGCTGTTGTTTTTCCATTGGACATTCTTTCCTGCTTTGTTGAAGATTAGTTGACCGTAGAGTTGAGGGTCTATTTCTGGGCTCTCTATTCTGTTCCATTGATCTATGTGTCTGTTTTTGTGCCAGTACCATGCTGTCTTGATGATGACAGCTTTGTAATAGAGCTTGAAGTCTGGAATTGTGATGCCACCAACGTTGGCTTTCTTTTTCAATATCCCTTTGGCTATTTGAGGTCTTTTCTGGTTCCATATAAATTTTAGAATTATTTCTTCCATTTCTTTGAAAAAGATGGATGGTACTTTGATAGGAATTGCATTAAATGTGTAGATTGCTTTAGGTAGCATAGACATTTTCACAATATTTATTCTTCCAATCCAGGAGCATGGAACATTTTTCCATTTCTTTGTGTCTTCCTCAATTTCTTTCATGAGTACTTTATAGTTTTCTGAGTATAGATTCTGTGCCTCTTTGGTTAGGTTTATTCCTAAGTATCTTATGGTTTTGGGTGCAATTGTAAATGGGATTGACTCCTTAATTTCTCTTTCTTCTGTCTTGCTGTTGGTGTAGAGAAATGCAACTGATTTCTGTGCATTGATTTTATATCCTGACACTTTACTGAATTCCAGCTTGCATTCCCACTGTTCTAGCAGTTTTGGAGTGGAGTCTTTTGGGTTTTCCACATATAGTATCATATCATCTGCGAAGAGTGATAATTTGACTTCTTCTTTGCCGATTTGGATGCCTTTAATTTCCTTTTGTTGTCTGATTGCTGAGGCTAGGACTTCGAGTACTATGTTGAATAGCAGTGGTGATAATGGACATCCCTACCGTGTTCCTGACCTTAGCGGAAAAGCTTTCAGTTTTTCTCCATTGAGAATGATATTTGCGGTGGGTTTTTCATAGATGGCTTTGATGATATTGAAGTATGTGCCCTCTATCCCTACACTTTGAAGAGTTTTGATCAGGAAGGGATGCTGTACTTTGTCAAATGCTTTTTCAGCATCTATTGAGAGTATCATATGGTTCTTGTTCTTTCTTTTATTGATGTGTTGTATCACATTGACTGATTTGCGGATGTTGAACCAACCTTGCAGCCCTGGAATAAATCCCACTTGGTCGTGGTAAATAATCCTTTTAATGTACTGTTGAATCCTATTGGCTAGTATTTTGTTGAGTATCTTTGCATCTGTGTTCATCAAGGATATTGGTCTATAGCTCTCTTTTTTGATGGGATCCTTGTCTGGTTTTGGGATCAAGGTGATGCTGGCCTCATAAAATGAGCTTGGAAGTTTTCCTTCCATTTCTATTTTTTGGAACAGTTTCAGGAGAATAGGAATTAGTTCTTCTTTAAATGTTTGGTAGAATTCCCCCGGGAAGCCGTCTGGCCCTGGGCTTTTGTTTCTTTGGAGATTTTTAATGACTGTTTCAATCTCCTTACTGGTTATGGGTCTGTTCAGGCTTTCTATTTTTTCCTGGTTCAGTTATGGTAGTTTATAGGTTTCTAGGAATGCATCCATTTCTTCCAGATTGTCAAATTTATTGGCATAGAGTTGCTCATAGTATGTTCTTATAATAGTTTGTATTTCTTTGGTGTTAGTTGTGATCTCTCCTCTTTCATTCATGATTTTATTTATTTGGGTCCTTTCTCTTTTCCTTTTGATAAGTCGGGCCAGGGGTTTATCAATTTTATTAATTCTTTCAAAGAACCAGCTCCTAGTTTCGTTGATTTGTTCTATTGTCTTTTTGGTTTCTATTTCATTGATTTCTGCTCTGATCTTTATGATTTCTCTTCTCCTGCTGGGCTTAGGGTTTCTTTCTTGTTCTTTCTCCAGCTCCTTTAGGTGTAGGGTTAGGTTGTGTACCTGAGACCTTTCTTGTTTCTTGAGAAAGGCTTGTACCGCTATATATTTTCCTCTCAGGACTGCCTTTGTTGTGTCCCACAGATTTTGAACCGTTGTATTTTCATTATCATTTGTTTCCATGATTTTTTTCAATTCTTCTTTAATTTCCCGGTTGACCCATTCATTCTTTAGAAGGATACTGTTTAGTCTCCATGTATTTGGGTTCTTTCCAAACTTCCTTTTGTGGTTGAGTTCTAGCTTTAGAGCATTGTGGTCTGAAAATATGCAGGGAATGATCCCAATCTTTTGATACCGGTTGAGTCCTGATTTAGGACCGAGGATGTGATCTATTCTGGAGAATGTTCCATGTGCACTAGAGAAGAATGTGTATTCTGTTGCTTTGGGATGAAATGTTCTGAATATATCTGTGATGTCCATCTGGTCCAGTGTGTCGTTTAAGGCCTTTATTTCCTTGCTGATCTTTTGCTTGGATGATCTGTCCATTTCAGTGAGGGGAGTGTTAAAGTCCCCAACTATTATTGTATTATTGTTGATGTGTTTCTTTGATTTTGTTATTAATTGGTTTATATAGTTGGCTGCTCCCACGTTGGGAGCATAGATATTTAAAATTGTTAAATCTTCTTGTTGGACAGACCCTTTGAGTATGATATAGTGTCCTTCCTCATTTCTTATTATAGTCTTTGGCTTAAAATCTAATTGATCTGATATAAGGATTGCCACTCCTGCGTTCTTCTGATGTCCATTAGCATGGTAAATTCTTTTCCACCCCCTCACTTTAAATCTGGAGGTGTCTTCGGGCTTAAAATGAGTTTTTTGGAGGCAACATATAGATGGGTTTTGTTTTTTTATCCATTCTGATACCCTGTGTCTTTTGACAGGGGCATTTAGCCCATTAACATTCAGGGTAACTATTGAGAGAGATGAATTTAGTGCCATTGTATTGCCTGTAAGGTGACTGTTACTGTATATGGTCTCTGTTCCTTTCTGATCTACCACTTGTAGGCTCTCTCTTTGCTTAGAGGACCCCTTTCAA
>NC_081559.1:160674186-160771699 GCF_022355385.1 Mustela nigripes
ATTTCCTGTAGAGCTGGTTTGGTA
This sequence comes from Mustela nigripes, assembly GCF_022355385.1. Taxonomy (NCBI): domain Eukaryota; kingdom Metazoa; phylum Chordata; class Mammalia; order Carnivora; family Mustelidae; genus Mustela; species Mustela nigripes. The sequence continues at coordinate 160,674,211 of NC_081559.1, forward strand.
TTTGCAAATTCTTTCAGTTGTTGTTTGTCCTGGAAGCTTTTAATCTCTCCTTCTATTTTCAATGATAGCCTAGCTGGATATAGTATTCTTGGCTGCATGTTTTTCTCGTTTAGTGCTCTGAAAATATCATGCCAGCTCTTTCTGGCCTGCCAGGTCTCTGTGGATAAGTCAGCTGCCAATCTAATATTTTTACCATTGTATGTTACAGACTTCTTTTCCCGGGCTGCTTTCAGGATTTTCTCTTTGTCACTGAGACTTGTAAATTTTACTATTAGGTGACGGGGTGTGGGCCTATTCTTATTGATTTTGAGGGGCGTTCTCTGAACCTCCTGAATTTTGATGCTCATTCCCTTTGCCATATTAGGGAAATTCTCCCCAATAATTCTCTCCAGTATACCTTCTGCTCCCCTCTCTCTTTCTTCTTCTTCTGGAATCCCAATTATTCTAATGTTGTTTTGTCTTATGGTGTCACTTATCTCTCGAATTTTCCCCTCGTGGTCCAGTAGCTGTTTGTCCCTCTTTTGCTCAGCTTCTTTATTCTCTGTCATTTGGCCTTCTATATCACTAATTCTTTCTTCTGCCTCATTTATCCTAGCAGTGAGAGCCTCCATTTTTGATTTCACCTCATTAATAGCTTTTTTGATTTCAACTGGGTTAGATTTTAGTTCTTTTATTTCTCCAGAAAGGGCTTTTATGTCTCTCGAGAGGGTTTCTCTCATATCTTCCATGTCTTTTTCGAGCCTGGCTAGAACCTTGAGAATTGTCATTCTGAACTCTAGATCTGACATATTACCAATGTCTGTATTGATTAGGTCCCTAGCCTTCGGTACTGCCTCTTGTTCTTTTTTTGTGTTGAATTTTTCTGTCTTGTCATTTTGTCCAGATAAGAGTATATGAAGGAGCAAGGAAAATACTAAAAGGGTGGCAACAACCCCAGGAAAATATGCTTTAACCAAATTAGAAGAGATCCCAAATCGTGAGGGGGGAGAAAGGGGATAAAAAGAGGTTCAAAAAGGAAGAAAGAAAAAAAAATTTTTTAAAAAAGAAAACAAATAAGAAAAATATAAAAAAGAAAAAATATATATATTAGATAAACTAGTTAAAAAACGTTAAAAAAGAAAAAGGTAAAAGTTAAAAAAAATTTACCAGAAGGTGAGAAAAAAAAACAAAAAATGAAAAAGAAAAAAATTAAATTAACTGCAAGACTAAAAAAAATCACGAGTTCCGTGCTTTGCTTTGTCCTCCTCTGGAATTTTGCTGCTCTCCTTGGTATTGAAACCGCACTCCTTGGTAGGTGAACTTGATCTCGGCTGGATTTCTTGTTGATCTTCTCGGGGAGGGGCCTGTTGTAGTGATTCTCAAGTGTCTTTGCCCCAGGCGGAATTGCACCGCCCTTACCCGGGGCCGGGGTAAGTAATCCGCTCGGGTTTGCTTTCAGGAGCTTTTGTTCCCTGAGCGCTTTCCATAGAGTTCCGGAGGACGGGAATACAAATGGCGGCCTCCTGGTCTCCGCCCGGAGGAGCTGAGAGCCCAGGGCCCCACTCCTCAGTGCGCCCTCAGAGAACAGCGCCCAGTCACTCCCGTCTGCCTGACCTCTGGCCGCGCTCCGAGCTCACCGAGCCTGCGACCGGTTCAAGGTAACACCGAGCTGCGAGCTTACTGTCGGCTCTGTCTCTGTATCCGGTTTTCCCGTTCCAATACCCGCAAGCTCTGCGACACTCAGACACCCCCGGTCCTTCTGTGACCCTGCGGGACCTGAGGCCACACTGACCCCGCGTGGGCTTCACCCCGGTTTAGTCTCTGGAGCTATGTCCCTCAGCGGAACAGACTTTTAAAAGTCCTGATTTTGTGCGCTGTTGCTCCGCCGCTTGCCGGGAGCCGGCCCCTCCCCCCGGGGTCTATCTTCCCGTCGCTTGGATTCACTTCTCTGCTGGTCCTACCTTTCAGAAATGGTTGTTTTTCTGTTTCCAGAATTGCTGTTCTTCTTCTCTTGGATCTGCCGATGGATTTTCAGGTGTTTGCAATCTTTAGATAAGCTCTCTAGCTGATCTCCGGCTAGCTGAAGTAGTCTCAGCCTGCTACTTCTCCGCCATCTTGACTCCTCCTCCTCTCAAAAATATTTTTTAGAGTTGGTTTGTTTGAATCAAGATCCCACTGAGGTCCACACATTGTTTGATAAGTATGATTTTTTACATATACATCAGTTCTCTTAGTTTCATTCGTTTCTTCTCCTCCAGTTCATTTATTTGTTGAAGACATTGGATTATTTGACCTATAGAATTCTCTAAATTTTACATTTTGATTCACAATTTATCTTTATAATATTGTTTAAATTTTCTTGTTTTCTGTGTATTTTCTGTAAGCTAATAGTTGCTGTGGTGGCTTGATTATATTTCACTTGCGTTTTTACTTTTTTTTTTTTTTAAGAATACCCCCCAAGAGACACAATATTCCCTCTATTGCATCACAAGCGGACTCACATGGTGTCTGCTTATTTCACTTCTGGTGATGTTAAAACTGATCAGACATTATCAGTCTGATCCATCATTATTAAGTTCTCTGTCAACCTTTTACACATTGATTATTCCATAGTTTGTCAGCATATTTTCTCCAGCCCACAGAAGTAAAATTCACTGATTCATTCTTCACTAAGAGGGAAGAAGCAGCCTGCATTTATTGGGCAATTTCTGTGTGCCAGAAATTTTGCTGGGCAGTTTTCCTACATTCTTTCATTTGCTGTTTCCAAAATCTTTGTGTATTCCATATTGTCATTAGAGTTTAATAGGTAAAGAAACTACAGATAGAATTTACTCAAGATCATATAGCTAGTAAGGGAACCCAGTTATGCTAGGTGTTGTTGTTTTTATTAAAAATTAACCTAGAAAATAGTAATTCTCATTTATATGTAGAAGTAGATAAAATAGATCAAAGCTGAAGACCAAACTTAATCAGAATGGCAATGTCTACAGCATTTGTATTACCATCAATAGAGTGATGTTACTGTCCTGTAAGCTAAGTACTTCCCGTGGCCCAGTTCTGTACCACTGGAGCCCAGCTACTAATTTCTCTCAGTCTTAAATATAGCTTTAATGGACTTTATAAGCTCTATGGTAGTTCATCTTATGGAAGGCCATGATGTCTGCCAAATAACATTTTTGTAAAATGAAAACTATATCGTAAAGCATTTTCTAATACTGAGGCATGTTAAGCACTCCAGTTTTGATGAGATAAATCTTGAAATATTTTCTACATGTCTTAAACATCATTTTTCTTCACAATTTGGGGTTAGTGTCCAGAGCACCAAGTTGATGTCTATATGACCTCCCAAAGTCCGTTACAATCCTGTGATTCTCACACTGATGAATTCAAACAGGAAAGGATTATTGGGCCAAAACTTGGAGTATCTTCAGAGCCAGAATGTAGGAAAAGTTACAAAATACAGATGTCTGTCAGGGATGAGGTCCAAAGGGAGAAGCGGGCCAGAAGTTAGAAATAGATATGTTTTTGTACAAAAAAAAAAAAAAAAAGGCTTTATATTTGGCTTTTAGCCAAAGGAATTTTTAAAATACTTAGATCAAACTATTAAGCTGTAATATCCAGTTGAGATATAATAAAGCCCTGGGGTTGAGGATATATAGTTTACAAAAATCATAGCTTATTACATTCACGGAAACTCAGACTTGTGCCAGATTTTACCTTTTAGAGAATCTATAATCCTATATTTTTCAGTCATGGGCAAAATCATCCTGATTCCTTTTGGAATTGTCAGCTTTTGTATATCAAGAATTATAAATGAAAATCAAAGCCTTTAAATATTGTATAATCATGGAAAATAAGGCAAAAATATTTATACTTTTGAACCCTAAAAATAAGCCATTCTCTTTGTTTTATGGAAAACTATAAAATTAATACCATCTATTTTAATTGTTTACTAAAATTTTAAGGACTGCTTATATTAGGGAATATAAAAGAATTTGTCCTTTGTGGGTTGTTGTTTTTTTTTTACTTTTGTAAGAGTGACATGTTCCAAGAATACTTCTTTTCCCTTGGGTAGTAGGGTCAGAGTAAGAAGATCGTAATGGGGAACACCCACGAAGGTGCTGACCATTTCTCTGTGAATATAAAAATTGACCTATGGGCACAACTGTTTGTTGGGTCTCTCTTTTTTTTTTTTAACTCTTGTCCGTACTATTTGTTAGTTTTCTGTGTTATGTGTTTTTTATTTCTGTGAATCTTATTAGAGAAAAATTTGCCATGCAAAGCCAGTGATGTACCCCTAAACAGCAAATTAGGTGTCTGTGGCTTTTCTTCTAGTCCATGATGTGTTATGAATTTAACTAAATTGTCTTAAAAAACATTCCCCAAACTCATCTTTTCCACATTACATTCTTTCTACATGATGATTCGCTTAACAGGACATAGGTCACCACCAAATAATGGTGGTCAGTACAGCCAGAAATTCTATCTGCTAATTTATGAAGAAAGAGCCAGTCATTCTAGCCCAGGAAATTTGCCGCTCTGTAGATTTTCTAAGAGATGATTTTGCAAGTCTTAGAAAATTATGGGTGTCTATGAGAGCCTTCTTTGTTCCCTTAGCCACCTGAAACCTGAAAACAGACCAAATGAACAGACCTATGGTCTGATATGTTTGGTTGGTATGTAAATACACATTATTTTCTAACACCCTGTGGCTGTTCTTAATGGTAAATCAGAGAAGTATAAGGCTAAGAGTGATTGGCACTAAACTACTCGAAGTCATTATTTCAGGCAAATTTGACATGACAGATAATAGGAAAAAATCGTAATCAATGTCAAAGGCATTTACGTTTTCTTGGTAAGAGTATATATCATAGGTATCCCTGACTCCTTTTCTTTTGCATTCCACTTTAGGGCTATAGTGTTGAGGTGGTCATTTGAGAATATGATTGTCTTAGGAATCTATACAGTCTACTTACGTTTGCTTTATCAGATTTGAACATATATTTTCAAATTCTAAGTATTTTATGTGCGGTGAACAAAATTTTATTAGATACCTAGTAACACAAAAATTAATGTTTCCTGATTTTCAAGTTTATCGTAAAATACATTTCATCTCTTTTTTAAAATAGATACTCCCCAATGGTTTGTGCCAATTAAATTGTCACTTCTTATCAGCTAGATTTATGTATATCTGAAAAAAATGACACTTCACATTTAATTTAATGGTATGAATTTTGTATACATTTATAATGTAGTATTTCTAGGTAGGGAATGCCTTAACTTGATCTTGAAAAGATAAAACATATCTCGTACATGTATGAATTTGTTACTTTTATATGTTCATTTCTTGATCCTTCCTCGAGGAAGCCTTCCCTGGTATTGTCTATCTCCCTGCAGGCTGGGAATGTTGCCCCTCTTTAGAACACCCATATTACCCTGGGCCTCTTTATAGTACTGATTCCTTCCTTTACATCGGACTTCTTGTGGGCAGAGTTTGTATGACATCTACCTTTGATTTCCAGTACCTTTGATTGTGACTAAAAGTCTAAGATAAAATAGAATAAGATTAGCTTAATGCATTGAGACTGTCTCCTCAAAGTAATCGCCAAAGTAAGGCCCTATTTTCATGATCTCTTTGTAGGTCTGTGAAGCCTACTGAATGAGCAGGGTGAAGACAAGGAGATCCTTGCAATAGTTCTGTTAAAAGTTTTGAACAAAGAGAGTAGCAGCTAAGGTTATGTACTTATTCTACCCAAAGTTCCTTTGAAGAAAGGCAGAAAGTTACAGTGATATCTAAGCTCGAGTTCCGTGTGCACAGATATACATAGATAACCACAACACAAAATAGTATTACCTAATGCCATAAAAAGACTTTAAACTATGTATGTTTTGGGAGTTCAGAAGAGAAATCACTTCTAATTTGGATGAGTAGAGAAGGGTGTTTTGTTGTTTTCTTGGGAGGAGGTGAAGAGAATAGTTTTGAAAGGTGAATGAGATTTCAAGAAGCTCTGATGGAGCAAATTGAAGGCAGCTAAAGGCGTATGTAGTATAAAAGTAGGAGATTAGTCTAGGAAGATGGGGAGGGGCCAGAATTTGGGCATAATTCCTTGGGAATGTTAATGGTATTTGCATATAATATCATTTTAACATGCTGAGATTTATTCTCCTAGGACATTTATTCAGAATATCAGAGGTCAATTAAGGTTACTATTTTGAAAATTACACAGGGCCACCTGGGTGGCTCAGTTGGTTAAGCATCTGACTCTTGATTTCAACTTAGGTCACAATCTCAGGGTCATGAGATTGAGCCCTGCATGGGGACTCTGTGCTCAGCACAGAGTCTGCTTGTCCCTCTCCCTCTGCTCCTTCCCCCACTCACATATGCGTGCTTGCTCTTGCTCTCCCTCTCAAATAAATAAAATCTTAAGAGAAAGAAGGAAGGAAGGAAAAGGGAAGAGAGGAAGGGAGGAAGGGAAGGGAGGGAGGAAGGAAGAAAAGAAGGGAGGTAGGGAAACTACACAGTATAGTCTTCCCTTTAATTAGGAGCTGATTAGGCATTCTTAGTATCTTTAATTTTTTATATTTTTTTCTTTTTCCTTTCTGTATGTGTCAGCAAATAACTCTTTTCATCATACTTCCATCAGAATCAAAATCATGAGTCACTCTTGCCTGGTTATTAGTAGCTTGCCTTTATCATAGAAACAATACCATTGAATAAATTAAGAATAATTGAGAGGTTAATTAATCTCATTCTTATACACACATTTATGTATATGTGTGATATATATGAAACATATAAAATATATATTAAATAAATGTAAATATTGTCCACAATTGTGAAGAGTCTAAGTTTTACCTCGTTTGCAGTCTAACAGCTTAGCCTGCTGCACTCCCATGGATACTGATAGAAAACACAGAAGTGCTGGATGAATGGCAGCTTAATACCTACAACAGAGTGCATATGTGCTGGTTCATCAAGCCCCAGTTTCTTTAGGGCAACATGAAAAGAGCCAGGTGACACTTGCATACACAGTGAGTTACATTATAGAAGAGGAACCCAGAACTTGGGAAGCCTGAATCTTTTATAATGGGAGGTAAACATGCCTGCTCTCTTTTTGTAGGGAGACGTTATCTCCGTCTTCCATGGCTGTTTGCTGTACATATATCCTTGAAAAGATAGTCTGGAGCAAAAATAATGCCTTTACCTCCAAGACATGTGGAAACATTAAAGGCTTATGGAGAATTATTTCCCAAAAGACATACTCTAAAGGACCTCTGTAAAGACAACAATATTCATCTAAATGAGGAATCAGCAAGCTACATGGCCTGAAGGCCAAATACAGCCCACCATCTGTCCTTGTAAACAAAATTTCATTAGAACACAGACATATACTCATTTAGGTATTTTCTAACTCCTATAATAGGGAAAGTCATGTAGTTGAAACAGATATCACTTTATTTGTGTGTGTGTATATATATATATATATATTGAGATATATATGTATGTATATGTATCAAACACTTGAGGTGTGTATGTATATATACCTCAAGTTTGTTGACCCCATTCTAGTTTAAACGTTTATGACAAGCCTTTACAAAATACACTAAACTTGCTTTTTGTTCTAAAATATTTTAAGATTTTTAAAAGTTACTTTATAATCCCTTCTTCTTTCCAATTATTGAAGGTTATACTATCTGTATGATAGTTCTCTTTCTTATTGTAAAGGGTTATTAAGAGTGGTTATCAATGATTATTTTATATTTTATTAAATATTTTATATTTAACTTTTTTAGTTTTAAGAATAATCATATAGCAAATTATTACAGCATAAGTATTTGGTTTATGAGCATTGCTTATTTGTCAGGTTGCATAGTTTTTAAATCCTGCACAATCAGGTAACTAAAATATGGGAGTCAGTACAGTAGAGTGAATAAGCTCCCTGGGTTCTAGAATCCAATGGTCCAAGACCTATAATTTATTATCACTGAGATCCTTGGCAAGTTGTGTAACACTTTGGATCTTTCTTGTCCTCATCTGAAATGGATATATCCTTAACCAATTTACAGAACTATCACTAGGATTGGAATAAAATTATGTAAATTTGGGCTCACAGTGTATACTTTAAAATATGAACTCTTTTCCTAAAATATAAACTTTAAGAAGCAAACCCTATATCCATACATTTATATTTATATAATACTGTACATATATATTTCTTTATGTATTTATATATTGCTTTAAAATTGGAAAGAGCTAGAATAATCTTATCCCATCATCCTAATTTTTTAGAGGTAAGAAAATTGAGGCTCAGATTGGTTACGTGACTTCAACTTAAGGTGACAAAAGCAGCTAGCAATTAAATTTAGACAAGAAGTAAGCTCTCCCTGATTCTCAATTAATATTCTTTACTGTATACCATGTTCATTTCATCATTTCATGCACATGAGTAAAATACCTGAACAGTTAGAGATGAGAGTAGAGCACAGTACTGAGTTTAGGACTTGTATTCTTATTAAAAGAAACCATAAAATAGTAAAGTTGCCTCTGCTTTAAGTTAGTTTTGACTCAAAAATTCTTAATATATTTTTGTTATTTCTTTTTAAGGAAAAATATTATCTTGAAAGATGTCATATTACACACCTGCATTTGCTTGAAACTTGGTAGCTTGATAAATTGATAAGATAACTGGGTCATATGTTAAGTTTTTTGAAAAACCAACCCAAACATAGATCCTAATAAAAGAATGTTACATATTTCCTTTTAAAGGCTAAAAAGTATTTCTCATGGCTCTTAAATTACCATATTTTGATACCAAGGGAAAATAAAATCTGGACTTAGAGTCTTGTTTGTACTTAGAGGGTTTTCCGGACAGGAAGGCAGTCTTGATGCAATGCAGTAAGCCACAATACCAGTGGGGCATTACAGGTGAAAACTCTGCAGCTGTACCCCTTCACCACAATGTATTACAACTGTACGCTGGAATATTTCCTGTACAGAAATAGGGTTTGGTTAACTTTGTTTCCCAAGAGTAGATCACATTCAAATGTTATAAAATCATGATTTCCTGCATTTGAATACTTGTGGTTTCTCAACTGGTTCCAATATTTTAAGTTGGGTTTTTTTTTTTTTTTTTTTTTTGGTATGACTTCTATTAGTTGAAGATGTATAGAATCTTTTCTTTTCCTTCTTCAAAATCAACTAAAAAAGCAGGTACACATAAAAAGAAATAGTATTATAAACTAAAAACATTTGAGATTGCAAATATATTTGTATTCTGTGTCATAATTAAATGATAGATTTATACTTTGAAGTAGAAACCAAAAAATCAGCAAATTCATTGTCAGAATATGTTTTTATTCAAGATTTTTATTTATTCATTTGAGAGAGATTCAGAGACAGAGCACAACATAGGGAGAGACAAATGGAGAGGGAGAAACAGACTCCCTGCTGAGCTGGGAGCCTGCCATGGGGCTCGATCCCAGGACCTGGAGATCATGACCTGAGCTGAAGGCAGATGCCCAACCATCTGAGCCATCCAGAATACATTTTTTAGGTGCCCCCAGAATACATTTTTAAATATATTTTAATATAAATATATAAATTTTACATTTTTAATAACTATTAAAAACTAATAACTATTGGAAAGTATCTTTACTCAGTTGCATTTGTTCTGAGTAATGAATGTTTCTCCTATTGTTATTAAAAATAACTGATTATAAGAAATGTTCTTCATATTTAGTACAGTTACATCCAATCATAATTATAAACAGAAACCTCTTCTGTATGGTATTTTTTTTAGCTTATCAGGTTTTAATGATTATATTGTCCATTTATACCAATTTCTACATATACATTGTCTCTTCCAGTCACACTTCAATCAACTATTTCATGCTCAGACCTTTCTTTATTTTAACTATTTACTTACATACTCTCTTACAGTCATCACTTAAAAACTCTATAACCTATCTATCTCTAATCTTTCCAATGCATTCCCCCTGTGGAATATATTTAGTGTTAATACCACTTTGATATTGTTATAAATGGAGTGTATACTCTTAATGGTTAATAAGATAAAATAACTGTCTATTAAAAAAAAGAGTTTCACTACAATTACTTTTTCAAAAGTTATCAACTAGGAATATTCCAGTGTGAAAAGTCTCTGCTCCACCCACCCCAGGGGTAGATGTCAGGAAGCATTTGAGGAAATTGATTAGTTTTAAGGCTGCTTAAGGCTGTGGATAACAGATAAACTTTTAAGCTAACCAAAAAGTTTAAAAGGAAAAGCTGCAGAATGAGATGTTTACAGAAGCTTTGAAAAGCTCCAGCAGATACCTGGGAAACCATAACAGCATACGGATGCTTAGGGCTATGTTCTTGCCCCAGGCTCTGCACTTGCACAGCATTGACCTGAGAGGGCCCTACACTCTCACCTCTGACTAACCTTAAGGCTCTGCGTAAGCAGGAAGGGAGGGCTAAGACAGAGTTGAAAGCATGTCCAACAGCACATAGAGCATCTCAGCAGATATGGGGGCTTATTGGTTCTAGACTGTTAAGGAAATCTGTAATCATTAACTGACCACTAAGCTCACCAACTAGAGACTTAAGTGACCATATGATAAAGAATACATACTTTTTAGAACTGGTTCATAAATGTTACTAGACACAAACAGTTACAACAAATAGCAATGACAAGAAGCCTTGGGCAAGGGAGAGAATCTGATTTCCACAGTTGCCACTGTTTATTAACAGTACAATAGTAATAGAGTTAATACTCATTAACATAATAAAATTTTGTGTCATTTTAAATGACTAGTTTTCAAGAAAAAAATATGTAATATGCAAAGAAACAAAGTATGGCCCATAGATGGGAAAAGTAATCAAAAGAATCTGTCCTTCAGAAGCCCAGATGTTGATCTTGCCAGACAAAAATTTAGCTACGTATTTTAAATATGTTCAAGAATCTAAAGAAAGTCATGTTTAAGGGACTAAAGGGAAATATGAGAATGACTTTGTACCAAATATATCAATAAAGAGATAGATATTATAAAGAAAAAAGAATCAAATAGAAATCCCAGAGTTAAAAGGTATAGTAATTGAAATGAAAAATTTACTGGACGGTCTCAACAGCAGATTTGAGCAGGGAAGAAAAAATTAGTAAACTTAAAGATAGGTTTGTTGAGATTATTGAGTCTGAAGAACAGAAAGAAAAAGAATTAAGACAAATAAACAGAGCCTCAGAGACCTATGGAATACCATCAAGTGTATCAAGCTATACATTATGGGAATCCTAGAAAGAGAGGAGAGAGAGAGAAAGAATATTTGAAGAAATAATGACTGAACACTTTCCAGATTGGATGAAACTTAGTGTACACATCCAACAGCTCAGTGAACTTCAAGTAGGATAAACTCAACTCAGACTGTCAAAAGACAACTTTTTGACTCATCATATATACGTGGGATGATTGATAAGATCAACAACTGATTTCTCATCAGCAATCATGCAGGCCACCGGGAGAGGAATAACATATTCAAAGTGCTGAGAGAAAAAAAAAAAAAAAGAGAGAGAAAACATTTGCCCAATTAAGTAACTAAAAAGACTGGGATAAATGATAAAGATTAAAATGGATCCCACATTCAGATTTCTTCCCAAGAATCCACTTTAAAGAAATGGGAACATGGAAATTGCAAGTAACACATTATTAGGTGTGTTTTTCTTCTTTAAGGGTAATGAGTTGAAGAGCATAAAATCTATAGCCAGTAGGTCTCTCTTACTAAATATGTGTTCTTGAACATGATACCTGACTTCTCTGGGCCATAGTTAACTTATCCTTAAAATGGCAATAATATTTTCCTCACTAAGGTAGTATATAAGAAAAATCTTTGTAAATTGTACGGGACTATTTACAAGGTAGTTTCTTCTGCCACAGCTGCCATCAGTATTATTATTACAAAAACAAAGGTGATGTTGAAAAAAGCAGCTGTTCTTCCCCCTAGTCACCTGTTGACTTGGCATCCTGGGAAATCTGGAAATGTGGTGGGGAGAGTAATAAAAGTGGTGTCCTCTGCTACAACCAGGTTTAATAACTAGTCCTGAATGAAAGTTCCAGCTTTATGCTCGCTAACCAACCCAATGTAGCCACTCTGCCTCTATTTTGTCTAATACAAACTAAAAGACAGTTGAAACAAGACTGATGGAATCCATCACTTGCTAGATCTCCTCCTCCCTACTGACTCTTTATTATACACATAAATATAAGGAAGATACTTTCTCGGTATCCTTTTCCTAGGTTGCTTATTATGACTGTGTGGGCAAAAGGGCAGTGGCCCAGCTTCAGCAGGCCCTGCACAAAGAAATCAGAGCGATTTATCTATGAGGACAGATGGGCACTTGCAACCTTGCTAATAGTCTTGGCAGTGCTATTGAGTAATAAAAACAAATTAAGTGCCAAAATATTCTTTGTACCAGAAATATTTTTAAATAGCCAACACACATGCAAATCTTCCCAAATTAGCCATCAAATGGAAACAAATTGTGGAATAACATTTTAAATGCAAAAATACATGTGCTCTTACCAACTGGCAGATATACAACCTAAAATATATTCATATGCAAAGACCACATATGCTTAGAGTACAGTTTATTATGTATGGCTGGCTAATTTTTTAGATTCTGTCAAATAATGGATAGGAAAACAAAATGTTATAAAAAATATATATAATCTTGACAGTCATTTGAAATGTACCATGTGTTACATGTGGAATGTTTTCCAGTGAAACCAATTTACTTGTTCCCACTTCCCATGACTCAGTATTAGATATTCAAGCTTTCTAAACTATTTTTTGGCAACCCAACTTCCTTGGAATAGTCCTCTTTCCTTCAAGTTATTCAGCGCAGGCATTAATAATAAATCCTCAGTTACAGATATGTAACTAAAGATCATTCACATCATCTCTTTCAGACCTAAAAGCACATAATAAAGTTATTTAAATAGATCACACAAAACAGAGCCCAGAGTTATTCCTTGAGCATAATTAATTGCTGCCATATGAAGCACAATATGACTGCATTCAATTTGTTCGTTTAATTGTGGTACTACTAACCTAGAGATTAGCTGGGCAATGTCAATTCCTAACTGAAAGGCAAAGGAAGATTAGTGAGCTAATGAAAAGTTTGTTCAAAGTGGATGTGATTGCAGAATAAAATGGAGGGGCTCAGTATATATAAAACAAGATCGTTGTAGAATAGAAGACTGTTTAGGAAGGTGAAAGTGTTAACTTTTCAGCACCTAACTACATTCATTAGTTTAAAACGTTATTAAGCATATATCAGATACCAGATTTTGTGCTGTGAATTCACTGGAGAAATAGCTGGAGTTCTTTAAGAATCCCTCTCAGAGAACACACACAATGCAAGCCAGACCTCAGGAGCAAATAGTAGCATAACTTTTAGAACCACAACCATTGTCTCAACCCTCCTAAATCAGGACTCATTTTCAATACATGGCTCTCTTCCCTCTCTCCTAGTCACTACCTGAACTAGGAGATTTAGCCCCTCTTTTAAATAAATAAATAAATAAATAAATAGGCGCCTGGGTGGCTCAGTGGTTAAAAGCCTCTGTCTTCAGCTCGGGTCATGATCCCAGGGTCCTGGGATCGGGTCCCATGTCGGGCTCTCTGCTCTGTAGGGAGTCTGCTTCCTCTTTTCTCTCTGCCTGCCTCTCTGCCTACTTGTGATCTCTGTCTGTCAAATAAATAAAATGTTTAAAAAATAATAATAAAATAAATAAATAAATAAAAGATTTTATTTATTTCCTTACTTATTTGACAAAGAGAGAGGAGAGAATGCACATGAGTAGGGGTAGGGCAAAGGAGAAGGGAGAAGCAGATTCTGTCCTGGGTGGGAAGCCCTATAAAGAGCTTCATCCCAGAACTCTGCAGTTATGACCTGAGCTGAAGGCAGATGCTTAACCAACTGAGTCACGCAGAATCCCCACAGAATGATCTCCTCTTGTATGGATAGACACTGACTCGCATCCCTTTTTCCTCCTCTCATCGACCTTCTTTCTACCTCCCAGACCCTTCCACTGAGCCCTCTGGACACTTGATTTGTGAACTCCTCTAAACCTCCATCTCTTCTTTAAGCATTTCCCCTGTCCCTTTACCTTAGATAAAAGTCTTGCTGTCCCCTGGGACTCTGTGCACCATTGTAACCCTCTGAGGTGGAGACTTCATTCCCTCCATCTCTTTTTACCTCAAGGTCAGGAGATAAGATGTTCTTGTTCACCAGTGCCACTTGCCTTTGCTCTTCTACCCTCGTATAAAATCTCCCTGCTCCTTTGAGACTCATTCCATCTAATTAATTGTCCTCCCCACCCCTCTTTGTTGTTGTCACCTACTAACTTTTTCGTCACTTTTCCAAATTCTCAGAAGTCTCTGGCCCAGGGCTTCTTTTTTCTTTCTTTCAATTTTTTATTTCTAATTAGTTAACATATAGTGTAATATTAGTTTCAGGAATAGAATTTAGTGATTCATCACTTACATATAACACCCAGTGCTCATTACAAGTGCCCCCTCAGTACCAATCACCCATTTAGCCCACCCCCAACTGACATCAACATCCTTGCAAATGACCCAGCCAACAGCAAGTCCCGGACCTTGCTTTCATCCCAAACTGTTCTGCCTCCTCAATCACTCATTCCAGCATCTCATCTCACTTGTGGTCTGTCTCACCAGCCTGCTCACTCAGCAGACTCCACTATGGTCATTTGTTAAACTATATATAAACCTGTAAATATCACATAGAAACCTATCCCTTCTCTCTCCCTGTCCATCAGCTCACTCTGTTTTCTCATCCCCTTTCAGCCAGTTTATATTCTTAATCCATCATTTAAAACACCCTCTTGCCAATAAACACCCTGAACTCTGATGCTCTGTCTTTCCATTACACTCTCCAGACAAAAGGCTAAGGCTGGGCAAACCTAGAGCCATGTATCAACACATTAACTCCCTCTTCTACTCTTTAGAATAGCCAACTCCTTACTGCAAATTTCCACTTGAATACCTCATTGCTCCTTCTAACTCAGCTTGCCTAAAAATGAACTCATGATCTCCCCTCCTCTACCCCACATATACCACAAACCTACTCCCCCGTGGGACAGATGAGTCTTACCCAACTTTGTAAATGACCTCAGCACTCACTGAGTTGCTTGGGCCAGAAACCTTGACATCTCCCTCTCCTTGTATCTAGTCGGGCGATAAAATTTTATGTCCCAAGAATCTCCCACACATCACTCTGCTGCCACCAACCATACTCTAGGTATAGACCACAGTACTCACTTCCTGCCTGGTCCTTTCACATCCAGGCTTGCCCTTTTTTAATCCATTCTCTATACAACATTCAGAAGCTTTTAAAAGAAACATACATTTGGCCCATTACTTCTTTGCTTTAAAACCCTTCAAAGATGTCCCACTGATGTGAAGGTAAAGTCAAAAATCCTTAACATGGCCTAAAAACAATAGTTTTTGTTATCTGCATTTCTCAAATGAGGGAACTGAGGCTCAGATTCATTAAAGAGTTGCTCAAATTGTAGAGCCATGACTTAAGATTTCATCCCATGGGAGTGCCATACCAGAAAGACATTTTAAGATGGAGAAATAAAACATAAAGATTCTATGTGTATGGTTTATAAATTTATGACTCAATGTGTATCTGAATGGATAATTGACTAAAATTACCTTTAAAATACTAGTTATGCTCATTTTAGCTTTCCATCAGAAGTCTTGAAGACAAATACATCCTTGTAATGGTGGAAGGGATCAAATATGCTTTAGCAAATGTACTCACAGACATCCAATGTAGTACGATTTTTTTCAACAGAAGTTTATTTGGAGTGAATTTATTAATATCCCTTTGTTAAACAAGAAAAATAGGGTGTACAAAGGCAAATCCTAACAAACACATAGCTGAGATATTTGGGGATTTATTTCTCTAGTAGTTTTCTATTGTTGTCTGAATCTTCAGAGTTGTCTGTAATGTTCAAGTTGAAGTATGTAACCACAGAGCCAGCCTCACACAAAGTTGTGAACTAAATAAAGTTTGTCTTTGGCTCTCTTCCAAGTCTTTCTTTTTGAACTCTCCATAACTCCTCCTCCCCTAAGTGCCAGTGTTGGTACAGTCCAGTTTCATTGCCCTTAAACTGCCTCATGGCTTCCCACAATGGTTCCCAGCTTGGATTGCCTTATATTATGGACCTATTCCAACCCTCGCCTTGCACATCAAAAATTACTAGATTTTTCTTCCTTAAAGCCCCACTCTGCTTTCCAATGTGACAGCCAATTTTCATAAGCTATTATATATTAATTTTAATGGAGAACTTCTGGAGACAATACCAGAAACAAGTCTTTTCTTTTCACTGTACTTTCTGTGTAACCTCCCTACCAAGAAGATAATTTTGAACTTTACATTGTATTGTTTGCATTACAGAAAAACAATAGGTTTTTAAATATGCTTTTCTAAACTCATTTGCCCTCTTCCACATCTTACCCACCTCTGGTTATGACTAACCTACACCAAAGGACTGACTCATTGGCAGTCACTGGCAGTCCAGAGGGAAGATAAGCAATGAGATAGTCCTTTATCTCTCAAGTCATAGCCAACATGGAGGACCATGTTTTAATAGGCGTGTAGCAGAAAACTGTATTGAACTATGATTACAGTGTTCCTGCCTATCCAGGTTCAAGGCTTATTATTTTCTTCTTACAAGCCCAGCCCATCGTTAAGAAATCTGGCAAGTAAGACTGCTTATCACAAACTCACAGCTCCTGGTAAAGATGCCCAAGTTTCAGAAGTGTTCTTTGAGCATGAAAAGGATAAGTAATTCATGGCTAACACTTCTTAAGCTTTTACTTTGTGGTATTATATGAGATGCTTTGTCTCTTTGGATTCTCACAATTCCTGAGATAGTTCTGTTACTCTTTCCTTTTTAGAAATAAAGAAAGTGATGTTGGAGAAATGGATTTGCCCAAGAAGTCATAGCTAGGAGCTAGGAATTGAATCCTGTTAGGTTTGACTCCAAAGTTCATGCCTTCATCTTCTCTACTTCTTTGTGGAGAATTTTTAATGTGCCAGAGAAGGACTGAATCACCCAGTTTGTGTATATTCCTTCATTCATTCATTCATTCATGAATTATTCATTCAGCAACTTTTTTTTTCTTGAACATTCACTGTATACACTTTGCCAGGTGCTATGAAAATCCAAAGCTCAGCCAAATGGAAATCATTCCCTCAAAGAATGTGCCTACCAGGGAAGATGTCATGTATAGAAATAACTATAACATGAGGTATACAGACATAAGAGCTATGAAACAGACTCCCTTTTAAAAAACTATTAGAGTTCAGGAAAAAAAAGAGAGCATTTCTCCATCTGGGGAGGTGAAAAGGCTCGAAATAAGGTGGTATTTCATTTGGACCTTGATAGATGGGAAGGATTTAAATATGAGACAATAAGAAATGAAGGGGTATGCAGGTATTTTAGGCTGAGAGAGAATATAGGAACAAAGACCCAGAGAAGGGAAAGTTAGAAAAATGTAGGTCATGGAAAGCATGAAGGGAGAGAGAATTTCAAGAAATGGTGGGTAAAGTGGATTACTATGAATGTGTTACTTGTCCTCATCACTAAAGAGAACATATGCTTCTGTTGCATCCCCCTGTCTCTTACTCATATCCATTTTGTTCCCCCTTTTTCCCAGTAAGCATCTCTCCACACACCGATGCTCAAGTCCCTCTTTAAAGAAAAGAAACTGTTATGGGTGGAGAGGTAACATTTATTCCCATTGAAAGATTAGGAATCATTATTTAGGGGGAAAAAGGAGAAATCTATTCATTTAGGAAGCTTCTGTTAAGATCCTAGCATGTCCAAAAACTGTTAGATGCTAAGAAAAATTTTTTTACATAATGTGTCATTTTTGTACAAGGATCTCAGAGTTGACTAAAGGAGACAAACATGGAAATAGGGAATTACAAAGTGTGATGAGTTTTATGATAAAGGAGTGTATTAGAAATAGTAGTGACACAAAAGAGGCAGCAATCAGCTCTGAGGATGGTAATTAGGGAATGTTTCCAAAAGAAAAGACGTACCTGAGGACAGTCCTTTTTTTTTTTTTTTTTTTTTCCCCCAAAGACAAATGGGAATAACCCACATGTTCTATTTTAAAGCTTTTTTTTTTTAAAATTAGTAATGTACCTTGGATGTCTTTTGTGTTAGTGTATATAGATATTCCTTATTCATTTTAGTGGTTGTATAGTAATCCATTTATAGATCTTCATGTGATATTTAACTAATCCCCTATTAATGGATATCTGATTCATTTCTAATTTCTTACTAATACAGCCAGTGCTGAACTAAATTCACACTTGTATTGGAATCTCTGTAAACAAATTCTTAGACATATACTTCCAAGCATTTAAGTGATATTACCAAATTGCCCTCCAAAAATGCTGGATGGAAATGCTTATTTCCTTACCCATGCAGACATTGGAGCTGTTCGTCTTTTAAAACTGCCAGAGTAACAAATAAAAAACACTATGTTGTGAATTTGAATTTGAATTTACGTATTAGTGAAGTTGAGTATCTTTTCAGGCTTACTGGCTGATTACTTTTCTTTTGCTGTGAACTAATTAGTGTCAGAGTCTGCGATTTTACCATATACCAGCTAATAAATCAGCCTGTTAGTGTTCCCTGGCGACTGGCAGAAGATGTAAGACTCATGGGTCAAAAACAAAGAACATTATTACTCCGCGCACAACAAGTAACATGAGCATCATGTTTGTACTGGTTCCTCTTGCCCGCAGGTCCCACAAGGGCAATGCAGAAGGGCCCTCGGGGATGGTAGGCGCCAAGGAACACGGAGCTTGTCAAATCTACTCCTTTAGAGTGAGTCTTCTTTTTGTCCTGCAGAGAGACTTTCCCACATGCCTCAGGGTTCTTCTCTGGAAACACAACCTAAGAACTAGCCCCAGTTAACAGCTTTCAGGGCCTTGCATCCTAGTCATACCTAGCAATGACATGCAGGGAAGTTCAGGGCCCATCGCTAATTGCCTTTTCCAACATACTTCCTTTTTAAATGTTTTTCTACATGCTTATTTATCATTTTGTCATTGATTTGTAAGATCTCTCTGCTACCACAACAGTTACTCCTGGAACTATCATAGAATATCACCTATCTTACCCAGTTTGCTTTTTTAAAAAAAATTTGATTTTATCTACTGTTGTTTTGTGCGGTTGATGGGTTTCATGCGATACTTATAAAAAACTGCCCTATTATAAAAGTATTAACCAATTTTTTTCCTCCTCTGCTTTCAGTTTTGGCCTTTAATATTTTTATCCTTTGGGAATCTACTTTCGTGTAGGAATGATGTAGGGACCCACTTTGGTTTTACCAAATGGCTGGACAGTTCTTGTAGCTTCATTTCTTGTCTTTCCCTACTTGTTGGAAATGGTATCTTCCTTACATACTAAAATTTATCAGTACTTATATCTTATACTATTTTGTGTTCTGTTTCTTCTATTTGTAGGCCATTACTCAAACCTTATCTTTTAACTGCTATAGCCTTATAATAAACTTAACACCTGGTAGGTATTTGTTCCTCATTTTTTTCTCTTTTATTTAAAAACTTTCTTGGCTTTTTTCATATATTTTTGAATGGGTCTTTTAAAATAAAGTAGGTAAACAGGGTAAATACAACTATGAAAGAAATTTTGAACTACTGTCTTACAGACATCCTTTTCTAAAAGTCTTATTCATATTATAACTTGGATGATTTAATTTGCATTTCAACAAATATAGAACTGTATCATAGTTTGTATTTGCAACTTTTAAAATCTTTATTTTAATATAGATTCCTTGTAGTTTGGAATACTGGGATGAACTCCAGAAGGTTTTTGTTGCATTTCAAGAATTTAGTCTGTCTGAAAGCAAAGTTTGTGAGCTACAGTTGCCAGATATCAATCTTGTGAGTGACCAAAAGAAACTGGTATCCTCGGATCTTTGGAGAATTGTCCTGAACAGCAGTCAAAATGGTGCTGATGACCAAAGGTAAGTTGGCAAAAAAATGAAATAGTGACATTATGCTGGGAAACGGTCATTAATTCCTCATATCTAGTGACCCCTTGCTTAGTCGTATCTTAGCTGGCTAGCAGCTGCATCTGTACAAACCACAGATGAGAACTAGGACAGAAGACAGAAGCTGACATAGCAAAGTCTGCATACTAAAAATCCTGTGTTATATGCATAATATAGCTCTGTGAGCCCTCCTGATAAGAACCTGTTCCTTCAGTATAAAAACAAAAAGTTCAAAAAACAAACTACCAGAAGAAAAAAAAAAGAGCCATCATGAGCAAAAAAGTGTAAAGAAAAGAACCATTAATTCTTTAACAGACTCTTAATGATGCAGTAAATAATATGTGTTAATGATAACCCTGGGACATTAAGAGAAAGGTTAAATAAATCGTATTGTCTCCTTCTAAAAAGGTAAATTTTGGAAATATTTCTTAAGTGGCTTAATTTTTTTCTTAAAGATTTTATTCATTTGAGGAGGGGAGAGAGAGTGTGTGCACAGCTGGGGTGGGAAGTGGGGGAGGAGAAGCAGATTCCCCAGTGAGTGGGGAGCCTGTTGCCTGACCCCATCCCAGGACCCTGGGATCTTGACCTGAGCCAAAGGCAGATACTTAACTGATTGGGCCACCCAGACACCCATCTTAAGTGGTTTTAAGAAAAAAAAAAACTTTAAAATACCTCTAGACATTAAAAAAAAAAAAACTTGGCTAACCAAAATGACTTCTATCAAAGGCTTTCTAGGTAGCTCTACATTGTATTTGGCCATAAAGAATCTTAGAACTGAAATAAATTTTTTAAAAAAGAGGGGGGGCACACCTGGGTGGTTCAGTAGGTTAAAGCCTCTGCCTTCGGCTCAGGTCATGATCCCAGGGTCCTGGGATCGAGCTCCGCATCGGGCTCTCTGCTCAGCAGGGAGTCTGCTTCCTTCTCTCTCTCTGCCTGCTTCTCTGCCTACTTGTGATCTCTGTCTGTCAAATAAATAAATTTAAAAAAAAAAAAGAATCTTAGAACTGTAGACTTCATCATGTGTTCTGTATCATGTCCCCACAGCTTCCTGTCCCACATCTCCTACAGGATATCTGATTAGTGGCAAAAGAGGGCCAGACTGTCTGTTTTCTATATCTGTCTGCTTGATATGTGTACTAACTTAGAGTAGGAAAAAAATTGGCTTTGGTAACCTGTTCTTCAGCCTATCTTCTCATTTACATGTCCCTATTAGTCAAGCCTTTCTGTCCCACAAAAGACAAGAAAAAGATACTAAATCCGAGTCTGTGGGATAGTTTTCTTGGGTCATATGATAATGCGTGTACCATGGGCTCAGGCCTGTCTTGCCGTCTGTCACTCTCAACATCCTGTTCCAGTTCTCCTGATGAACTGGCTTTAGCATTATCTTACTCCTCTTATATAATCCATTCTTTTCTCTCCCCCAAACAATAGTCTGGCACTAACAAAGAGAAAAAACACCCATCCTTCGTAACATCCCACAAATCAGCTGTTTTCTCTTTTCTGTGTTACCTTTATTTTTGCCCATGAGTGTATGCCTTTACAAGGTTATAATCATAGCACATCATTTAGTGTTCTGATTCCTTCTTTATATTATAAAGAGTTGTGAATGCTGTCTCTCTTTGTTTTTGTTAATAATACTATCTGTTCATTGAAGAGTAGGAAATAAAGAGAATGCCATCACCCATGATCACATCACACTGATAACTTCTATTTACATTTTAGCAGTAGCTTCATTGTCTTTTCCAGTTATTATTCTGTGTGATTAATAATAATAGTGTGTCTTTATACTTTATATGTTCTATTTCCAGGTCATGTGGGCTCTTTAAGAATAATTGCTTTCCTTTTATATTACCTATTGATTATAAGTAGTAAAAATATAGTAGAGGTGTGGGATCTTAATTTCACCTGTATGTGGAATTCAGTAATGAAAAGAATACCCTTCCTGCAAGAAGTTAGCAAATGCATAGGAAAACTGCCTATTCCAAGCACAGGTTACCTAGTCAGAAACCAAGAAATCTCAGAAAATAGAGTTGTAAGTAACAAAAATGTTTTTTTTTGAGTTTCATTAATAGTATCAAGTTAGAAATCATTTCTTGATTCTAATTATGAAAGAATGCATTTTCAGCACTGGAAGAAGCATTTTCGACAAGGTTAATTCCTCTGAATCTGAAACATTCATAAAAATTACTTTTGTGGTAAGCTTAGCACTACAGAAATGTGGAACCTTTAGGGAATGGAAATTTATGCAGACAATCAAATTCAGGCAATTTTTCACCAAGCTTTTTGACATTGTAATCATAGATCTTTTGTCCTCACCTGGGATTTTTCAAGTTACCTAATATTTCACAATTGATCTTGCTTTGTTTGACATTAACCATTTTTCAGATAGAATTTGATATTAATGAAATTAAATTTAAAGAGCTATTTTAAAAGTCAACTTCGTAAGACCCTACTAAGACATTTTGCAAAAGGGATAGTAAATAAATTTCATCCAGTTTCTAGAAAGTAAAAATCACAGCTTCAATAATATGTTAGCATTGTATGCAGGAAGAAAACTGTTTCAGTTAGCTCCAGTACATTCTGTCGTGAGGAATTTAGAACTAGACAAAAACCTGACCCTTTATGATTAGAGATTATCTTATAAGTAATATTCTCAGTGGTTTGAAAAGGACATGCATCAGACTGTTGTACGTTCCAGGAAGAAAGTTCATAAAAGCAAGTCTTATGAAGCTTAATCTTAAGAAGAAAAAAGAGGAAGAAAAAGCAAAGAGCATCTTGCCCATAATTGGCATAAAGCTGCAACAGTGTAGGGCAACGCCGTGGTAATGGCATCACTATATGTAAGTAAATGGAAGCACTATTTAATGGAGAATTGCAAATTAGAGGACCTGGATTTAAGTCCTGGCTCCATCACCAACTAGGTATTTGACTTTGAGAAACAAATTTCTAAGCTGAGGTCCTAAGGAATGATTAGGCGCTTAAGTCCAAAGGGTGGGCAGTTAACCTTTATTAAAAAAGGACTGGAGGGGCGCCTGGATGGCCCAGTGGGTTGGGCCTCGCCTTCGGCTCGGATAATGATCTCAGGGTCCTGGATTTGAGTCCTCTGTTGGGCTCTCTGCTCGGCAGGAGCCTGCTTCCCCCTCTCTCTCTGCTTGCCTCTCTGCCTACTTGTGATCTCTGTCTGTCAAATAAATAAATAAAATCTTTAAAAAAAATAAAAAATAAAAAGGACTGGAGACAAAAGAGCCAGTCTCTTAAACCTTAGTCTGTTTTTCCCCTAGAGGTAGATTATCTTTAATTCAGTGCCTCTGTATTTGTAATAAGTACATTCCACCATCTTTAAGCAGTGGTTTGCTTGCTCATATGAAGAGGAATGATTGGCAATGATTGTGTTTTTTTTTTTGAAGGCAGCATTTGAAGTAGAGTAACTTCAAGCTTAGTTTCCACCACAGTATTGACCTTTTAGGAGACTTGTCCTATTTGCAGCACACTGGACAGAGGCAAAAGATACAACCTTTAAGCCCAGATCAAGATAATCCATTTCAGCTATTTATCTTTAATCTAATCATGTATGTATTTGCCCATTGAGTAAGCCTAAATAAACCCCCTTTATCAGTTAGGTGCTGACAAGAAATAGAAGGCACACTAGAACTTGAAGATTGTGGCAAGTTTAATGAAAGGACTATTTACAAAAGTGTGGGCAGGATTAAGGGACAGTGCAGTACCCTGGGGCTAAGAATCCTGGGGAACCATCCCGCTCTTGGTCCTGAAGGAGCCTGGGGAATACATATCCTCCCTCCATCTCCTCTCGCTTTCTGATCTCCTATCGGCACCTCCTGCTGGCTGAACCAGAGAATAAGACAAAGGACAAAGCAGCTTGTTGAGACAGTTGGTTGGCAGAGAAGAGGATGGGGAAGGGTAGAAAGTGTGGATCCAGTGAACAAACAGAAGGTAGCTGGCAACTACACACTCTATTTGGGATATATAATTTCTTACTCAGTAACTGGTCCTACAAGAGGAAAAGGCAAACAGAATGGTGGGCCCAGCTCTCAGGTTTTGGGCTACTCTGCTAGGTTCCCTGGGTTTAGAATCAATTTGATGTCTTCTGATGTACCAGAACAAACATCTAATTTGTTTTGATCTCTGCATCCCCACCCCAACCACCCCCCCCGACCCCGCCTGCCTTACTCTCATGCCAAATGACTAATCCTAGGAGTCTGTGACTTTGTAAAGTCCTACAAATTATAGGCAACTATCTGTAACATGATAATAACTGCCAATCTTGATATATAGGTTCAGTTAACTTCATTACCAGCTGATAATGGTCAACTGTGTTCACCTTCACCAAGTCCTTGGTGGTTTGTTGTGCGTGTTGCTTGATCATTTCTCCCAACATGAGAACGTATGAAAGCAGATGACTTAAAAGGACTGTCTATGCCCACCCCAACATGCTGGTTAATGGAAGAAGGCATCTTAGAAAAAGAAGGGGCCTAAGGGCCCTCTTTCTTTGCACCATGAAAATGGAAACTCTGGGGAGTTTTTTGGTGTACTTGCATTTTTAGATGTGCCACAACAAAGTATTTCCTCCTACTCCCTAAACATCTTGTAAAAGCAGCCCCCATCTATTCATATTAGGCAATCTTCGAGATAGTGGTCAACAGCTTTTTTTTTTTCCAAAGAGGAGATGCTTTTCATTTTTCAAAGCCTTGATTCTTGCATAGACAGACAGTGGAGGAATTAGATGAAGAGCACGTGATGATCAAGTCCTGGAGTGTTTCTCTTCTCTCCACCAGTTGAACTTTCTCCTACCAGAAGAGGACTATGGCTTCCAGATACTCTTTCCTTCCATTTGGCTGCTTGGATGTCTACTTTTAATGTACTTAAATTTGTTGAGTACTGTTTTAAAAGAACCTTTTGATGTTCATAAACCATTCAGGTGTAAACCGGAATATTCTTTACCCCGAGCTAAACGAGAGCTTTGCCTTTTCTACCTTGGGTAGAAGGGATGCTTGTATTTTTCCCCAAGTGTCTTTTTGAAGCCTTTTACTACTTCCTTTTAGTTGATGATTGAACTCCATGTAACACCAGGAGTTGGTCTTCTGCCAGCTAACCCTTTTCCCTGTACACATTCCCCAAAGTAATCAGTTTTCCTCAGGGCTCACCTAAAATTTTAGGCTGGTGATATAAAAATGACTCACAAGTCTCTGTGTCATGGTATTTAGTCTGTGTGCTATGGAAGATTCTCTCTTTTTAAAGTCAGATACAAAGGAGTCCTTTACCTGAGGGCCTATTTAAACCTGTTGCATTTTTTTAAGCCATGGATTACAACCAGTTAGTGGGTCATGAAATCAATTTAGCAGGCTGTAGCCAGAATTTTTTTAATGAAATAAAAAATATTGGTGTGAAAAGGACAATATGTATAATTCTACTTATGTGAGATACCAAGAGTAGCAAATTTTTAGAGACAGAGTAGAACAGTGTGTTCATCAGGGGATGGGAAAGAGGGGAAGGAGGAGTTCTGGTTTAAGGATATAGAGTTTGAGTGCAGGAAGATGAAAAACCTCTGGAGATGGAGCACTGATTTGTCCACCAGAGCAGATGTCCTAAATGCCACTGAATGTGCACTTGGGCAAAACAGTAAATTTATGTTATCTATATAGTTCATGACAATTTTTACAATGTCAGTGGGTATCATATTTTTAGTAGACTTACCTCCCCCCTCCACCGTTTTATATGTGTCCTAGAATACAGTAAAAGTGAATTTTTTAGTTTGGTTTAAAGCATTTTAAAAATGATGATTCTAGGGCGCCTGGGTGGCTCAGTCATTAAGCGTCTGCCTTCAGCTCATGATCCCAGGGTCCTGGGCTCGAGGCCCACGTCAGGCTCTCTGCTAGAAAGGAAGCCTGCTTCACCCTCTCCCACTCCCCCTGCTTGTGTTCCCTCTCTCTGTCAAATAAATAAAATCTTTTAAAAAAAAAATGATGATTCTAATGACGAGAGAGAACTTGGTGCAAGAGACTCACATCCTTCCATCTTCTTAACCATGCAGCCCTCTCCCAGGACGGATAGAGCAGTGTTTTGGCAGT
This sequence comes from Mustela nigripes, assembly GCF_022355385.1. Taxonomy (NCBI): domain Eukaryota; kingdom Metazoa; phylum Chordata; class Mammalia; order Carnivora; family Mustelidae; genus Mustela; species Mustela nigripes. Next base: position 160,700,398 of record NC_081559.1, read on the forward strand.
AGGCAGGAGGAAGTTTGGTGAACCAGTATTGAGAGACCATGCCACAATTACATGAATGTCAGTGTGATGTTACAAGACCTGTCTTGGGAACTAAAGGCATCACCCACAATTAACGTGTTGTGAACTACATGACCAGGATGGTACTCTGCTTACCAGCCAAAAAAAGCAAGACGGCATGTTTTTCTGCTAATGGGTGTTAGATAATATGCTGAACAGTTCATAGGCAGCATCTCCTTTAATACTCAAAGAGTCATTCAATTACTGTACTCATTTTACAGGTGAAAAAACGAGTTTTATCCAGGTGCTGATACAATTTGGTGAAGGTTATGATATAAAAGATAGAAGTGCAAGTATCTTCTCTAGGTTCTTTCACCCAGTTATTCTCTGCTTAATCTCTCTGCTGTATTTTACTGTATTATAAAACCCTTCTTACTACAAAGGGGTCCAGGGAAAAGCTCAAGCCTTCATCCATTAAGGCAGATTTTTGGGTTCCGGCACCGCCATAAGGGTTTGCCCCAGAATGGCACCAGGGATGAATCTTCAAGGACCATGCCTTGGTCCCAGGAATGCCTATTAATCAGTCAAAACATAGACTTACTAAGATACTCCTTGTTTAAAAAAGAGTTGGTACCCTTCTGTAGGTCATCCCTCTATAGGACAGCTGATAAGTAACATTTTGGTTAAAATGAGGATATGACTGTGTAAAATTCCTGCCATATTTTCCACATTTTAGAATATTTCCACTATCCTAAGAATTTGAGTTTCCATTAGGATCTTAAGGATAGTTCAACTAACCCCTGAATCTTGAGTTCTGTGTATTAATGTTTGAGAGGTGCTGCCCCAAGGAGTCAACACTTTTACTTTCTTCTCTATTTCTGCTGGTTACACATCTCATAAATTATATTTTTCCTTTTGACATCTGGATCAGGGTTCATTGTACCCAATTAAGGAAATTATGTCAGCATAGCTGCTCTAAGTATCCCTAACAGGGTCATCTCTCTCCTATACATGACTGGTTAGCTCTATGATGATGAGAGCTATGATGACATTTACATCACTTTAGTCCTGGTGTAAGAGGTAGACATATATATAAATATATATAAATATATATGTGTGTGTGTGTGTGTATGCTGCCTTTATAATACATAATAATGATCAAATTGCATATCAAAAAAACTATAATTTTACTGAATTCAAAATACATTTAACGTATATTCAGGTTGTATATACCATATTAATTTTGTGATTAAGTAATTTTAATTTTGATAGGAATGTAATTTTTTGTAGGTCTGAATTTTTCATATATAGTTTAACTCAACAACCATTTTAGTTAGGATTTTAAGATTGAAAGACTATTGCTAACTACTTGAGTATTTTAGGAGTTACTGTATAAGCCCTAAAATATCTATTTTTTAAAATTTATGTGTATATTTAATATAGGAAGAACTAAAGAATTTATCAATTTGTTATGAATAAATAATGTAGCACATACTCCTGTTTTAGCAGCCTTTTTCAATATATGTTATACTATCTGCTACTCTCAAGATAGAAAAATAAATCTTGGAAAATCTCAGGAGTGTCAAAAATTCTAGTTGGCAAGAAAAATGCTTCAGTTAAACACCTCAAATTGTGTACTCACTGTTTTAAAACTGATCTCATAGAACTCTCGCCTGGATTTTTAATAATATTTTGACTAACATTGTACCCTATTTCTAACAACTTATGAAAGTAGTTCAAATGTGTAAAACACATGTACACCTAATACACTTTGCTCTTTCTGAATAAATACAAGTTTTAATTTTACCTAGTCAATGAAATCTGTTATTTGTAACTGCACAGATAAATTTCTGGAAGGCTGTTTAAATTAGTATGCCCATTTATAGAAGCTTTAGAGTATACTTAGGTGCATTCCTTGCTCATAGCATTGAATCAGTAACAAATTGCCCCAGAGGTTTTTATTTTCTTTGTAGGTACTGGAGATTTACTAACATTGCTGTAAATACCACCATATAACTATAAATTTCTTAAAATTAAAGGCTCAGTAAATGTGTTGGAATGCTCCTAGCTTTCATTTTCACCAGGCTTTTCACAACCTCTTTCAAATCTTAGCTGAAGATTCATGCTCTGAGAATCCCACGCGATGCACCTCACGCCGTCCTGTATTCCTCTTGGGTTTCAACTCTGGCAGCACCTCCAACCTTTCTGTACCTGGGTGGTGGTTCTGTTTGATGAGGTTTTTTAAAGGTCTACATATTTTATATCACCAGTTAGATGGTGATATAAAACCAAGGATTTATTTCCTTAGTTTTTCCTGTCATGGTGCTCCCAAGGATACTGTAAATCACGATGTTTCTTTCTAGGCTCCTCATGGACTTGGATGCCAGGCTCCCATAGCTCTAGAACAAATTTCAGATTTGGAAAGAAGAGAGCAGAGGACAATGAGAGAATGGGGCAGCAGCTATTCAGTGACCCACTGTCACCATAACACCCCTCACGCCATCCCACTCCCCAGGTCCCATGCGTCTGCTAGCACTGAGGCCCGGCAGCTAGGCAGCATGTCTCCCGTGCACATCAGCAGCTGCCATGTACAAACTTCTTCCCTCCTACAGATGCCTTCATTATTCCTTTTAATGAGATTTTACTTATTTCAAATGGCAGTAGGCAGATGGGCAAGTGAATAGAGGGCCCATGCAGTGTAACTGAGTGTAACTGTCCATGGGACCTTGGTGGTCCTAACTTTTATGGCACCTATTACAGCACTTACTGGGTGTTCAATAAAGAGGAGTGACTAACTCATGGCCCTCTGGATATGGACAATCTGGAGAAGTAAAACAAAGTGAAACATTTATGGTGATGCTGGAAGTATTGAGTTTTTGAACAGCAGAGTCATACTCCAAATTGTGTTGGTCTTGAACTAATAGAAAAACAAGTTGTCTGTAAATTGCATGAGATGCGGATGGAAGAAAATTGGGTTGGAGGTAGGTCAGCATGACCTGGGGTTTAAAGAATCCTTTGAAATTTTTCTGCTGCTAACTTATAGACAATAATCAACTTGAACTTAATTTTTAAAAACAACTAGTTTATGTGAGTAAATTTCATAAAATTTCATGATAATATATTAACTATAGGATTATGGGTGCTAGCTTTAAAAACCCTTATAGAGGGGTACCTGGGTGGCTCAGCGGGTTAAAGCCTCTGCCTTCGGCTCAGGTCATGGTCTCGGGGTTCTGGGATCGAGCCCTGCATCGGGCTCTCTGCTCAGTGGAGAGCCTGCTTCCTCCTCTCTCTCTGCCTGCCTCTCTACTTGTGATCTCTATCAAACAAATAAATAAAATCTTTTAAAAAAAAATAAAAACACTTATAGAAAGACATTTCACTTATATGGTATTGGGAAATCTAGGTCATTGATTTTCTTTTATTACTTATTTCCCATAGCTCTGCAAGTGAATCTGGTTCTCAAAGCACTTGTGACCAACTGGTAACTCCAACAGCCCTGGCTGCCTGTACCAGAGTCGACTCCTGTTTTACTCCATGGTTTGTCCCATCTCTTTGCATTTCCTTCCAGTTTGCTCACCTGGAGTTCCATCTTTGTCATCACCTTGATCAACTAGGCACAGGTACTCTTCTCTTTAGCATCTGAATAACACCCACTTAATATTTACTGTTTTTCTTGAGTGTTCTCTGATACACAGTTCATTGATTTTTACCCAGATAATTTATTTTCTTTTCATGAAGTGAAAAGACATGGAAGGGTTTTCATCCTGTGTATTACAGTATTAGTGATGTTTCGAAGTGCTGTGATTGCTAATCACTCCACCACCCAAAGCTCTTTCCCCACTGACTACCGCCCATGTGGTGGTGGAAATTTTTGGAAGAGGCATTCATTTCCCCCAACAGTGAGCACTGGCAAAATTATTCTGAAGTTGACTTCATCTAACAGATGTACCCCTTACTTTTGAACCACCATATGGACCTATTATATAAATTACCAGTAGTATTGAACTGACATGATTTTGCATGCTTCCTAATAAGAATTTTCAAGGAAGTTACAAAAATTGCAGGTTTTACTGTTTTTCCAATTGGGATCTTTTTAAAAGAAATACATCTGTTTCTGTTCTGTGTCCTGAGCTACTACATTAATGATGGAGAGATTCCAAAAGTATTCGATATTACCTGATTTCAAAAGCATGAATACATTCTACAAGGGATGGGCAAAGTCTCCAGAAATGTGAAGGACTGTCATTTTAACAAGCTGATGAGGTGGAGTCTTATTAAATTTTGCCACCACCGAAAGTGGTCTTTTATAAATTTGCCAGTCTTACGTGAATAATTACTCCTAAGTCTATACCAAATGTTTCCTAGTTAGTACATTTTGATTTAGGTTTTCAACCCGACATGTAATGGAAAAAGGAAAAAAATCAGATTTAAAAAATCAGATTAAAACTAAACACAGCTGCTGTTAAGCATCTTGCCTTTTCAGCAAAAAATGGAATTTAACCTGCTTTTTCTAACTCTCGAGTCATGTTTTTGTTTTTGAGATTTGGTTGGTAGATACAGAGCATTTCATAAAACTCTCCTTCAATAGTTGCCTCCTCTTCATTGTACTGTCGTCTTACCATGATCAAATTTTTGTCTGTGAAACTGAATGTGAACTTTAGATAATATATGTTTGAGGCATACCAATTGAACAAAAACCATTTTGTTGGCAAATATCAAATGGTAATTCAAGAGATCAAATGCCTTCAAGAGAGTGTTTGCATTTTATTAAACTGCAAATCACAAAACCGGTAAGCTTTAAAAAGTTAATAGCTTAAACGTCATGTCTTTCTTTCCATAAAATATTGTCTCATCCCAACTGCTGTTTCTCCTGGTTATTTTTTCAATAGCTCCACCGCGGTACCTACATCCATTTATTTCTGATAAAAATGTGCCATCTGAACTAGAATACATGATTATTTCCTTCAAAGAACCACACCTGTATCTCCGGCAGTGGAACAACAGTCCTGTCTGTCAGGAGATCCGGTTCTCAGCTCAGGCGGACTGTAAACTTCTCGAGTGCAGAAACGTCACAATGCAAAGCGTGGTGAAACCCTTCGGCATCTTCGGGCAGATGGCCGTTTCCCGCGACGCGGGGGAGAAGCTGCTTGACTGCTCCATCGTAGTGGACTCTGTCTTCGTCAGCTTTGGGCAATACGTGGTTCATTCTCTAAACACTGCAGTACAAGCTTGGCAACAGGTATGCACATCCTAGAACAGCTTACAGTTTGTCTGTGTGTGATCTTTCACTAGACGCTTTATGTTATCACTTCTAATAGTAAGCGAAGCACCCACCAAAATGTGAGAGAATGACGAATTTGATGGGCACCATAATATTTGGGGTTTTCTCTGTTTAGCAAAGTGATGCATGTTATTTTTAAAAGCTTTGGAGAATATGGGTTCTCTACACATGCATAGGAGACCATGCCCACATTTTTGTGACTAATGTACCACATCTGTGTGGAAAGGAACATATTCCCAGGAATTTTTTCCAAGTATTATGGCTTTCCTTTGCCAAAGCTTCAACTTAGTTATGTATCAAGTCGTCTAACCATCCATTGCAGAAATGAAGAACCTGTGTGAGCCTCGCCGATAGTAAACATTTCATCTTTTCAAATGGAAAAAGCAGCGAGAAAAAACATGCAAGCCCACCGAGTCTAAGTCTTTTCCCTTACTATCATTCTGCCATTTTTTAATCAGTTAAAGACTCTCAATTGATTATTTTCTTCCTTTCATCTCTTGCCAGAAATTAGCCATATCAAACAAGGGGATGAAGTGTAAGTCTGTGCTGCATGGTGTGTTTAAGATGAGGAACCTGTCCGTGCCACGAGCATGAAAATAATTTCACAGAACGTTTGGATAATACTGTAATTTAAGAACAAATCATTTCCACTTCCATACTGATTTTTGGTATAATATTGTATTTCCATCAAGTTTGTGTTGCTCTTAAAGCTGGGACACCTACCCCCTACCCCCAACTTCCGTATGTGCTACCTACATTTGAGCGGAGCTGGCCCCCCAGGGGAAATGCTCTCCTGTCCTTCGCTGACCTCATGTGGAGACAGGCCTGGGTGGGGGTGTGCTGGGGGGACTTGGAGTTCTCTAACTTAAGAATTTTTATGGGAATAAACTCTTCTCTTTATATGCATGAAGACCTATATAAGACTAAGGAATTAATTACCTAACATGGCACTACAATAGCAAAGGGAAAGAAGATAACACATCTGTTTTTTATTTTAAAATTCTTTTTTAAGGGCATTCCATGGTTTTCTTGTTGCAGAGGACATGCGTAAAATAAGAGCTAGTGTGATCTAAATCTTTGCAGCTGGTTCGAATAGTGATGTGAAAAAAACCTCCATGGCTCCAATTTCTGTTTTTTGTCATATTTTGAACAATGCATTTAATAAAAAACAAACCTAGAAAATATAAAAGAGTCATTGATAGAGCATTTAGACCCAGAATATGTTTGTCTTGGTATCAGGGCCATTCTAAGAGGACTCATGTGTAGCAACTACTGCAAAATGGCCTTCAGAAATACCAGTTTCCTCCCAGGGTAAAAATATTCTCTTAGACACAGCTATACATATAAATAAAATACGGTGCATAAATATTTAAATGTTTTAAACCACATCAGAGTGCGAATGACTGACTGGCTAACACAGTGCCTTGAAGGAATATTCTGGGGTTTTTTTTTTTTAAATGGAATTGTATATTTGATTAAGTAGAGCCATATGTCACGTAGCATATTGCTGACAGGTACATTCTATGAATAGTTGATTCTGATTTATACAGGGATTTGGCAATGTTAACATGAGCCACAAGAGGATATACTTCTGTAATTGTTGCTGTAATTTTCTTGTTTCCTCCCATGTCAAGGGTACTTGCCACCAAGTTTTAATGTGGTAGGCATCTAACCCTACGCATTCTAAAGTAAATACAAAAATGCACTACTTTGAAATTACAGGACATTTGACATTGAACTGGGTTTATAGAGGGTTATTAAGTTCATTGTTTCTAAGATGTTCTCAATGTGGTTTATTCCCTTAGTGGGGAAGATTAGTTTCCCAAGCTTGGAGGTTATTGGTGTGTTGTCTCATATGCAGTCTAATTATTGCCGATGAGAAATATGAATTTAATAAGCAAGATAAGTTATTCAAGTTCTCTGCATACTTTTATTGGATTCGTATCTGAGACAAGTCATTTGTATCCAGTGTGGATGGACCAGACAGTTGAAGAATGAAACAATTTGGCCTTTCACCTTTAGGTCACAAGCTCAAGATTAACAGAAGCCTTCATCATGGCTTCATCAAGCCTTTCTCTGGCTGTGATTTTTTTTTTTTTTTTTCTCTTTGGCACATGATTAATGTTTTGTGAGACCAGATTGAGGACACAAAATGTCACTTGCAACTCGCTTTATGTTTCAATGCCATATCCCTACATTTGGACAAAATGACATGTAAAGGGGATTTTTATTTAAAAATGAAGGTCTTGCTTATGTGTCTTTATCTTACACCAGAATGATGTCTGTCTCTGTTTAATTGCAAATGCCTGGACAACACTCCAGCATGAATCTTAAATGTAGATAAGCCATCTTTTAATTACAAATCTGAATGAGCATCCTGAGACTTTGACTAAATGATGTCATATAAAATGTGCACAAACTGTTTTATTAAAAATACACCAGAATTTAAGACACTCCAAGAAATGCTTAAACTTACTACAGTTATAATGAACTCCACAGATGAAGGAACAGTAGAGAAACAGTTCTCTGAGGAGTTTGAGTATTCTTTAAAAAAATGTAAACAACCCCCTTGTGTTCTTTCATTTACATTTTTCTAAAACACTCATCATTTATTAAAGGTCAGTTTTTGGAGATGAGGGAAAGTAATATGTGCTTTTTTTTTTCCTTCTCAAACCCCATCTGGTAACTTAACCTCTGTGTTACCAGAAGATTGATCCCAACTCATTAAGAAAACTGAATTTCAGTCTCAGTACATCTAACTGGAAGTTTGGAATCATATCCCTTTCTTCATGTTTGCACTCTTGGGCCTAAAGGAGAGAAAAAAGTTTATGAGAGCAGTTTATGTTGATTATATAAGGACAAATGGAAAAATGTCTTTAAAATAATTATACACTGGACTCCAATTTGATTAAAGGTTTATAAACCTTTAAATAGGTAAGACATATAAGACAGAATTAGATAGGATAGACCAGAATAGAAACAGGTAGGATACTCTGAAGAGATTAAAATTGCTAGAAGAAAATCCACCAAAATATTAACAAGAGTTATTTGTGTGCAAAATTAGAGACTTTAAAAAAATCCCTACTTCCTATATTTTCTAATTTTTCTACTGTGAACATGCATTCACTTATAATTTTAAAAATTAAATTTACTCATGTATTTGCTTCATAAGTGTTTACTGAGTACCTACATGTCAGGCATTATGCTGAGTACTGGACATAAACTGGTAAAAAAACATAGACTTGGTTCCTGCCCTCTTGTACCTATAGACTCTAGTGATGGAGACAAGAGTGAACTGAGAATCAAACAAATAGTTTCTTAGTCTCAGGAGGGAAAGTGAAACAGTAGGAGTGTGAAGTGAGCCTAAACTGGAGGGACATGACCTGATCTGGAGGTGCTTCCAGAAGGCTACCCAGAGAAAATGACTTGAAAACAGTTAGTTAAGTGTGAAGGAAAACAGGTCCATGCAAGGGAAAGGCACTGAGGCAAGAAGGAGCTTGATGTGTTGAATGAGTTGAAAGGGGGCTAGGGCGGTGTTGGAGGGACAGGAAAGAGCTCGTGCAGCTGGGGTTTAGCAAGCAACTGGGGAGTGGCTCATGATGCGGCAGGGGTTGAATCGGGCAGGACATTCAACCCCACTGGAGTCAAGCTCATGATTAAAAGCCACAGCGTAGAATATGGTAAACAACAGATAATTGTTGCTCCTAGTTACTTTGATCTCTCTTAATCCAAGACTCTTTTCTTTTTTATTTATTTATTTTTTTTTTTTGTGATTAGTGTGGCTGTCAAGCAAGGTTCCACTCTGAGAATAGGGAGATTGGTGAGAATCAGTGGGTGACAGAGTGAGTCCCCAAGGGTATTTGGAAGAATGAGGTGTTTCAGGGCCCCTTCATCAACTGCAGCCAGAAAGTACTGTCCACCTTACTTAGGGGACCTTGTGCATGACTAGGAGTGGATTCTGCCCCACAAGACACCTGTTCTGGATGAGGTTCTAGATCGGGTCTTGTTCCAGGCTGGATTCCAGGTACTTTGTCGTTAGACTCCTCAGGCCTCATAATCACTTAAATCACTGTGCTTGTGAGTTATATGTCCCCTTTTATTCTCCCTCCCCTTGGGAAAATGGCAAGTGACCTAGTGCAGCATTATGACATTTAGCTCCACAACCACAAAATAGAGGCCACAAGAGAAGTATCAGTTCCAGTGACCTCCCCTTGTCTGTAAATGGATTGGCTAATTAAGATTTTTTTTCTTGCATTCTCAGTTTGAGCATCTATTCAACTATTCTTTTCATTTACTAAAAAGATATGTTTATTAGTTTTTAAGCCATAACCTAACCAGAGGGATAGAAGAGGAAACACAGAAATGCTCAATCACTTTGTCGGTGTCTGGATATAACAGCAACAGACAGAGACACCATGAAGTGGAGAAGGAAGGTCTCAACACAGGAACATATTACTAATTTGTTGAGCCTCAGCAGATGAATGGAAGACATGAGCTGATGGATGACTCTTAGCTGACAGAGACACCAACAACTGTTTTTCAATGAACATTATCTTTCTTAAAAACTGCAACTTGGCTTACACTGATTCCAGAGCTGTTCAGCCTCTTAACAATAGAGGGAAAGTTATGGTTTTATTTACATCTCTCCCTGAGCAGATTTACACACACACACATCCACCCTCCCCCTTAAGGGATCTGGGGATGTATTACCTAAATGATCCTTACTTTCTGTAGGGTACAAACTGTGGCTTTGGTAATTGGTCTTGATTGTCGAGTGTAGAAGGCCAGGAACATGGTAATTCTAGCCTCCAGTACTCTGCTCAGAAACGTGCACTACTCCATACTGCATTCTTTGTAGCATGTTAATTCATTTTAAAATGTTAAAAGTTTGAGGGATCTCATTGTTCTTTTACTCTTCTGTGCGTATGATTTCTTTTGCAGGAGTATAAATCAAAACATATTCTTGGAACATTTAAGATCTCTTTTTAAGGTATTTTTTGTGCTTATCCTGGAAGTATAGAATACTTTGTATACCAGAGCTAATGACAACAGATCTTTTAGTGTTTCTGTGTTGTAACAATCGCCACTGGGCAGACAGCTGCCAAACATCTTGCAATTAATCTGATGCACGTTGGCTTTAGTATTCTTTTTCTTTCAGAACAAATGCCCTGAGGTAGAGGAGTTGGTCTTCAGCCATTTTGTGATCTGTAATGACACACAGGAGACACTGCGGTTTGGCCAGGTGGATACTGATGAAAATATTCTGCTGGCGAGTCTCCACAGTCACCAGTACAGCTGGCGCTCCCACAAATCCCCACAGGTATTTGAGAAACAGCCTTACAAACACAGCAATTGTGAACGTTGGGGATTCGTTTATTCTGCATTTGTGTGCCTGTGTCCAGTTATTTCCCTTTTTAAGTTTCCCAAGGAACCACACGGCGTAGCTGCCTCTGACAGAAACCCAGGAAGGGTTTGAGGTGGGAGCCCAGCACAACCTTGCTTCTCTTGGAAGGGAACAGTCTCCTGGTTATCACAGGTGCTGCAAAGGCAGCTCGGTGTGACCGTGATGCGGTTGGACTCTAGAGCCCAAGTTTGTAAGCTTTGATCCTGGCTCGGTAACCTTGCTTTGCTCTCTGGGCATCTGTTTTCTCATCTATAAAATGCGGATAATGGTAACACGCATTTTTGTAGGGTTCTGAGGACTAAGCCAGTTACTGTGTATAATGGCACTAGAATAGTGCTCGAGATACTGTAAGCATTACACATTGGCTATTATTACTTAGGCATTTGTTCAGATTTTTACTACATACCTACTCTGCCCGGCATGGCCAGGGACATGCAAAGACAGGGAAGTCACGGTCCTTGCCCTCCAAAGACAGCTCACAGTCTGTGACCAAGGGGGCACTGAGAAAAGACATACCAAAGGATGTCTGTTTTCCAAGTAGTATAATTCCATTTTCCTGTCACTTTAGATGGGAATAATTAGAGGGATGTGCCCTGCAGGGATAATATGAGGATGAATTAAATACAAAGATGTGGTCTTAAATGAGTAAAAGAAATCCTAGGAAGTCATCTCAAGAATAATGTATTTCTAAAACTCTGGGTAATAAGGAAACTACTGCTTGTGATTAAAAGAAAGTCATTAGATTAGAGAACAAGTTTTCCCATCTGGTCTATAGACCAGCTTCAGAATATGTTATGCCCTCCGGGTCCCTTTTGCTTCTCCCCCGCCCCCAGTAGCTAGATTCTGATTTTTTGCTCGCTTTTTCATCATACTGCCACACTGCTAGGATAGAACTTGGAAAGGTAGACACAGTACATTCTTATTTAAGAATATTTATTTAATTCTAATAAACCTGACAGGACATTAGAACCACATAAATCCTTTTTTAATAAAACTTGTTAGGAACATTTCTCAGATGAGATAATGTTGTATTCATCTTTTTTAGAGTGAATGACATGCCCTCTCTAGAAATTTCCATGTTCTTAAGTGGTTGAGTTGTTTGCCCCTTATAACATAGTTAAAAGCCAGTTTGTTTGCTTGTTTGTTTGTTTCAAAATATCTTTTTGGGTTTTTGTGTTACTAATTGCAGAAGTGAAAACATACAGACATATGGCAAAAAAATTAAAGCAAAAACAAACAAACAAACAAAAAAACCCCCAGAACTCCTATAATGGCAACCATCCAGAGACAACCCATGTTAATACTTGTCGTATAGCCTTTTAGATGTTCAAAAAGTTTCCACAGTAATTGCATTTTTTAGGGACGGGAGAAACCTCTGGGAAGGCTCAGCTCCATGTAGCCCTCTACTGTGCCCATGGCCACGGCACCCACACCCACACCCACCCACACTCCAGCCTCCGCCCACAGAAAGCAAAGTGCAGAAAGCTTACCTCCCCTCCCAGTCTCTTTAAGAGACCCTTGGTGACCCTCAAGTTTCCCAGATACTGGGGACTCCCCCTTGGTTCAGTTGGTTAAGCCTCTGCCTTCAGCTCAGGTCATGATCTCAGTGTCCTGGGATCAAGTTCCACATCTGGCTACCTGCTCTGCAGGGAGTCTGCTTCTTCCTCTGCCTGCCGCTCCCCCTGCTTGTACTCTTTCTTTCACTCGAGCACTCTCTCTCTCTCTCAAATAAATAAAATCTTAAAAAAAAAAAAAAGATTTCCTGATACTGGAGCCAGGATGAGAAGGGTGATCTTAAGAGCAGCTGGCTCAGAGGTGTGGAGAAACAGGAGGCTTCATGTTATAGACATGCAGTATCTGGGTGGGAAGGAAAAAAACAGGAAAGAAGCATGGCTGACCGCTACCAGCATGACACCTGCATATTTTACTCTTTCGCAGGTTTTTAATGTCCTTTTGTATTTGTTACTAGTTTTGTTTTCACAATATCCATGTGCGGTCCACATCCACGTGTGTTGTATGTGTGTTATAACTAAGGAGACAAATGGAAATGTTAGGTTGAGATGGTGGTAAAGTTGGGACTGAAATCCCTATCTTTGGATTCTCAATAGAGTGTCATTTCTACGTCATTGTCCAGCTCTCTTAGGTTTGGGCTGCATGGTTTGTCTGTTAGAATAGCAAAGCTGTAAGGTTTCAAAAGATAGGCTGAGAATCGCTAGTCTGATACTCCATGTTTAAAGCCAGACTAATGTGGAATTCTTAGTCCAAGTAAATCCCTTGCAAAGTCTTAACTTTATTACCAAAAATAATAAGAACCTTTTTATGACAAACTGGACTCAAGACAGATATCTATTAAACTTTTCTTTTTCCTTTTCAATTTGCAACGGCATTCTCTGGATACAAATTTTAATGAGCTGTAAGCATTATAATCTTCAAGCTAAAACTTAGATCAACTTTGTTTAAGAAAGAAAAAAATGGTATCTCTTTACAAAACTCTGTAAGTTGAAGGAAGTGTGTTTTAGGACCCTCTGAAGCCAGAAGTCTTAATGGGCCCAGAGGGTCTTCATGGAATTCCTTACATCCACAATTGCGAATTCTGATGTGTTCTAATGAGAGGTTACATCTGAGGCCCAGAAAACCTAGCAGCTTAGCTTCAGACTGCACCTGGAGGTAGTCATAGCCTTGTAAGTGAGCAAACTGTTGCATTTTCCAGACTCCACGTCATATCCTGCGTTGCCCAGCAGGCTGCATTTTAGGAACATTTGTGTCTGCATGTTTATGCTACCTTGGGTGTTAGTCAATTCATAACCTCAGGGAGGATTTCCAGAGGTCATAGAACTTAACTCCACTAAACAATGTAGCTTATATTGCAGAGATCAAGAAAGTGGCAATGACAGCTGGAAAGGTTTCAAAGAGGTCAGCAGATCTTAGAACCACACAGGAGGTTGCTAACAACAGTAAGTCTCAACAGAATGGGAAGAAACATGGACACACCAATTCCAGAAATCCAAAGCCGATTTTAAAATCAAAAAGTTGTAAACTCTCCTTATAGTTTCTAACACATGGTCTGAGGCAGAATCATTTAAAATGTTGGATATCCCACAACCGTTGCTTGCCTAAATAAACAAAGGAAGAACAAAACTAATTCCCAGGGAACAGTTGAACATACTCGGCTGCACAATCATAAATGCCATCCCAGAGGCCCTCAGATATCCCAGTTCAGTAGACTTCAGATCCAGTTGAGTGAGAATAACCAGCAAGCGACTGGTCTTCAAAGAAGTGCTTCATATTGTAGGAAGTTGACTCTAAGGACTAACAGGTGTGAGTTGATGGTATCTTTCCCCAGAATATGGGTAGTAGGTGCAGCGTAAGGTTAAGGAAGGATTTGTTTAATGTAGCCAAACTGAATATAGGGACACTTCCATCAGCCAGTAGGATGCATGTACAGGCTGTTCAAGTTGACTTTCTTTCCTTGCTGATAGAGAGCACTGTTGGCTAGTTAAACTTGAAATAGAAATGCCTCTACCTTGGATGTAAGGAATTACATGTGCTTTTATCCTCAAAACATGCACAATTTATAGATGATGTGTTTTTTAGAATTGCAGAATTTCGACTACCAGTGACTTAATTTCAGTAATCAAACCATCTAGCAAGGTGAAAATGGGCTCTAGACAGAGCTATAGAAGTTAATAAAATTTTACTCCAAAAGGGACTTAATAGAAAAAATGGCAGATATTTTAAAATGCAAAATATAACAAGGTAAGAATTTTGAAAAGCAGCGGAGCATCTGGGACATACTCATTAAAATAGTCAGATTTAGTGAAAAAAATAGAAAATTGTATATTACTCCAAGACAGAGGTTGGCAAACTTTTTCTGGGTAGGGCCATGTGCTCCATATTTTAGGTCTTTTGGGGCCTGCATGTCTCTCTCGCAGCTATTCCTCTCTGCACAAAAGCAGCCGAAATGAAAGATGTGGCTGTGTTCCAATAAAACTTTATTTATAGACCATGAAATTTGAATTTCAGTAACTTTCACACATCACGAAATAGTATTTTTCTTTCTTTCTTTCTTTTTTTTTTTTTGACCATTTAAAAATGTAAAAACCATTTTAGCTTACAGGCTGTACAAAAATAGGCAGTGTGCCCCATTTGGCCCCCAGGCCATAGCTTGCCAGTCTCGCTTGAAGGCCTCTCTGTTGACAAAACTCAATTGATGGTCAGTTGTCTCACTCTGACCTAAGTATTTCTGTCACTTGAAAACTTGGAAAAATGTTTCAGAAATTATGAAGTGACAGGTAATAGTTTAAATCTAACACATATGACCAACCTGTACTCACCACATAACAGTAAGATATGTTTATTTTACTTTTTCTGGGCTTGTACAGATAGAAAATCCTCCAGTTCACTGTATATAAAATTATTTTAAAGTGAGATCTGATCACTTTTCCTCTCGTCTAAAGGGATAGTAATAGGTTTTGAGTATCTACCTCTCTTATGGTGAGTCCAGCCTGTTGTCAGCTTCATTAACTACACTGTAACTCTCATTCACTTCACTCTTTCCATATCCATTTACATAATGCGTATGTATATATATGTCATAAAGAAAGAGCACATTCCTTATTGTTAGAGTCACAGTTTTAAAAATTTAAAAGCTGGGGCGCCTGGGTGGCTCAGTGGGTTAAGCCTCTGCCTTCAGCTCGGGTAATGATCCTAGGGTCCTGGGATCAAGCCCCGCATTGGGCTCTCTGCTCAGCAGGGAGCCTGCTTCCCCCTTGCTCTCTCTGTGCTGCTCTGCCTACTTGTGATCTCTCTCTGTGTCAAAGAAATGAATAAAATCTTTAAAAAAAAATTTAAAAACTGAGTTAGGGAGATAAGGAAATATTCTATGTTGGCAAAACTGTTTAAAGTGATAAATTTTTCAGGTATTTGCCTCTATTACATGGCACATGGTGTGCATGTTAAAGTTTGTTTAGAAGATGCAAATGGAATTAATTTTTCCTCTCTAGAAAGCAATTTAATAAGCACAAAAGCTATTAAAATGGTCACAACCTTTGATTTAGTAAATCCCCTACTAGTAATCTACTCTCAGGAAATAATCTAAATCGAAACAGAAGTTTATATACCAAAAATGTTTATCACAGCTTTATTTATAATGTCAATTAAAACTCAAAATATCAGGGCACATGGGTGGCTCAGTGAGTTAAAGCCTCTGCTTTAGGCTCAGGTCATGATGCCAGGGTCCTGGGATCAAGCCCCACATCAGGCTCTCTGCTCCTTGGAGAGCCTACTTCCTCCTCTCTCTCCCTGTCTGCCTCTCTGCCTACTTGTAATCTCCGTCTGTCAAATAAATAAATAAAATCTTTTTTTTTAAATGTCACTTTTAAAGCTAAATTTGAGTAAAATTTAACATATCTGAATAATAAACAATTATTAGACCTTCAGATTTTTACAGAGAGGAAGTGGTAGCACATCCTCTCTGTAAAGGAAAAATCTCTGTAAAAAAAAAAAGTCTCTGTAAAAATCTGAAGGCCTATCAGTCAGAAAACAGAATATAAAATAAATATATAGATATAGATACATATAGTATGATCTTAGCAATATAAGAACAAATGCATAGAAAATGCTGGAAGAATATATATCAAAATGTTGCCAGTGGTTGCATCTGGGTGGTAGGTTAAGATGATATTTTTCCAGTTTATTACATTTTTATGTAGGTCTCAAAAAGGGTATAGATTACTAAAGCAGAAAGAAATTAAGTAAAAACCCTGAAAAAAAATTTATGCACAGACTACAGGGAATTTCAAACACTAACTGGAAGAGTGGCAAGTGCAGTGACTTATCAGTAGTGGTTATCTTAATTCTTATATGAACGACTGCAGGTTTCTCTCAAATATTCTCTTAGTTACAGCTTTGCTGCCCTCCAGTCTATCTTGCAGACTACATCTCAAGAAACTTCCCTGAATAATGCTTTAATTATTGCAATTTCCTGTCCAAAAATCTTCATAACCTCCCCATCTTCTATTAAATATCCAAATTTTCTGGCATCCAAGGCCTTGACTCAGTCACTCACAAGCCTTCTTGTCTGCCATTAATTCCATCTAGCAGCTGATTTGGTCTCCCAGCCTCCCATTCAGTTTTAATCCACAAATGTTAATTTATTGTGACCTCTTGTGTGTAATTAAATATGTTCATTTTTTTGTAAAGAACTTACTGTCTAATAAGGGAGTCAGAAAAGTAAACAGATTTTTATGGACATGATCAGTATCTATCAGGACATTATTGCAGTAATTCAAAACAGGGGGAAATGACGGGTAACTGAATTAAAATACTAACCATAAGGAAGAAAAGTGAGAGAATCAGGAAGTACAGTCCATTGCTTCTGGATATGGCCAAGGTCTGGATGGGAGTGCAAAGAAAATGTTTCCAAGTCTAACCTGAGGATGAGAATCTGGCAAGGCTTACCGGTAGAGGGGATATTTGTGTGGAAGTTTAATGTTTAAGGAAGAGTTAGGCCGATAAAGTGAGGGTGGCAGTGCTGGTGTTCCAAAAAAAGGAGTCAGCTTGTGTGAAAGCTTCAGAGAGAGGACACAGCCAGGCCCGTAGGACAGCTGGACTGATCTGACTGCAGTAGAGAGAACACGTGAATCCGCAGGATGGGAAAGTAGGTAGGAACCCTTGTGTTCTGTGCTAAGCAGCTTTAGTGCTGTCTCGAGACCATGATAACACAAAGAAAGGCAGGAGAAACTAAATACTTGAAGAGGTCAAAGTTGGCTTTCCACGGAGGCTGGGTTTGAAGGTCAAGCAGAAGTTGGCCCAGTGAACAGTAGTGGAGGAAGGACATGACACAGAACCAGGGAGATGTAGATATATTGGTAGCATGTCATGTTAAGGGGGATTCGGATTTTGTTCACAGTAACTCAGACATAAAAACTGAATGCCCCGCTGAAGAGATGTGTGTTGGTAATGTGCTCTTGGCTGTGTTGGGGAAGTCCAGATATGGAGGAATGGCTAACCTTGGTGGGGTGAATGCTCCCACCATAGCTGATCTGAAGCTACCAATGATTTAACAACCAGACCACAAAATTCCTGACTGTTCAGCAGCGCTTTTTCACAAATGAGTTCGAGCCAGCTCCAGCACACCACAGTTCGCAGGAACTGTGTTCTGAAGAAACCGGCAGTCCATCCGAGGAGATCCATCTGTATGTGATGGGTGACTTTTGCCTGCGGAAGGCTCACAGGATCCCAGCTGCATCCTGGAGAGATCCCTGTGGTGTAGTTGGAAAGACAGTCTGGAGGACACGGAGGATGCCAGCAGGGAGCAGTGTGGCCCTGGCCGCAGAGCCCCGGCGTGACAGAGGTCATAGCGACTGAGTCAAGGCAGAGGAGAAGTCATCACTCAGGGTAAATGCCTAGCAGACCCATCCTTCTGTGAATAACAGCTATAAATTCTGAGGAAAACACAAAAAGAACTACTTCTGGAGACTGAACAAAGGCAGGCAGATTTTGGAGGGGAACCAAAACTCAGAGCAAGCGTCCTGCAGAGTGAATTCCCCGTTGTTTGGTAGCTGTGCTGGATGGCAGTTGCAATCGTTTCAGTGCAGGGGTAGCCCGTTGTCTTCCTGGCTCCAGGTAGCAGGGGAAAGAGCTCAGGCCACCAAGGCTGCTAGAGAGTGAGGAGAAAATCTTGGATGGGGGGAAGCCAGAAAGTGGAAAAATAATTCGGCCCAACTGTCCACTGACTGCGGAAGCACTGGGCCTGCGGAAAACTAGAAGCAGCTTGTACCCAAGGCTTCAAGAACCAAATGAAACCCAGCAGCCACTCGTCCAGGTATGAGAGTTTTCCATTTGAGTCTTAATGAATTGAGTACTTATTAAATCAAAAACATTAACACTCTGGAGCAGTTACAAGAAAATCCAGAGTTTCCACAACAAAACGTTGACAGTGTCCATAATACAAACCAAAATTATACAACAAATCTCAAGAATCACCCCCCCCAAAGTAGTTCAATTTCAAGAGAAAGATAATTAACAGATGTCAACACCAAGATGACCTAGAATTAAGAATGACCATATACTTTAAAGCAACTATAACAAAGGAGAGGGTATTTTACAGTTGTTATTAAGGTCCCAAATTAGTTGATTTTTAATCAATCAAAAGGGAGAACATTTTGTGCACCTAACTGAATCAGATAAAAGCTCCAAAAGAGGGGCTGGGCCCTTTTGTGAGGAGAGAGAGAGAGACCCATAGGCTCCTGCTGGCCAGGAAGTAAAATATCATGTGGTGAGTGCCTACAGAGAAGGCCAGGGGGCAGGGAGCTGTGGGAAGCCTCCAGGACCTGCAGGTGACTGCCAGCCCCAGTCATTAGTAAGTCAGAGTCCTCAGCCTGTAGCCACAGGAGAAGACATTCTGCCAACAACCTGAGTGCACTTGGAAGTGGATTCTTCCCTACTTGGACTCCTGACCCACAGACAGAGTGATGGTAAATGTGTGTTCTTTTAAGCTGCTAAATTTGTGGCAATTTGTCTTTCAGTAATAGAAACATATACAACATGACAGAGAAGAAAAGGCAGTAAACTGGAAGATAGGTCAGTAGAAATCATCCAGTGTGAAAGAGAGAGAGAAAAAGATTCAAACAAAATTATTCGAACTGCAGGGACCTGTGGAACAATTTCTAAAGGTCTAAATATGAGTAATTACCATCCAAGAATGAGAAGAGAGAGGGAGAGTTGGGCCAAAAAAATTAAATTAACTCAAGAAACATCCCAAGTTTTGTGAAACATAAAAATTTGCAGGCCCCAGAAGCTCAGAAAACCCCGAACAGACATTTCAAAGAAACTCACACTGAAGTACCTCATGAGGAAACTACTGAAAACCAAAGAGAAAGAGAAAATCTTGAGGATTAGCTGTAGAGAAATTGTAGGGAAAACTATTGGAATAACTATGAACTTTTCTTTAGGTATCAGAAAGGCTAGAAGGGAAGGTTTGTGCTGGAAGTGATCTGTTCAGAAGTCATTTGGGAGTTACAATCACCAGGATTTGGTTACTGGTCATGGAAGGGAAGGGCCTAGTTTAACTCTGAGGTTTCGGAATTAGGGGACAAGTTGGCAGTGTTGCTGTTGGCCCAAAACAGGGAACTGAGTAGAAAGACAGTGTTTTAGAGACAGAGGATGGAATAGGACTTGAGAACACAACAGGGTGACTCTAAAATCCATGTTGGACATGTTGAGTTTTGGGTTATTTGGCAGGGCAGAAAGGATGATATATTAGAAAAAACACAGATTTGTAGCCATACGTGCCTGGGTTTCACTCCTAAGGCTTGTTAGCTATGTAAGACTGGAAAAGGTTCTTGATTCCTTGGAGCTTTGTCTTCCTCTTCTGCAAAATCAAGAGATTTTTGTGACTATCCCATGCAATAACATTTATAAAGTTTCTAGTGGAAAACTCCGCTCTCTATAACCAAAGGTTCTTTCCTTCCCTGTTCCCTTTCTAACCAGACATCCAAGTGGCCATGTAGAGGAGGAGAATGAATGAGAGTCAGAATGTCATAAGAATAGTCTGGCCTAAGAGGTAAAAATTGGGTTTGTCATCAGTGCCTAAGTAGCACTGGGAGTAGATCAGAATGCCCAAGGAGGCAGGGCTAAGAGAAGAGGACTTTGTTAGTTATCTCTTGTAGTGGAACAATGTACAGCATTGGTGTACAGGCAAAAAGATGGCTACTGCAGACACTCCCATTCATAAAAGGAGAAAAGGGAGACCCATAAATTACTGGTCCATAAAAATTCTAATATCCAACCAGATAAATGTCAGAAGTTTTTTGATTAGTAATCATTCACACTCCTGCTCAAGAGTAATTGTCCATGGCTCATGGCTTTGGACTCTTGGCTCAAGCCTCCTCGAGTCATCCATCCTTTTTCTTGAAAAGTATCCTTTGTTTGCACTTCATAGTCTGCTCAGATTTTTTTGAGTAGTTTTCATAGTTTTCAAAATTCAGTATAATTTTGAAGACTCAACAGGCCTCTTTACCATCTTACACTTTGTCTTTCAGTCAAAATTGGCAGTGTTTATGTGAATACAATTCTTTAAATGACTCTGTGGGTCTCTTGTTAATCTTACTGAGATTTACTACAGTGGACAAAATCATGTATCTCTTCAAGATAATTCCTTTCTGCTTTGGGTTTTGCTCATGCTTCTGAGTGTCTTAGAAGCCCTTGTTTGAATAGTTTACTGGGACAGCAATTTAGATCTTTCTGCAATCCTAACAAAGGATTTTATAGCCTCATTCTTAGCTTCATTCCTAAACCAGCTTTCCTGGTCATGTCCTGGAATTGATCTTTGCATAGAAACCACTTCTTGATTTTAGCATCATTTGCCATCTGAAGGCTAGAAATGTTGAAAACTAGCAACTCCTGCCTCCTTTTTATCTAACACTTATTTCTTAAGCTTCTGTCAACCCCTCTCAGACTTTAATATAAGCAGCAGATAGAAGCCAGGAGCTACTTCAGCACTGCCCGGAAATCTCCTTAGCCACATCACATAGTCGATTAGGCACATTTATACTTTCCATGTCACTCTAGTTTATAGTGTTGCTAAGCTCTCTGCCATGACATAGCAATGTCCCTTCCTCCATTGTCCAACATCATTGTCCTCATTGACAGCCTCCTCTCAGGCCATTAAATAACTATTAAGAGTAACTTTGAAGCACCTTAGATAGTCACCAACACTCTTCTCAAGTCCTTTTAATTTCTGCCCACTTGCCTGCTCCAAAGCCCTTTGTGTTTTTCGGCTTTTGTTATAGTAGCACCTCACTTGGAGAAAACAAAATCTATATTAGTTACATATTTCTGTTTAATAAATTACCCCAAAACCCAAGTAGATAATACAGCAGACATTGTTTTTATTTATTTATTTGTAAGAGAGAGAGAGAGTGAGAGCAAGCACAGGCAGACAGAGTGGAAGGCAGAGTCAGAGGGAGAAGCAGGCTCCCTGCGGAGCAAGGAGCCCGATGTGGGACTCAATCCCAGGACGCTGGGATCATGACCTGAGCCGAAGGCAGCTGCTTAACCAACTGAGCCACCCAGGCGTCCCAACAGACATTGTTTTTAATCTCCATTTTATTAGCCAAGAATTTGAGGAGTAGTTGAACTGGGTAGTTGTAGCTCAGAGTCCCTGAGAAGGTCACAATCAAGACATCATCTGGAACTGTAGTCATCTAAAGGCTTGACTGGGCTTAAGAATCCATTTCCAAAATGGCTCGCTCACGTGGCTCTTGGCTGGAGGACTTGGCTCCTTGCTACAAGGATCTCTCCATAGAGTTGGCTGAGTATTCTCATGACATAGCCGCTGGCTTCCCCCAGATCAAGTGATCCAGATCAATTTAGAACAAGACAGAAGCCATAGTGTCTTTTATGACCTAAGCTCAGAAGTCATTCATTGTCATTTCTGTGATATCTTAGTGGTTACACAGATCAGTCCTATTCAGCATGGGAGGGGACTATGCAAAAGTACAAATAGCAGAAGAGGGGCGCCTGGGTAGCTCAGTGAGTTAAAGCCTCTGCCTTCGGCTCGGGTCGTGATCCCAGGGTCCTGGGATCGAGCCCCACATCGGGCTCTCTGCTGGGCGGGGAGCCTGCTTCCTCCTCTCTCTCTCTCTGCCTGCCTCTCTGCCTACTTGTGATCTCTGTCTGTCAAATAAAATAAATAAAATCTTTTAAAAAAAAATAGCAGAAGACAGGGATCACTCATGCGATCTTGGAAGTGTGGTGTCATAAGGAAATTAGGCTAAGAAATGAGATCCACTGGAAGGGGTAAGAGGTATAAGAAAACTAAGATATAATAGGAAAAGCCAGACATACAGTGTCCTAAATTAAGCCAAGAAAGGAGAATATCTGAGTGGGGGGGGACTTATCAGATGCCATACAGAGATTGAGTAAGACAAGAACTGAAGAAGCCATTGTAGTTGGCAACTGAGAGGTCATTGGTGGCTCCTAGAAAGCATTTTCATGGCAAAATATGGATAGAAGCCAACTTGAAGTGGATTGAAAATGAATAGAAGGTGAGGAAATGGAGAGAATCAGCATGAATTGTTTTTTTTTTTTTAATCTTGACTGGATGTTAACTAGAGAAAGCTGCAGTATCAAGCAAGGGTTTTAAATGGAAGAAAGTTGGGCATGTTCTATACAGAAACAATAAATAGCAAAGGTTGATATGCAGAAGAGAGGAAAAATGATTAATGGCATACGGTCTTAGAATGGGAGAGGAGGAAGGATCCAGACCACAGGTAGAAGGATTGACCCTACATGGGAGGAGGTTTGTATTGGATATCCACTGCTGCTTAACAGAGCACGTCAAAATTTAGTAGCTTAAAAAAATGCATTAGCTCAGGGTGTCTGGGTGGCTCAGTGGTTTAAGCCTCTGCCTTCGGCTCAGTTCGTGATCTAAGGTCCTGGGATTGACCCTCACATCGGGCTCTCTGCTCAGCAGGGAGCCCGCTTCCTCCTCTCTCTGCCTTCTCTGCCTACTTATGATCTCTGTTTATCAAATGAAGAAATAAAATCTTTTAAAAAATGCGTTAGCTCATGATTCTGTTGGTCAGAAACCTAGATGCCCTCAGGAGGTTTTTCTGGTGTCTGCACTGCTCACTTGTGGTCCAAGATGGCCTCACCTACATATGTGCAGTTGTCAGGCTGTTGGCCAGGGTACTCATGGTTCTCTTCCATGTGACTGCCCCCAGCAGACTAGCCCAGACAGGAAAACCAAAGCAGAAACTACTAAACCTGTTGAGCCCAAGCTTGGAGCTCACACAGCATCTTCTGTCACCATTTCTTCTTGGGCAGGACAAGTCACAGAGTTAGGCCAGATCCAAAGAATAAGGAACTAAGTATTACCTCTCATTGAGAGTTGCTGAGAGAATTGGGGGCCATTTGCAACTCACCAGGAAATAGGAGAGAGAGAATGAGCATGAATGTGAATGGAGATGAGGTCATAATGGGTATTTGCTGAAGGTAAAAAGAAAGAAAAAAAGAGTAAGAGGCTTTAAAAAAAAAAAAAAAGGAATTTTCCACAGCATCTAATCCTATAGCCTGCTCATATTAGGCATTTGGTAAATGTTCACTGAGTAAATGTTTTCATTACTTATTTATAACATTTCTGACATTTTTTCAAGAACATAGACTTAAAAGCTTAATTATTTTAACAATATGAAAATTATAAACTTGTTTCAATCCAATTGGATATTGTGTGTGTGCTATACAGATACACAAAAAGAGGTCTTGTGATCTCAAAATGTATCTTCTGTATACTGTCAGTGAAATTGGGCTTTTAATTAGGAGTGGCCCCTGGTCTCCTCTACCTCCTCCCCTTTGACCTCCCAGTGGCTTCCAGTGAAAACAAAGACAAAACTAGGACATCACTACAGGGGGGAATTCACAGTATTCTCCAAAGGAGAGTACCTTTCGAGTCCATGTGCATGTCCAAGTCTTCCCAATTTGTTCTTTTTTCATTTTTTTTAAGTAAACTCTACACCACACATGGGGCTCAAACTCACGACCCTGAGATCAAGTGTTTCATGCTCTACTGACTGAGCCAGCCAAGCACCCCCAACTCTTCCCAAATTAGCTGTGAAAAATTCTTCTTGTTTGTCATAAACTAAAAGTACTGTTGTATAGTTAACCAAATGTTCCCGATTTAAAGTAAATCATTTCAAGTTAACTTTGCCACACATAATCTCCTTTTCTAGCCATGGAAGTCAATTCCCAGAAACCTCCAGTATGGCTCTTGTTGTGTAGGGCACAGCTGCCTGCAACTAGCAATTCCATGTGGGGAGGAAGGATTGTGTGCCTTTGCTCCCCAGTGGCAGTAACAAGCTTCTTTTTACTGTTGCTGACATTAAGATAGCTAAAATCAACAGTGAGGTAAACACTTCTTGGGACCATCTGGCAAGGATTTTAATCCCAAATATTCTGTAAACACTGACTCTGTTTGAGTACCCGGAACCTACTGTCCAGTCACCACCAACTGCGTCTTTATTTCAGTTTTAGGCAGTAATTGAAAGAGCAAAGCAGTAGACTGGAGACTCTGTCCTTTCACCTTTCTCTCTCAAATATTTCAGCTTCATGAGAGACTACAAGAGATTTACATTCTCTGAGGAAGCTTAGAGGGCCTTATGAAGTGACCAATAGAGGTAAATGGGGCCCTAGCAGTTTTGGTCATTAAGTATCTGGTAGCTAAAGCGTACTTGGAATGTCTTCATTTTCTGTTGGGAAATGCATTCACTCTAAATGAGAGGCAGAGCTTTGGGGCTGAGTTTTATTTTTCCTGTATTTTTCAAAGTTTCTTCGTAAAAATGATTTGCAGTATAACCTAGTTAAGACTTTTAAAGTCTTTCCCCAGAAATGGCAAAGATAGGATTGTGATAGGGCACTTTATTCAGTCCCAAGGCTGATTTCTGGAGTTTTCTACAAGCCTGCATGAAAAAGAACAACTGGGGATTATTTCAGCTGTGAAGCACCCAGCGGAATGACTGCTGGTGCTGCTAATGGTCTCTCTGTCCCTCCTCTGGCAATAAATTTTAGATATTGAAATATAGCTTTGGAGAAAAATGTACTGAAGATTCCTTAAGCTTTTTACAAGACACTCAGAGGTTTTTCACAAGCCCGTGCTCTGGAAATGTGAATTCTTGATGTCTAAACATAAAGGTCCTTTACTGAACTAGTTTTAAATGTAAATTTTCATACGGAGTACTTGGAGAAAGGGAATGCAGCTGGACCATTAAAGCATGGTATTTTGCCATTTTTAAGTAATGGGAAATACTGATTAAGAATGGTATAAAGATTTCAGCATACATAATGTGATTGTCTCTAATCATAACCTATTAGCACAAGTCTGTAACAAAAGCATTAGCTCTGTTAAAGACAATGGCACACCTATTATACTGTGGTACTTTTTAATTATTTCCATACTGAACAGGATATTGAAGAGCTTATTATCTAAAGGT
This sequence comes from Mustela nigripes, assembly GCF_022355385.1. Lineage (NCBI taxonomy): Eukaryota > Metazoa > Chordata > Mammalia > Carnivora > Mustelidae > Mustela > Mustela nigripes. The sequence continues at coordinate 160,726,070 of NC_081559.1, forward strand.
CAGAATAATGCCCAAGACATGGCCAAGCCCAATGAGTGTCAGATGCATGGAATGTTGGATGACTTCATAGTTATGAAATTATTTCATTTCTCATGATAATTCCTGACTTGCCAAGTTAGTGAATTTTAAGAACTCTGAGAGCAGATTTTAAGATAAATGTGAAATAATCCATACTTTTGGAGTCAGGGACTTCCCTTCAGGCATTAGTTCATATTTGACTTGCTTGACTTACACTTGGGGATAAAATGAGTTAGGACAAGGTCTAAGATACCACATTCCCTTACTGGGAAAGAAAACCAACTTGCACAACTTTGGCTCATGTTTCTTGTTATACAGGCACTGAGAAGCAGCGGTTGCCATGAAATACTTTATTTAACCTTTACAAAAATGTTTTCTTAGTATGGCAAGGCAGTTTAGTTAAATGAAAATAAATAACTATAAAAAATTTTGATTTCTTTAAATCCATCTGTTGAATTCTTTTTTTTCTAATTAAAAATTAAGGATAACAATTATAATTGTCTAAATTGCCATGATGACTAAAAATAAAGATTGTGTCAAACTGTTTTATCCTTTCTTAGGACACGTGTTGGCATGTCTTCTATTTTACACTAAAGGAAACTTTGCTGAATGATGAATGTTACATTTGAGAACAATTTAAAAGAAAGTTTTTTAGGTTGGGTTTCTCTATTGTTTATATTTATATTTAGTCAAAATTGATTTTCAGACAAAACAGTTTTGCTCACAAACTCCAAATATTTTTCCAAACCTGAATGACTATTAAACAGTATGTCTAATTTTTGTCTTACTGGTTTCCATTCTCAGTTCACCTAAATTAATCTTTATTGTTTCTGTCCAACATGCTCTTTTCTCTTCCACTGAAAAGTTGGGTCCAACCAAGGGCATGGTGACCATTGGCTATCATTCTGTCAAAAGAATGTATCTATACAACACTGAAATCTCCTGGCTGTTGGAGATTAAGCAATTGAAGTTGTTATTTGATTTAATTAGTTTAAAAGAAAATAAGAATTATCTCATATTTTATGGACAGACTATCCTTTTCTGTACTCACACGTGCAGATACACGTACATATCACATTTTCTGAATCTTCACTTTTCAACACTTTGTGGCAGTTGTTATCTTAAAAATACACAATTCTGGATATAAGGCAGCCATTAGTATGTTTTTTCAGTCACATATCATTTAAATATAGGGCAGTCCACGCCCTCTAGAAACATGGAAACAATATATATGTGTAATGCTGAACTGAGTTCTTCAAAACCAATATGTCCTTTCATACGTCTTTTACTATGTGCCTTTGTATCTGATTTTATGATTAAAATATCCCAAAAATTATACATAAAATTATATTTTTAATATATGAGAGAATTTGCTCACGACATCTTCTTGCAAGAATTTTTTTGATGTATAGAATTTTTCACTAATTTAGATAATTTGGATTTAGGTAATTTTTTAGTAAAGAATATACTTGAAGCATCTCATTGTTTTGTAGACAATGTATAAATCAGAAGTACCACAATTATTCACCCTACTCTTACTTCCTTTTTAACTTCTTTTTCATAAGTATATAATTTTTAGCTGGATACTGAGCAGAGACTGATACCTGAACAGTGAAAAACCATAAATGAATTTTTTAATTTGGATTTCTGTTTAGAGTTACTTATAAAATATAATTCTAATTTTAGAAAGATTCTATGATTTGCTTATAGATACGTTGAAACATGGATAAGCCTTAATGTTTGCTAGAAATGTGTGACATTTGACATCCTATTTACCCATGGAAATTCAAATAATTCACCATAAACTATACGATGGAAGGACACAATACACTGTTTTAAAGCTATAGAGCCTTATAGATGGAGGATATGATTGAATTATTTCTTATTTATATTAATTGTGTATATTTTGTTTTTCTTTCATACCCTGACATTTTCTGTCCTATTTCTTTATATATTTGTTTTTTAAAGTTTTCCCTTTTTTTTTTTTGTAGCAGTTATTCCTACTTGCTCTACTTCTGTCAGTAGGAATCCTTATTCTGCAAATGCATTTTTTAGTTTTTCCTGCATTTATTGTTTTATCTAATTACCTTTTTATATCACCTATTTATTTTAAGCTCAGGCTTTTTTCTGTTTTTGCCAGAGTGTTCCTTCCTCTCAGTGGCTTTCTACAGTTTTACAAAAATCATGTATTTTTATACAGTTTAAAGAAGACCAAAAACTTTCTTGATATTCTTTGCCTGAATTCTGCAACAGGGTGTTTATGGTAACCACTCTCTTCTGTTCACTTTTTAAGATGCTATCCTCCTCCCTTTGCTTTGTAATTTTTTTCCAGTGGTCACATGGGTTATTTTCAGTGTTTGTCAGTGATTATAGTATATGGATTGTCCCTGGTTAGAGTCTGTTATCACTTGAGGAACAATGAGATTGTTATTCTCCTCCCCAGCTGCAGGGCAGAAGGACAAAGTCAATTTCTGTCTCACTTCCCGCTTTGTAGCTGGCATGTCCTACTATTTCTCAGCTATACAGAGGTGACACCTTTTCCTACATCTTTTCATGGTTCTTGGATACCCCAAACTGTCACACTTTATGAAAAACTACAGTTCCACTTGTTCGCATCCGTTTTTGTTGCTCCTGAGTCCTCCTTCCTCTGTAACAATTATCTCATGATGACCGCTCATAAAATACAGCAGCGCATGGCCACAACCTGTTTCTCCCTGGGAGCTACTCTCTCTCTGTAGATGTTGAAAGACCAGGGAGATAGTGAAGAGCAGGACATCAAACAGCCTAAGAAACTGTCAGTTACTTTCTGCTGCATCTCTAATGCTCCGTCAGGTCCCTGGTGTTTACTGATGACTGATGCCCGGAGGGGAAGCAGCAGCCACTGACGGCGAATTCTGTGCCTCTTTCGCCTCTCTTTCCATACCACTCCCTCAAGGGCAGGTCCTCTTCTGACCCTCACGTCTCCTCAACCCCAAGAACCTACGCATGCCTCTGCCTGTGTAAGAGCAAGATCTGGCTTCCTAAAATGATGATTTTTGTTCCAGTATGACTCTTTCCTTTCCGGGATCAAAATTCAGTGGTTCCATTTGGGTTAAGATCAAAGCTATCAGAGGATTGTAAGCCGATGAGTTCATACTATAAAGTGAATTTTACAAATTACATTGACAAGAAGTAGGATAAAAAGTTGTTTGTTGGCAAAAACGGTTTGAAGCTATAGCTTGCTACTTTTAGAACCTGTCCCTGTTTATAATGCAGTCAGTGTGCTTTGTGGACGTTGATTTTGTGCAGAAAGACCCACTCCAAGTTAGGCTGGCTGTCGCCTGCTTTTGTTTAGCAGAAACAACAGCCCTATCTATCTTTTATTTACTCTATTTCAACATGGTTTTTTCATGTTATTTCTTTTCGTAACTAATATGTCCTCTGGTCAATCTTTTAACTCCCCAAGCAGAATACCTCTGGAGTCCTACAACAAATTTTCCTTCCTCTCATAAAATTTTGCGGCATAATTTTTCTTGTTAAATATCTGTTTCTTCCACTCCATTCTGAGCATTTCCAGTGTGAGTAATGTGTCTCGTTCATCTCTATATCCACCACGTGTGGCTTAGTTCATTGGCTTATGGTAAATATTTAATAGATGTAGATCCTAAAAATATTTGCTATATTGGAAAAAAAAAAAAAACTATTGCCCTGGGGAAGAAAGCTCAAGTAATTACATTAAACTGCTCCAAGGATTATGTGAATAAGTATTAGAGCAAACCAGACCCTCTGGGAGGGGCTCAAAGGCTACAGAGATGAACTGACCATCATGTCACCCTTTTTAGCAAAGCGGCTGCAGTGCAAATGAGAAAGTGGTGACACAGACTGGGACAGAGGGGGAGACTTCAGGCAGGAAGCTGAATCTGAGTTCCTAAAATAGAAACGTGTCATTTCTTTTCCCTTAAAATGTAGACTCTGTATGCTTTCTATTAGACGTTTTTCTTTTTAATAACATTAATGTTTATCTGATTGCAAAATAATACATATTTATAGTATGACATTTGGAAATTACATAAAAGCACACAAAACACATACACAAAGGACTACTTAAAACACACAACCCCAAGATAACCACTGTTAGCATTTCAGCATATTTCTAGCCATTTTCTCCCCTAAAAACATGCACAAGTACTTTTTCTTCATTTTACAAAAACGGAATGAATGTATACTGCACATGTCTTTTTATAATTGCTTTTTTCCCATTACTCTATCGCTAACATTCTCAATGTTTTTTCGTGCTGTGATTGTTTTCTTCAGTAGTTTGAGAGGATTCTACAATCTAAGTGTGGTTAAGCACACCAGAGTCAGCACCACTTACTCTGAGTTCTGATCTTATCCCTGCCCTCCCAGCGCGGTGGCCCTGGGCAGCTCGCACAGCCTCTCTGTGACCTGGTTTGCTTTTTCATCTGTAAGATGGAACAACAGTACCTACCTCATAAGATTGTTTTAAGGAATAAATGAGAAAATGTATAAAAAGCACTGAGGCCAATGCTCGGCACATAGTACGTGTCTAACAAATGATAGCTTTCATTGTTTTTACAATATTTTATTTGACAAAATATTGTTTCCTAGCAATGCCTAATTTTTATTATTAAAACAGTGCTGGAATAAGCTTACATCCAGGTAAATCTTTGCACGTGTGTAAGATTATCACCCTACAAGAAATTCCTATGTAGAATTGATGAGTCAATATCTGAAACTCAAGATTTTTGACAAGGGCTAGACTCCAGCGACAGTGTTCATTCTAACGTGTGTTGGGACTGTGCCAGGTTTCCCTTTTTGTAACAGGTTGTTCTGGGCTGATTTCACAATATTTGTGGCCTTCCTTGAATTCAGTTACGAGGGCAAACCTACAACCACTCCTCTTTGGTGGAAGAGCCAACAACCCAGCGCTCGTGTGACGACAGAGTGGCCTCTGTTATCTCACCTCCTGGACCACTGATTTGGAAAGCTTTCTTTCTCTTTCTCCTTTTCCTTCCAAAATACCCTGCATCAAAGAGTCCAAGTTATCCACTAGAAAATAAATCAACATGATTTATTTCCACTCTTCTCGTTCTTACTTGTAAGATTGTGTTCTATAAATAAATGTAAAAGAATATAGAGGGTCCTGAGAGTTCCAGTATTGAATCAGGGTGACATGAGGCATTAGCCATTATCTAACAAGTTTTCCACTTGGTTTTTTAGCATTACATCAGATACTCTGAACATCCTGAAATGTAACTGCCTTGACAAAACAGTAATGAGCAACATATTTCATTTTATTTTTATGTTAATTTATTAGGACGGCATGTACTATCGGTTCTTTTTTTTTTTTTTTTTTTTAAGATTTTATTTATTTGACTATCACAAGTAGGCAGAGAGAGACAGAGGCAGGCAGGCTCTCTGCTGAGCAGAGTGCCCGACGTGGGACTCAATCCTGGGACCCTGGGATCATGACCTGAACTGAAGGCAGAGGCTTTAACCCACTGAACCACCCAGGCGCCCTGTACTGTCAGTTCTGCTTGCACATTCCAAATAAGCAATTAAACTTGGATCTGTATAATTTGATCTACCGCTTTCCAGATATTATTTTAGATAGACAAGAAATTTTAAAACTATTTTAACTTAATATTCCTCCAAAATGCTCACCTACTCTATCATTTGGGATCTACTTTTGGCTTTAATATCAGTATTACTGGGTCTGAATTGTGGATTGGAAGGATTACATTGATTTGTAATTTAATCTAGTATCATCATCCATGTGAAGTAAATCTCCTGTGTTGAAAGGTCATTCAAAAACTTGGGATTGTTTTTAAGAGTACACTTACAGTTGATAAGCACTTGATAAGTACTAAGAGTACACTTACCTTGATAAGCACTGAATAATACATGTAACTGTTGCATGACTGTATTGTATACTTGAAATGAATAATACTATCTATTAACTACACTGAAATTAAAATTTTAAAATTTTAAAAATACAGTGAGAAAAAAAGAAAAATATTTTAAAAATAGGAATTATTTCTAAATTTTTATTTAATACTGTATTTATGACATTTTATGCACAGATACCACAGATATCACTAAAAATTTTTAATGTCTACTTTGGATTATTTTTCAATAATCCTCACTCATTTATTTATTCAACAAATATCTGTTGAATGCCTACTATGCACTAGGTTCTTGGGATATAGTGATAAGTTTAGAAGTTTAAAAAATACACATGATGCCTAAGCTTTAATATATATTAACAATACATATTTAATAGTTTATTTCACTTGGATTGAATGTTAATTTTTTTAGAACACCTAAAATTTCTACCAAGCGTATAATGGATTGGGAAAATTTTTGAAGTTATTTCAATTTTCAATTTCTTCTTAGAACATTACATATTACTGTACAGTAAATTATAAAATTCAAAAAAGTATAAGTGAACCTGAAGACATTTTTTATTTGTGATTATTTGGGTAGGAATCATCTTGATGACAGTTTTAAAACGAATAGTGAAATAAAGTTCACAGACAAGTATCTGGTACCTTCACTTATGTTTAGGATATAATTTAAAAAATAGAGCCATCCCCCTTTCTTTCTTTTTTTTTTTAAAGATTTTATTTATTTATTTGACAGAGAGAAATCACAAGTAGATGGAGAGGCAGGCAGAGAGAGAGAGAGAGGGAAGCAGGCTCTCTGCTGAACAGGGAGCCCGATGTGGGACTCGATCCCAGGACTCTGAGATCATGACCCGAGCCGAAGGCAGCGGCTTAACCCACTGAGCCACTCAGGCGCCCCCCCTTTCTTTCTTTTCCTTGGTGCACTGTTTTCCTAGATGTCGTCTATTTTTCTTTCCTCTGTAACTGAATCAGGAATTCTCCCTTTGGAGGTGACTATGGGTGGTCTTGAGAGCTGACCCCAGGCCTCTGATCAATAATTCAGTTTTAACTTTTATTTTGTATTTAAAAAAATGACCAGAGAGCTGCACATGCTCCCATTTGAGATCTTCAGTGGAAAAACCATGAATTTAGTCTGGCTGCCCTGGGGGGTGGTGGGGCTGCTGGAAAAAAAGAAAATGCAGCCCATTGGGACCTTCCAACAAGCGTGGCCACCGTACAACCTGCCTTATTGCTTAGTTTCAGTTCCCACTGAGAAGTTCAAACAAGAGTTCCTATTTTGGCTTTTTCCCCCAGTGGAAAGTATTAGCACTAGCTAAGTAGGCCAAAAAGAATGAAGAGCCTGAATAGAAAGAATGGTAGAGGAAGTGAGTCAGTAAGGGAAACTTAATAGGGAAGAGGAGAAAGTTTCCAAGTTGATAAGAGAATGTAAAAATACCATGGGCTCCAGGCAACAAAGGATAGTTATGTGGGGCCTAAGGCCATTGCTTCATTTCTCCTGTGTTTGCAAGTTTCTGGCCCATCTTGCCTTTCCTCCTGACTGTGACAGTTGCCCTCCTTCCTCCACACTCCACTCTGAATCTCCTTTCAACACAATCTCCTTACTTAGTAAATCAGTGCTGGCCACAATCTAGATCTCCCTGTTTGACCTTATTATCCCTGACTCCCGTTTTTCATGTTCCCTTTTCTCCAGCCATTCCGGATTGTTAACCTTGCCCCCAAGCATACCCTCTGGCTTTCACATCTCACGTTGTCCCTTAGACCCAGAAAGGACCCGCTGTCTTTGCCAGTCGAAACCCTGTGGTAACTCTGAGCCCCAACTGCTTCCGGAAGCTTTCCTAATCCCACCAGCCTGAAACAAGCTGTCCTTTCTCTAGACTCCTGTACCATGTTGTATCTCTCCAAATGCCTCTTGTTTTATTGTGCATGCTTTATTTTCCCCATAAGATCGTAAGCTCTTTGCAGGACAGAAGACACGGTTCTTCCTCCTTCCTTCCTCCATAGCGGCTAGCATATCAGCTTTCTTATAGTATCTGAGTAAGAAAATATATCAGAGGAATGATAGAAAGAAATCACATTAGGATCAAGTAGTCTAACACGAATTTCACCTTCTTATTCCTGAATTTAGTTCCTTCAGTATAGAAAGAAAAGCAGATCTATGAGTATTTGTTTTTTCAGTACCTGGAACCATGAAATGTAGTCATTTAGGGTGCCTGGGTGGCTCAGCAGATGAAAGGCTCTGCCTTTGGCTCAGGTCATGATCCCAGGGTCATGGGATCGAGCCCCAAATTGGGGGTCTCTGCTCAGCAGGGAGCCTGCTTCCCCTTCTCTCTCTCTCTCTCTCTGCCTGCCTCTATGCCTACTCTGGCAAATAAATAAATAAAACCTTCAAAAAAGAAAGAAAGAAAGAAAGAAAGAAATGTAGTCATTTGGTTAAACAGAACAGAACTCCCCCCACTCAGTGGAGGTCCATGAGCGTCCGCATTGCTGTCTAGTGCCTGAAGTGGACACACCATGGGAAGGATGACCCAAGTAGGGTTGGGCCTTCTCAGGTCCTTTTTGTAGGTTTTCTCTCTTAGGAATGCAGTTCCTTCCCTAATAAATGATATATGTCTAATAGCTATTTAAATGCTTTGAACAGTCGACCAAACATTACAAATATTGTACCAGTGATGCATGTGGGAAGAAGTGTGATGTTTTTCTCCCACCTGACTTTTCTGTGTTAACTAATTCCAGACATATCTGGATTTTCATAATTCAAAGAAAATATCTACGCCAACATTTTGAGAACACATAGGTGCCAAGCGAAACCCAACAACATACTCCTTGGTGACATTCAGTCGGTTGAAGCTGTGTACACAGAGGGAGCCGCTACCTAAAATTGAGCTCATATGCAAATGTGAACACTCCTCAATTCCAATTACGTTGTATACATTAAACCTTTAGAGGCTGTGGAATTTTCAGGAAAAATATAGCCGAGCTTGACCTTAAGTACCTTGCCTCATTATTTTTTTTGTCATTTCCAGCTACTAGTCTCTCCAAAGAAAACAACTTTCTTGTTTCTTTTAGTTTTGTGTATGCCCTGAGCTTTATTCCCAGTTGCTGCTACAAAAAATTGAAATGGTTCCAAACACCACTATTGTTTTTCTTTTTTTTTCTCTGTAACTAATATTTAAAGATCAAAGATAACTCTGGTACTTTTATGTTGTAGAGTGTATATAAGACCAAATTTTCCCTAAAGGTATTTGCTGTCTAGGACTTTTTCCTTTTTTTCTTTATTCCCTTTCTTTCCCTCCCTCCCATTCTCTTTCTTTCTTTCTTTCTTTCTTCCTTTCCCTTGTTACCTTTCTTTTCTAGAAGTCATCTGGATGGTAGCTTTTTGATTTCCCAGGGTCACTGGAAGTTGCATGGAGGAAGAATTGGAGTGGGGCCATATGAAAAGCAGGGAGATGAGTTAGGAGGTTTTGAAAAAATACTTTATTAAGGTGTTTCAAAACAAAGAAATAAACAAATCCTCCCTTAACCTTCCACCAAAATCATATTGTGATAACTAGTGACCTTGGGAAATGTTTTAATTTAGGTACTTTCTAAAGGCTCCTTCTAATGGTAAAGCAGAAAGATAATCTTTCTGTCAAAAGACTTTTATTATTATGACAATTCCCATGTAAATTCTTAATGTATTTATTTTAAGGGCCCATTATGATAGCTCTTATACAATGTTTTTATAGTTTTATTCATTCTGTTAATTGGGAAAATGTTTCATACGATCAGCCTTTGGTTCGTTCTTTTAAAAAATTATATACGACATGAAGGAAATCGTTTGTATATTATACAAATGTTTTTCCTAAGATGTCAGTTTTATTTCTTATTCTTAGTAATTGGATAGAACACTGTTTATGTTCATTTAAACATGTATCCTAAAGAAGCAGTAATTATTATGTTGTTTTGGAATACTTGTTCAGTTAAACTGATTTTCTTCATTGCATTTAGTGGGTAGGAGTGGAAATAGAAAATATTTGATGATCATGGAAGAAATCTAAATATTACCACAATTGGCAATAATGTGTGAATAAATATGAATGTGAATCAGGAGACTCGTTTGGTAAATGCTACAATAAATAACATGGCTAGCAAAAAGTAAAACAAAGACATTTTTTCATACATTCAAAATGTTGAAGATAGTTCTCATATGATATATGTGATCTCATAGAGTATATTGAATGAACTGCATCCTCAAATTGCTGTTTTGTTCTTTATCAAAAGAATAAATAAGGAATGGCAATTTAGGGTCAAAAATAATGCAACAAATGAAATTTTACTTTAATTACTGTCTAGCCATAAGAGGGAATAAACTATCAGCCAAGACCCATGTTCTTTGATCTCACACTTCGACCTTCTTGTCCTCCAGATGAATGAAATGGGCTTTTCTCAAATGTTCAACAGGCCTTTTACCATTTGATAGGACAATTATTTTTAAGAAGGTTTAAAATGTGATCTGGAAAACCACATTGACTCTCTGTGGCATATTTGCTATTCTTAGCCTGCTTGAATAAGCTGGAAGTGGATGAATAATGCAGGTTAGAAAGAAAACAGATGCTAAATATTACAAATAGGAAGGTTTTCCAGCAATGAGACTTTCATTTTAGGACTAGATTTTTGTTGGCACTTTTGGCATCGTGACGATTATTGTTTTTCTCTCCAGCTGTTACACATCTGTATTGAAGGTTGGGGCAATTGGCGCTGGTCAGAGCCCTTCAGTGTGGACCACGCAGGAACGTTTATTAGAACTATTCAGTACAAGGGTCGGACTGCTTCCCTCGTCATCAAGGTTCAGCAGCTCAGTGGAGTGCAAAAACAGGTGAGATCCTTGTGTTCGTGACCCAGACAGCTCTTAATTCTTTGACACAATTAATGGAAGTGAAACTTAAAGAAATGAAAATAATTCATAATTTAAAAACCCACAGTGATAAGCCTGGGTATTTTTTCTCCCACTTCGTATGTGCTTGTTGATGATCCTGAGGATGGTGATGGCTTCAAACCCTTTGTCCCACATCTTTTACAAGAGCTGCTAACGAGCAGTAAAATTTACTGATTTTAGTTTCACCTCTTCTCGCTGTCATCACCTACCTTCTGGTGGAGGTGCTAATGAGCTGTGAAATAGCCAAAAGGCCTTTATTAAGGAAGAAAAGAAGCACTGGGTGTTGGGGACTCTGGATAATCCAACAGCGGATAACCAGGAGTTGGTTCTCAGACATATCAGAATAATCTTCGAGAAAGTGTGATACCTCCTATGACAGAGTGGGCCTGGGTCTCCAGCAAGCTTTCTTTTCCTAGGAGTTAATATTAACTGCAGTAAAAATTCACTACGGTCTAACTCTTGGCATATAAAACCTCAGCTCTCAGCACATATTTTTACGTATTTTATAAAACTTCCTTTTGGCTGTTTTTGAAGTTCTAAGACTGCAAAGGGGAAAAAAGTATCTGACACTTTTTTTGTGTTCTTAAGATGTGAAAATGTGGTTTTTAGAAGATGTTTTTCAAGCATGGCGCATATGACAAGAGTAGAAAGGAAAAAAGGAAGTATTAAAATCTGAAAACTGGCTTCACTGCACACATCATAACTGGATTTGTCATAAGAGTTTTAACATATACATCTGCATCTGGACTTATGTGAGCTTATGTGAACTGAAGACATGATAGAAACAGCCCTCAGTCCCTGGGAAAGGAAAAGGGGAGCTTTTCTTATCAAGCAACATGGGCTGGTCCATTGCCGTGTGCCAGGAGCAGACAGGAAGCAAGTGGTGAGGTGAACAGTAGGACCTGTGCCATATACGTTCTTGATCTCCACCTAATCAGGGAGCTGGACATCATGTTCTCATTATTGTGGGCTATTATTCTTTTCACAGAAGTGAAAAGAATAGAGCAGAGGAATCTTCCCAATGAATTGACTATTCCTTAAGTAATTATGTATTGCCTACAGTAAAACAGAGTGAAACGAAAGACACTATGTGACACAATCTTTGCTCTTAAGCTGCAAATTTATATAAACCCAACTGTATGTCGGGCACCATGTGTGTCGCACAACTGACAGTAAGTGTGAAGGGAATTTAGAGGTTTCACTAGAAAGATATGATTCAAGTTGGGCTTTGGAAAACAGAATTTGGATTAAGAGAAGACATTCCAGGTAGACAGTATAATATAAAGATAGGAACATGGGACATATCGGTCTTATGGGGACCCATGATGAGATCAGCCTAACTGAGCATGAGCTTTGAGCTACAGAGTCCTGAGAACAAGATGTGTCACTGACTTTCATCTGCCCTCAGAACTGTCGTACTTGGATATGCTCTCAGTAAATATCTGCTCAATTAATACATTCTGGTTTTCTGATTCTGTCACTCATGGTCTTTGAAGAATGCCTTATCCACCTTCGCATTTACCAGCATTCCTAAGAAATGGTCATTCAGCATCTGTTTGAATACTCCCAATGATAAGAGGCTCATTTCCTCACACGGCAGCCCTTCCCATAAATGATTACTTCCATCTCTAAAGGAAGCTCTTTCCTGATTTTGAACCCAAATCTCTCACCGTTCAGCCAGTTTTTACCACTCTTCAGAACTTGGGAGATGTACGCAATAGCTTATGGTGAGGACTAAGTTATCTCTCCTCTGTATTACAGCCCTTCCAAAACACAAGGGAAGCCAAGATGTTTCCCCTGTGCTTCCGTTAGGCCAGTGGTTCTCAAACTTGCATGTATGTCAGAATCACCTAGAAGGCTTTTTAAAACATAGATTGCTGGGTCCCACCCTCAGAGCTCCAGATTCAGTAGGTCTTGGAGTGATGTGCCAATTTATATTTCTAATAAATTCTCAGTTGTTACTGATGCTACTGGTCCAGGGGACCACACTTTGACCACTGTGGCTCTGGTCTGAACTTTCCCAATTCATTCAGCTCTTTTGCATATGGTTGCTAAAACAGTTACCAGTTAATGGAATGACAGGGTCATTCCATGGAGAAATATTTTTCCACAGAATATCATTGGTGGTTAAGATCATAACCACTCTGGCTGTGTATTCCTTGCTAGCTATGTGATCTTCAGGTTAGTTAACCTCTTTGTGAATCAATTTCCTGACCTGTGAAATGAGGATAGTAATAGTGCCTTTGTCATAAAGTTAGTGTGAGAATTAAATGAGTTTGTATAGGTAAAGTGCTTAAAAGTAGCACCTGGCCTACTGTCATAACTCCGACTATAGTTACAAGAATGAAATAGTCCCAGGAATCCATACCATTGGTTAGACTTTGTTGTCTTAACACCAATAGTGCCTTCTTCTGGGGCGCCTGGGGGCTCAGTCGGTTAAGCATCTGACTTTGGCTCAGGTCATGATCTTGGGGTTCTGGGATGGAGCCCTGCCTCTGGCTTCATGCTCAGCAAGGAGTCTGCTTTCCCTCTCCTTCTTGATCTGCCCCTCCTCCCCCTCACATTCTCAAACTCTCTCTCCCCTTCTCTCAACTATATAAATAAAATCTTAAAAAAAAAAAAAAAAAAGATAGGGCACCTGGGTGGTTCAATGGCTTAAGGCCTCTGCCTTCAGCCTGGGTCATGGTCCCAGGGTCCTGGGATCAAGCCCTGTATCGGGCTCTCTGCTCGGCAGGGAGCCTGCTTTTTCCTCTCTCTCTGCCTCCTTGTGATCTCTGTCTGTCAAATAAATAAATAAAATCATTTAAAAAAATACAAAAATGATAGTGCCTCCTTCTTGCATAGATATTATATACCTTCAAGGAGTAATATTAAATTTTAGGGATAAATTAATATATACTGTGTTCCTGTACACATTGCAACAGTAGGTCATAAGTCAGAAGAGTTGGCCATGGAAAGTACCTTTTTTAAAAATTCCCACAAAATGTTACTTACCTTTTCTTCCCTCTGACTAGAAGAGATTTCCCAGCTCTAATATCTATTACCTAATATCTCAGGCAAATTTCTTAACCTTTCTGAACATCATATTCCTTTTGCAAAATAAAGCACCCAGTAAATATTAGAACACTGTTGTTATTTTTGTGTTAACTATTTTAAAATATTTCTGAAAACACAGGAAGGTCTAAAGTAGAAAAGAAAAGTACCCATATTTCTGCCACCCAAAGATAAATACTATTACTACTTCAGTGTATCTTTTTCTACTTTTTTTCTATGCAGTTATTTTTAACCAACTTGAGATCTGGTTATATAGTTTTCAACCTGTTTTTTCACTTAACATTATATGATGCTTATGTTCTCGTGTTATCTGCAGAGCTGAATTATCTTTTTAATGGTTGCATAATTTGCCACATGGTTTGTTGAGACCCATTTGGGTATCCCCTTGTTGCTGCACCTTTAGATAATTTCCAACTGGTTGCTAGAATAAATCCTTAAATAAATATCTGTGTGTATACATATGTATGTCAGAATGTCTGGATCTGTCCTCAAAATGATTTGCTATAAAATTTAATTACCTGAGCAAAGGATGTGAATGTTTTTGTGGTACTTGATACATCTTCCCAGACTAAAAAAGATATACTTTATTCTTTAACCAAAATACATTAATCCTTGAAATAACTAAATATGTATATTTGTCCCAACCAATCTACTGACTCTCTGAGTTTTTCAGACTATTAGAATTTCTTAAAAATCTTAGTGTAAGGAGGGGTTCACAAAATTTGGGGACTCACAGAAATTTCCCATGCATTAGAAGTTTAAGGAATCCTTTTAATCATCCTCTCTGTTAATGTCAAATCAACAGATTTTAAGGCATCTGGTGACAAATCACATTTCAGGATTTCCAAATGTTATTCATACCATTGGATGTGTAGTAATTATTTTCTGTAGGGACTTCCTCTCACACTTTTCTCTGCTTCTATCTTATTATAGTAAATTATCTTACTTTTTTAAAAAAAATGTAGAATGTAGCCAGGCAGGAAAGAACCTTTCGGAAATCCATAATGGAAGCATAGCCACGCTCCCACCGCATTTACTTATTTACTTTTCTGAAAGAAGTGCCGTCTTACTGGCAAAGTCCATTTCCAGCCCTCTGTCATGGAAGACATACACACACACATTCATACACACGATTTACACTTTGAGTTTTAGCATTTATTGTCATAGCCAAATGAGATTGTGCTCTAAATGAGGGCCATTTTAGTCACTCAGCAGAACCGTGAGAAGTGGAGCACAGAAACAGCAATTCATTTTAACTGAGGAAGAAGCAAAATGTAAAATGGTTGGTACTGAACGCAGGTAATGCTGAAAGGTTCAGCAGACCACCAACTTCAAAATAACTGCTGCATTGTTGTGAAAACCCTTTCTAGTCTTTCAGTTGGGTTTAATTTCTTATTGTCAGCATAGATTAACTAAAATTCAGGTTAGTTCCAGTTAAAGTACATCAGAGACATAGGATTTCCTCAATTAGCCAGGTTGGGAAGGAAGATAGGAATCAAGGTTTCAGAAGAGCTTCGTGGATTCCTGCCTCTCTAACATCTTGGCTTCTTTCCTTCTACCCAACCTGGGTTGGGAAATTTGCAATAAACCACAGCTGCCTACTTTCAAAGATTTTGGGAGGTGAGTGTGTGCAGCTCACTGATGGACCATAACTGCATTAACACGCCCCCGGATAATGGAGAATTGGCTGATGCCTGAACAATAAGGTTTGGTTGTCTGTACCCTGCCTTTCGTATACCCCTGCCATTTCTCCAACTGAATGATAATTGACCACATACAAAATTTTCAGGAACTTTGTACATAACACAGCTACCCACGAACACACAGTGACTTCCATGTATCCTATCCCCTCATTGAGAAAAGCTTTACCACTCTAAAAAACGTAAATGTACATATGTATGTATGTATATATATTGTATCTTTATACATACACTTTTAATCAGGGCTAAGATATCATTTTCCAGTGCATCTGGTGCTCTGGAGTTATTCTTTAATATCACTATTCTTCTTGGCACTGATCTAATAAGAGTTCTGAAACCTGCTAAGTAAAATCATATGTGGAAATCTTCAATACACATCTTTGTGGCTTTGGGGAAAGAGGAGAATTAGTGTGAAACCTGGAAATGTGTATTAAAGAGAAACCCTACATTTAAAAAAATTAAGTAGCTGTCTTCAACTGATAAATTAATCTTGAAATTCTAACCATAATTTTCAAAATAAAGGCATTGTAAGTGTTGCCACTTTGAAGAAAAGCAGACATGGCTCTCACTGAACCCTGTGTGGGAGCAGCTCTGAAGAACACCATTCTGAGGAGGAGCCATTTTGGATTTTCCTTCATTTAAGTAGCCCTCTCTCCCTGGCCACTTTTAAGGGTTTTCTTTTTATCATATTTGAAAGCCTATTTAACAGGCTTTATAGTTGAAAATGAAACTATAAAAACCCACCAAGAGGATCTTTGTCTTTAGACAAAGTGAGTCCCAGATGGTTGCAGAGATTCTGTGGTTTCTGTGAGAGACAGCAAAATTCTCTCCTAAATCTCATGGGGCCCAAAGGTTCTAAAGCAAGAGCAGTGTGCATACATTGCCAGACCTGGGCACATCAAGAGGAAGAACAGAATTAAATACTGCCTCAGAGCCTTCACGTGTTTATTTAAAGTTAGATGATGCTAAGGCCTCATAAGACTTAACCGTGAGTGCCTAGTAACCCCTAGCATATGCTGAAGAAAAGCTTGCTTGCTAACTCAGGACTCGTGGTTCAGTTGACTTATGTGTTTGTTATTGAGAAAACATTGTTTTAAAAGATTCTAACAGCCAGAGTGCCTACAAGTAATGTACAGTTAAGCACGGCTTGGTTTTTACAGATGTACTCCTTCTAAAGAAAAGTCAAAGGAATAGATAGTTGGAAAATAAATGTTTAAGAAAATGCTAAACTTTACTGTTCAACTAATGAAACAACAATGGTCTATCAATGTAGCAGGTTTCTTTATAATGAACTAAATAATAGTTCATTCATAAATAATCATATATATTTGTATAAATAATAGTTTACTTACAGTGATGTCTACAAAATACTCTTAATACTCTTACAGTGATGTCTACAAAATACATATGAAAATGTATCCATTAGGGTGTTTTTAGTCTGAAGTAACAAAGTAGGCTTTTTAATCTTCATAGTAAGCTAGTGAGGCAGATACTGTTATTATTCCTATTTTATATTTATTATCTCATATAATAAGAATGAGGAAGGCAGGTTAGGTGTTGGTTAATTAAGCCACTCAGGGCTGTGTCTGCTTCTCCTCTATCCTCTTTGATTTGCCTTTTTTGTCTCAAGATGGCTACAGAAGCTGTATGTACATACATATATCCTCTCACAACTTCTTCCATGGCAGACAAGAAGCGGGCTTTCTCTTCTCAAATTCTGTCCCTTATCAAGGAGTAAAATCTTTCCCAGAAACTTTTAGCAGTCTTTCCTTCTCATATCTTTAGCCAAACAGTGCCCCATGTTCACCCCTAAAGTAATCACTGGCAAATGGAGAATGGAATTACAAGGATCAGTTTGTTCCAGCTGTGACACAGACTGTGGAGGCCATGGAGGTGTCCACCTTCCCTGAGTACTTTGCTCCTTTTTGAGACCTAAAACGAATCAGGGTTATTAAAAGGGAGAAGGAGGGACCACCTCTTTGGAATGGAACCAGTGACATCTGTCGCATTTGCATTATTATGGGCAGTCTTCATTCCCTTTTTTATAGTTTCTAGGCTTTCTTAATTCATAGGTGTTAATTTTATGAAAGACAGATCTTCAGAGTGACTATCAGACTCTGGGCCGGAGAGTCTGGGTAACACCGTGCAAGTCATCTGACATCATTCTCCTTGTTAAGATGACAAGTCTTAGTAACACCTATTTTATATGGTTACTGTGAGAATGAGAGAGTTAATGTGTAAAAATGCCTTGTAATAGGATGTATGTATATATTCATACAGATTTGTGTGTATGTACATACATGTGTATGCAGAGAAAGAGAGGAAGAGATTTCTTTTCAATTGGCTCACACGGCTGTGGAAGCCAAAACCCAGCAGAGCTGACATGTAGTTCCTGCCTGAAAGCCAGCAGGCTAAAGACCCAAGAAGAGCTGATATTTTTTAGCCCAGGTCCAAAGGCCAGGAAAGACCGATGTCTCAGTTCAGTCAGGCAGGAGGAGTCCCTCTCACACAGGCTCTTTGTTCTAGTCAGGTCTTCAGCTGACAGGGTGAGGCCCACCCACAGTAGGGAGGGCAGTTTACCAGTTTACCAGTTCAAACGTTAACCTCATCCAAAAACATCTTCACAGTCACACACAGAAAAATGCTTGGCCGAGTATCTCTGCAATCGTGGCCCATTCAAGTTGACACATAAAATTAACCATCACATGCTTGGGAAACCACATATATATTGGTGTGCCTATGAATGATTACTATTCATATAATCTAGAAAAAAATATTACAAATAAGAAAATCCAGTACGTGAAAGTCCTATATTTTCCAGTCATGGTGAATATTTGTATTACAGTAGGACTCACTGCATAGGAATAAAGTTTTGCATTATCTTTTCAATTTCAACCAATTTAAGAAGTATTTCTTAATGCCTACTGTGAACTGTACTCTTAGCTGGAGGAAAAATGAATCCATGAATCTTTGGTTCATTCTGTGTGTTTTACAAAGCCACATGCTTCTACTCTGTGGGAAAACCTGAATAAAATAAACTATAATTAGGCATCTGACTTAACAGTTGTTTGTATTACCAATTTATAAAGTGATCTCTTATTGTGTAAGACTGCAAGAAACCCTTGGAAACATAAATCGCCAGTTGGCCTCTCAGCCACGAGAGCTGAAGCCTTGTGCTCGGTCCCCATCCTTGGTGACTGCCACATCACGTGACATCACTGACTACCCCTTCCTGGTGGGCCTTTTCTCGGGACTTCAGCTTCCCCTGGTTTACCGCCACAGTCCTTTGCCTCTTCTTCTCGGGCCCCTTCCCTGGCTCTTTGCCCCTGAATCTGACGCTAGGCTGTTGGTCAGTTGCTGGTGTAAGCCTGCACCTCTTTTCCAGGTCCGCTCTCTTCCACCTCTGCGCATTCGCAAGGCTTTCATTCCGGAGGTCGGCTGTCTCCAGCCCCACCGCCCACTCAGGCACACACCCAGCATTTCCAGCTGGCTGCTGCGGGCCCTGCCTGTGCCTGTCCTTTGAGTGCGGTAAACCTAATATGACCAAAGCAAAATCCCTTTCTCCGCCCAAGCCTTTCTTCCCGTTTGCTCTAAACAAGCTCATGGTTTCACATTCTTTCCTTCAAAACCAACACAGGTAATAACAGTGAACATGTCACCAGTTCAGGAAATCCAAACGGGTGAAACTTTATGTGTGTGTGTTTATTGTGTTTTAGATTATCATCTGTGGAAGACAGATCATCTGCAGTTATTTGTCTCAAAGCATAGAACTGAAAGTCGTTCAGCATTACATCGGTCAAGATGGACAAGCTGTCATTCGAGAACATTTCGACTGCCTCACAGCCAAACAGAAATTGCCTTCATACATACTGGAAAACAGTGAACTGACGGAGTTGTGTGTAAAGGCCAAAGGAGATGAAGACTGGTCAAGAGACGTGTGCTTGGAATCTAAGTCCCCTGAGTATAGCATTGTCATTCAGGTACGAGATGTGCGGCAATCTGGAATAGAGCAGTTTTGTGTTGTTTTTTTTTAAGATTTCATTTATTTATTTGAGAGAGAGACAGTGAGAGAGCGCATGAGAGAGGAGAAGGTCAGAGGGAGAAGCAGGCTCCCCGTGGAGCTGGGAGCCGGACGCAGGACTTGGGGCTCATGATCTGAGCCAAAAGCGCCACTCAACCAACTGAGCCACCCAGGCGCCCGAGTAGAGCAGTTTTTAAAATTAAAAGTTTCTCCTTTTGCTCTTTATTCAGTACAGCGCTTTATTTTAAAAATGACTGGTACAAAAGAGGGAGATCTGAAGTAAGATAAAAAGACTTGGGATATTGCTTCCTCCCGCCCCACAGCAGCACAGCTGTGGTATCATTTCCAGGTGCCTTGAGAGCCACGACGCTGCCTTTTTCAGGTGGAGACAAGTTATATTTTGAGAAAGATCCTGATGCACCAGGGCTTGGGATGGGGATGCAGGGGGAAAGTGGGGAAGGAGGGCACCCCCCGACTTGAGAATCTTCACAAAGGTCTACTCCTTTTTTATTTCCTTGTCACACTCCACCATCGGCACTTTCCTTGCCACAAAGGACAAATCCTCCCCGCCATTCTCCCACCCAGTCTTGTATCAGCCTCTCCTCTTACGGATGCCTTTGTCTTTAAGAAAGCGCTGGCCTCATTGACTTGCTGCACATTCACTTTATGCCATAATGAAGTCTGGTTTTGCTTATTCTCTGTTTTTAATGGCTTTTTTCTATAACTTTAAACTTTTTAATCCTCCAAACTGACATTCGATCTCTGCCTCATTTTGATTAATTAGTAAACTGTTCGGTATTTAACAGAACCCTTTTCTACCTCCTGTGCAGGTGCCATCTTCAAACAGTTCCATTTTTTATGTCTGGTGCACAGTTTTGACATTAGAACCCAATTCTCAAGTGCAACAACGACTGGTGAGTGCTTTCCAGCCCTAAAATATGGTATATGACTCTGACCTTTCCTGTTCTGAAATAAATTAAGGTCAGAGTGACCCAGGGAAGAGATTTATTACAAGTTTGTTTCAGCATCAAACAGCTGGAATACTGCAACAAAGCAAATATGAAAGTTGTTCTGTCCTTTTATTTTTATAGATTGTGTTCAGCCCTCTTTTTATCATGAGGAGTCATCTTCCAGACCCCATTATCATACATTTGGAGAAAAGGAGTCTGGGATTGAGTGAAACACAAATTATTCCAGGAAAAGGACAGGAAAAACCGCTGCAAAACATAGAACCTGACCTTGTGCATCACCTAACATTTCAAGCAAGGTACTGGAAAAATCCTTACGTTTTCCTAAGAGAGAAGAAAAGCAACCTATACTATTGGGGGAAGAAGGCAGATAGAATATTTTGTATGATTCCCTTATCTTATGAGAACGTTATTTTAAAATTGCCCTGCCTGTGTTCCCTTATCTTCTTCAGTGGTTTTGGATAAAATTCAGCCTCTTTCATTAAACTTAGATATAAACAAGAGGGATTGGAAGATTTAATTGACATAATTTCTCTGTGGAAGAAGAAATGAATAGAGCTCTCACCCAAGCATGTGGGGGAGGGGGACAGGGAAAAGGGGTCAGGGCCCAGATCATCCAAAAACTGTGTCACTAATCCCTAAATCACCAAAAAAGTTGACTCAATGTCACAAAAGGTATTGGTCTATGATACATCTATAGTTCGATTTTTTTTCAATAAATTCACTTTAGAAATCTGATATTCACTCCTGTTTTATTCTTTTCCATTTCCTAGAGAAGAAGATGATCCTTCCCACTGTGCCGTTCCCATCTCAACCTCCCTCATCAAGCAAATAGCCACTAAGATACACCCTGGAGGCACAGTTAATCAGATCCTTGATGATTTCTATGGGCCAGAAAGTTCCCTTCAACCCATGTGGCCCTATAATAAAAAGGATTCTGACAGGTAATGGTCCCCAGCAACCTTTTTCTACAAACATTACTCAATATTGATAAATAAATGACCATTCACCAAAATGTTAGAGGTTAAAAGGTTTTTAATGATTGATTGATTCATTTGTTGATTGGTTGATTTTAGAGAGAGAATGGAAGTAGGTAAGTGAGGGGAGAGGTGGAGGAAGAGGGGTGGAGAGAGACTTTCAAGTAGACTACCCACTGAGCGTGGAGCCTGACATGGGGCTCTGTCCTAGGACCCTGAGATCATGACCTGAGCCAAAATCAAGAGCCAGCCACTTAACTCACTGAGTCATCCAGGCACCCCAAAAAGTCTTTTAGAAAGGAAATATTTGCACGTATCTATCAGATTCCAACCTTCTATCGTCTGGGTAGATGTGCTTTATGGACCGCTTTACTCATAATCTAGAACATAATTGCATGAGAAGTTTCTCCAGAATGCAGATTCAGCATTGGATGGTTCTGGTGTGAAGAAGGGTCATACAAGAGCATTGTGTGTCTGGAATCCTTAAACATATTTCATGAACACTGACGTCATTGTATTTCATTGAGTCTCTTGGATGTGGTATTTGGAACAGGAGTGAACAGCTGAGTCAGTGGGATAGCCCAATGCGAGTGAAGCTGTCAGTCTGGAAGCCATATGTTAGAGCCTTGCTGATAGAGCTTCTACCCTGGGCCCTGCTCATCAATCAATCCAAGTGGGACCTCTGGCTGTTTGAAGGGGAGAAGATTGTTCTACAGGTTCCTGCTGGCAAAATTATTATCCCTCCTAATTTTCAGGTACTATAACTTATTTTTAGTTAATATGAATTCTTTTCTTTCAACAACTAGACTTTATTCTGAGGTCACATTTATATTCTTAACAGAATCAGTTGTAGAAAACTCTCCTCTTAGATGCATATGTAAGAGGTATGGAATGTGCTTTGATATTCAAAGACATTTCAGATGTCTTTTTTTTTTCCCCCCCATCAGCAGTATTCATGCTTGAGTTATCATTAAATTTGATAACTTGTACTAGTTACATTTTCATTTTCATTTTCACTCTGTACAGGATATTTGACAAGCATTATGATTGGCCTACTCAGGGTATGTTAAGGATATAGAGCCATATTCTGTGCTAACCCACTCCCTAAATACACTTGGGGTTCTTAGGGAAATTCTCAGAGATCTTCAAGGCTTTCTGAGCAACTATTTTTATCAGAGCCCCTTTTCCCTTATAAAGACCTGGATGTCCATAATCATGGATGTCCACCTGGTTGTTGATAATAACAATATGGAGTCATTACTGGCATTGGGGGTGGGACCCTAATATAAAACAGAATTTCACGGCAAGACTGTATTCCATCACAAGAGAACTTTCTTGATAAGGCTAACCCATTTCAAGAAAGCACATAAATCTGTAGGAAAATAGAATGCAAAGAACTCCTAAATAAAATGTTTTCCTGGTGGGAAGCAATTGGAGAGGCCTTTTTTTGAGTTCTAGTTCATGAACATCTTTATTCAATTGCATTTTTCCTGTGTGTGTTTGTGTTTTTTTAAAATAATCGGATGATGTTTCCTTATGGAATTGGAATGCTGACCTACATGTACCTAAGGTTGCGTATTATTCTCTAGTCAAGTGAAATGAAGCCCTTCATTTTTAAGTTTTTGTTATTTATAGGGGAGCCACAGTTTGGGTTAGATTTTTTTTTTTCCTCCCCTTCCATGAATATAAATTCCATTGTGAATCAAAGAAAACATTGAGAACTATAATAAAATGTAGGTTGCCATTCCAAAAACAAAAACACAACTCATAAAGGGATTTGGTTGCCTAAGTAGACCTATTATATAATATAAAAAATTACTCTGAATTGAGGTAAAACTATCAAAGTTAAGAAAAATACTTTATAATTGAGGCATTGTTTTTCCAGGAGGCTTTTCAAATTGGAATATACTGGGCAAATACAAACACTGTGCACAAGTCAGTAGCAATTAAACTGGTCCATAACCTGACATCTCCAAAGTGGAAAGACGGAGGTAATGGTGAAGTTGTGTCATTGGACGAAGAAGGATTTGTTGATGCTGAAATAAGACTTGGTGCTTTCCCAGGACATCAGAAGGTAGGATCAAAGTCTTCATGGCTCGGGGGGAAGAGCATGCCATCCCCTCAACCGGTTTAATATGAGGCTGTCCTTTTCTTTTTAATCCCTTCTCGGTGTCACATGCTCTAGACCATTTATAACAGTAAAACACGCGATTTCTTAGACCTCTCTGTTTCACAGGGTTTTTTTTCCCCCTTTACCAGTGATAAAAGCCATGTCACATAATTTATCCAATAACCGCTCTGTTTCAGAACACTCAGCAGTCACTTGATGGATCGTATGTGGGGGGAAAATGAACTTATTCCAAAATATCCACAAATGGTACTTGGCCTCCTTTCCTTGGAGCAGGAAGTAGAGTTGCTAACATTCTGAGCACGGAGGGAAAGGACAAACCTCCTATAGCAAAGATTATGTTCCTGGAAAAAGGGTACGCTGAGCAACAGCTATGCTGATCTTCCCGTAGAACCAAAGGTTATGAGGGAGTTCTGTTCCTGAACAGAGAACTGGTACCCATGACTATATGAATACAGAAAACCTACTTCCTCGGTTATTGAGCTAAATACTGATGGTGTGTGATTTTCAGCCTCCATCTTTTCGAAAGTCTATGAAAAGCAATTAATTTGAGTAATACGGTCACAAATGATATTAACCTGTGTGTTCGGCAGCACAATATCATAGTGTCTCATGAGGTCTCATGCTGCACTTCCTACCTTCTTCATTATCTCAGCCCTCCCCAGTCAGACGAAGGGCTACTTCATCAGAGTAGCGCGATTCAGAATGACCTTACTCCGGGGAGAAGTTCAATTTTGACGGGCGTCTTTGAAGAGCTTCTTGAAAAGAGTTAGTGTCATTTGGTGACTTTTTAAAAATAAATTTCTCCGATACAAAGAAGTTGTTTCTCTTCAGTATTCAAGGCTGGTATCCATTTCCTCAGAGTTGTCTGGGCAACACATGTTTATGCGCTGCCGGCCAGAAGACTGTAACATGGGTGTAAATGGCAAAGAACTGTAAGCGTGAATCACCCAAAGCTGAAGACTTGTAAGTTGAGATCGACCATCAAAACCTAGGAAAAATGTCACAATACACCATCCAACACCCAGTACCTCCTGCACCTCAGAGAGTGGCCACAGCCACTACATGAATGTGAACAAATGAACGGACTGCTGGAAAATACATTATTATATGTATTGATGTCTCCTTATTCTTTCCTAGTGATTCTCAAACTTTTTAGGGCTGGGACCCCTTTATTCTCTCCAACATCATTGCAGACCTCCAAAACACTTTTATTTATGTGGGTTTTAGCCACTGGTATCCATCAAACTAGAAATGAATACAAAAACTTTAGAATGCAAGAATACGCAAGCATACATTCTGCTGGCCGTGACAGTGATGACATCATAGGTCATAAAACCCCTGGAAAACTCCACGGTACACTCATTAGAGAATTAGAGTAGAAAAGACAAGAGCATCTAGGTATTATTATGAAAACAGTTTTGACCTTTGGACCCCCTAAAAGGATCTCAAAGACTCCCCGTCTCACTCACATACACACACACACACACACACACACACACACACACACACACGAGTCCCAGGCCACTCTTTGAGAACTGCTGTCCTGACATTACCACTTACTAAGTGGAGATCGTCAGGCAACGGATATCTTCTCTGACCACCTGTCAGTACTGCGGTGAAGGAATGACAGGGTACATGGTGGGTAAGAGAAATACCACAGAGTCAGACTGCATGGTTTCCAATCCCAGCTAAACCGTCTCTGTCTTTATGACCGTGAGCAAGTTACTTAACCTCTTTAAGCCTCATTGCTGTCTTCTATAAAATGGGGATCATAGTAGCTGCCCTAAGTGGGTTTTGTAAGGATTCTGTGAGTTAACACACATCAAAAAGCAGCTCACAAGAAAGCAGCATATGAGGGCCAAGCATTGATTTTTTTAATCATCATCACTGTTCCAAGTCCTCAGAACACCCAGTGGTCCCCACTAGGCCTTTGGCGAGGGAGCTGCTGTGATAAGCATGAAGAAGGGGAGAGGAATGCTTAACTGAATTCTTTATGTTGAAAAGATGTGTGACATCTGTTAAGTAAAAGTGTTTATAGATAAATGTTTTGTGAGGAAATTGGTTATAAAACTTGAAAACAATTCTCCATCATTGTACCGTAGCAGCAGAAAGAACTGGTTCACTGGGATCCCCTGTTGTAATAGTGGCCCCTTTTAAGGGCGGGGACATTTTTGAGACTGAAAGGGGACACCAATAAATACTCTGGAGCAAAAGGTAAAATTGGTACTGTCCAGAGCAAACCAATAGATAAAATGACCTTTTAAAAATAAGAAAGTTTGATATGCCTTATATTTTTTTGCCTTATTGTATTTTATGAAAATTATTCTTTCCTCAATTGTTTTACAGCTATGTCAGTTCTGCATCTCCTCCATGGTACAGCAGGGCATACAAATTATTCAGATTGAAGACAAAACCATAATAGTCAATAATATGCCATATCAGATATTCTACAAGCCGCAGTTCTCTGTCTCCAAACCCCAGTCTGGAAAGGAGGTAAGCCTTTCAGAATATGATCGATTTGTCGCCTTCAGTTTTGATATATCAGCAATAAGTAAGATGAATTTTTTAGCCTAGAGAAAACTGTGACTGAATATAGGTAAAAAGAAATTTACTTGTTATTGAATTAAAGCACAGTTGTCCTGGTCAGCACTTCCAAGGTAATTCATGAGCAGAAATCCTATGAAAGCAGCAGATCCTGACACGCAGCCGGATCAGTGCCGCCTGCACCCCATCTGCTCGGGGCTGGGGCACACACTTCCAGCACGCTCGCTAACCCAGAGCCCCCCCAGCAGGGCCAGGGCCTGAGGACTGGCTCCTGGGGCTCATGGAAAAGACCATCTGCCTCCCAGGCTGCAGGGCTGAGAGGAGCCATGTGGTCAGAGGCTCGGCCCCGCAGAGCCGGGATCTAGGAGCCCAGAGTTCTCTGCCCACGAGGAGAGTAACTGTGAAAATGTCCCTGCTCATTTATGTGGACATCTCGCTGGCAGGATATGCAGGAAATGAATCCAAGAAGGGTTTTTTTGATTCACTTCTTTATACAATTAAAATGAACACTTATGTTTTGGGAGAGTAAGGAGATCTTTTAAAAGGACTTGAACACGTAATATGCTAAGTGGTCTGCTATTGTTTTATGCTATTGAAACGATCACATAGGAACATATTTCTTTCTTTACCTCTGTCTGCGTTTATTTTTATCCCTTTCAGCTCCTAAAAATTACATTAGAACAATAAAATAGGATGGAAGTCTTATACTTCTAAGCTCACAGTGCATTATGGTATTGCCAAAAATGTCAGAATAATAGAATTTCATCTTGGTTCACCGAAGTACTGATAGAATAACTGGGTGACCAGAAGTCCCCAGCTGGGGGGTACAAGTCAACAATGTTCACATTTTAGGTGAGGATTTGGCAAGAGAATCAGCATATGTGCAGATAATTCTCCTGCTTCTTCCCACCCTAGTGCTTTCTGAGACATTGGGTCAGGGATTTCCATGCTGACATTTCTTCATCTGAAAATAGGCATAATTTCACATTCCTTGCAGGGTTTTGGTGGCAATTAAATGAGATAATATGAGTAAACAGGTGAGGCACTCAGGAAATGGTGGTACCCAGCAGCAGCCACACCACGAGCATCACAATGAACTTACCTCAGCTTCCTGAAGACAAAGGGAAGGCCCAGGTTCTTCTGGGCAGGTGGGGAGTGTCCCCTCTGTCAACCCTACCCTGCATCAGGCAGGTGTGGGAACTTCTTTAAAGACATGGTAATCCCTGGCCTCTCAGGAACACCATGTGGGATAGTGGTAAAACCACCAAATAGGAAGCAGGAAGCCCGGCTCTGGCTGGGCTTTGCCACTCACCATCTCTGTGTTGTTGGACAAGTCATCAGTTCTCTGGAAAGCAGCTTCCTCAGATGTGAAAGGGGGGTTTTAAATAAAGTATCTCTAAAGGTCCTTTTTAAGTCTGAAACCCCAAGACTCTCTACCTGTGCCAGAAACCCTATGGAACTTCAACTGAGGGTTGGGGTCAGAGTTTCTTCCTCCCTCAGGATAAGCCTTACACAAAAATTACCTTCTAAGCTCCCAGCTCATCAGCTCTCTTCTGCCCAAGGCCTCTCAGGGCTCACCCTTTCTGTTTGGCCAATCCCTATCCAAGAGGACTCCCTCTCTAGCACATGGCATGTCTCCCCTTACGACATCTGGATTTTTGCAGTACCTGGGGTATATTGAGAACTTTGCATCACCTTCTAAATCGCCCCGGCCTTATCATGTTTCATTATGTCCAGAAAAGCAGACCCTGCTCCCACTGCTTGTAATGGTCTCATTAGGGCTTTCTCTTGGGCCTGGGATTCTAACATTCCTGAGTACCCTACTTGGCTACCTCCTGAGAATCCACAGTTATGGTTTTTTAGAAGCTGTGCCTTCAAAAGCTTAACTTCTCTCCATTGTTGTAGCCGCTGTGCTATCTCAGCATTGTCTTTTTCTCTTTTTTCCAGTATTTTCATGTTCCAGACAGTGCTACTTTTAGCATTTGCCCAGGCGGAGAGCAGTCTGCTGTGACATCCAGCTCCCTTCCTTGCTGGGACTTAATGCCTGATGTCAGCCAGTCACCACTGGACACATCCCTGCTTCAGAAACAGATCTTGCTGGCCTTTTCTCCTGCGGCAGGTGCCGCTGGCTCCCCGGGCTGGAGCCTGCCGGCCATAGTTAGACAAGAGTTTCCCAGACAGAGCGTAGCAGTGCCCCTCAGAAACCGTGGGGACAATGGCTTCTGCACCAGGTACCTCTGTGTGAATGCCCTTCTTTGTTTGTCAGTGCGGCTCTTCGTCCAGGTGCTGGGAGGGACAGAGGAACGGCTGCAGGGCTCCCCAGATGTAAAACTAGGTTTTACTTTTATTTTTCATGACTTCTAGATATTGTAGGCAATTGGGCAAATGCTTTGATCACATGTGGATTGGCCCAGTATCCTACCGGTGAAGATTTTTCCTCTACTGCTGACACAGCTTATCCTTGGGGCGGGGGGGGGGGGGAATGATAGTGTTTGTCCCATAGATTGGTGGCAACACAACACAAGGAAAAGATCACCTTCCAAGAGGACTTCTTAGCCTCTGTCAAGGGTTAAAATATGAGGGAGGCAAGTTGGAAAACCTTTCTCCTTTGCCATATTTTACATCGACTTCAAAATGGAATTTTTCTTTAAAAGCCATTAAGAGAGATAACTTAGATAAACACAAGTCACAGAAGACTCTGTTCTGTGGTTGTTCCTGCACGCAAGTTGCTCCAATTACCGATTACCAATTATGCAAATAACAACCACAGAATCTAGCTGGAGACATGTAATGGTTTGTGCATACTGGACTTTTAGTCTGTGGTTGTCTTGCATGCAGTACGTTCCTTCTGTAGCTGTCAGGAATAACTTATTTATGGTATATGTAAAAAGGACAAAAGAACACATACTGTGATCTTACCAGAGGTGCCTTCTTCCCATGATTGGGAATTTACAGACTTTGAGACTTTAGTTCCCTAACTTTTTGATGTCTACAGAGATTTCTAATAGTCATAGTTTAAAAGATAATTTCCTAACTCATGTCATCCATAATAGTGAGGCCCTGCTCCCTACACACACCCCTTCGTCATTCACAGCATTCAGAAATATCCCTGATTTTATAAACACTTTTCATCCCCTGATCCCCTGATCCCCTGATCCTGGAGAGGAGTGGTTATATTTATATTCTGGCTGGAGAAGCTAAGTGTGGTGAGTTTAAGGAAGCATTTTTTAAAGCGATGTGAACTTATGTCGAGAAAACAAAATTTATTTTTAAAACAGAAAGGCAAAATCTTAAATAAAATTGCATTTGGGATTGATGTTTAAAATTCTAAGAATTGGAAGACATGATTTTATTAATATAATTTAATCTTATCTATGAATACCAAACTAGATATTCGATTGAAAATACCATATGTTAGTCCTGGCTCCCAGCTTTCTTGGCTAGCAAGAAGAAATTCTCTGAGGTTGGCTTGCCCCAGCTCTTTCAAAATTAGGCTGGGAAAAAAACTTTGGTATGCATCCAAGGCCTGTACTCTGCAAGTGAATTCACTTCCTACAGCCCCATCTCCTCCTGTCTCTGTCCTCCCCTCACTCCGACCCTGCACATTTGATGGTATTTTTTTTAAAGATTTTATTTATTTATTTGATAGACAGAGATCACAAGAGAGTCAGGCAGAGAGAGAGAGGAAGGTAAGCAGGCTCCCTGCTAAGCAGAGAGCCCGATGAGGGGCTCAATCCGAGGACCCTGGAATTATGACCCGAGCTGAAGGCAGAGGCTTTAACCCACTGAGCCACCCAGGTGCCCCTGATGGTGTTCTTAATATGATTTCGCCAAATGCTAATGGACAGTTCACTTTAGCATTTCAGACAAATATGATCTTTGGGGAGGACTCACACTGGTGAATAGGATAAATGGCAAATGAGAAATTCTTCAGTACACTGTCCATCCCTCTCCATCCGTGTAAACTGAGGGCCACCTTTGGCAAATATCCAATTCCTTTCATTAATTTGATCAGTCCATGCAATTTAAACTTCAGAGAGGATTTTTTTTTTCCTGTTTTGATATGAAATGTTGTTTGGTCGTCTGTGGTGTAAACTGGAAAATTTCAGTGTCTCCATTGCCTATGCCCACACAGCAGTTTTTCCAAAGCCAATTAAGACAGTTTTGCTCTTGGTAGTCAAAGTGGAAATCACGTAAAGTTCGACAATGTTGTGCAAATTGACAGCAGGCATCATGAGCCTACCTACTTTTAGAATATAAAAAGACCAAGGACCCAGATTCTCTGGCACTCCTTCTAAAAGCACGTCAGCTCCTCTCTTGCCAAGACTTACCAGGCACTGTTGAGGAGGACGGGACTGTGCATGAAGAGCTTAAGGCACATTTGCCCAGAGAAAAGCAGAGCAGAAAGCAGGGTTATTAGTGGAAGGTTAGCTGTAATTCTAAGTGGTAGAAGTTATGTTTTTTCCCTTTTAAATATTTTTTTACGTCTTTGAATATTTTATGATAATCATGTGCTAACATTGCCATGAAAAAAAAAAAAATCGGTAAAGCTATAATTAGCGTATGATGGTTAGTGGGTGAGAGGATGGGCTCCTTTCTCTGGAAGCATTTCCTCTGGTGGATAAAAGAGAAGAAGATGTGGGGTGGTGAGTGTTACAAATCTGAATAAACACGTACCAGGAGAGTAAGCATTCATCTTTTTCTAAACCACTTCTGTCATTTGATTTGATTTCATTCTAGGGCAGTAGTACTGACATATCAAGAACACTGTGGAGTGACTTACTTAACCCTCTCTGAAGACCCTAGTCCTCGAATAATTTTCCACAACAGATGTCCAGTAACAATCCTTATAAAGGAAAATATCAAAGGTATATTTTGTCGCATTGAATTTAAATAATATTAAGCCTGTATTCTTTCTGGAGGTTTTTATTTATTTATTTTTTTCCAGAGGTTTTTAATTCAGTAGCTACCCGTGATCCTGTGAAGAATGTTTAAATAAAAGTATCATTCGTCCCTCTTCCAGAAGTTTCTCCTGCTGCATTATGTTTAATATCTCTTCTCTATGTCTTCAAGGCCTAAGTCTTCATGTGCCTTTTTTTTTTAAATTTCAGATATTCCTAAGTTTGAGGTTTATTGCAGAAGAATTCCTTCTGAGTGCTCAATTCATCATGAACTATATCATCAGATTTCCAGTTATCCAGACTGCAAGACCAAAGACTTACTTCCCAGCCTCTTCCTGAGAGTGGAATCTCTAGAGGACATAACAAGCGAGTGGAGTGATGCCATTGACATCAACAACCAGGGGACACAGGTCAGTGAGCCACGCATCTTCCTGCCATGGCCCAAACACAGATTCCCTTTTCTAAGGCTTCTATGCTTGTCTGGTTTTTTTATTTTTGTTTTTGGGGTTTTTGTTTGTTTGTTTGTTCATTTGTTTTTAAAGATTTTATTTATTTATTTATTTATTTATTTATTTGACAGAGAGATAGAGAGAGAGCCCAAGTAAGCACAGTGGCAGGCAGAGGGAGAGAGAAAAGGAGGCTCCCCGCTGAGCAGAGAGCCCAATGCAGGGCTGGATCCCAGGACCCTGGGATCATGACCTGAGCCGAAGGCAGCAGCTTAACCAACTGAGCCACCCATGCCCCCGTGCTTGCCTGTTTTTAAACAGACTTTTCCAAATGCTGCACTTCTTGTCCCTGTGTGAGGACGCAGGTGTATCCATTTTTCCATCCTCATTAGGTTATAAATTCTCAGATACAAGTCTGGGTTTCCCAAATGTACTTACAACTGTTAACCAGCAAGGAGCACTTCGTAAAGGCAAGCCCCTCTTGGGTCTAATCCAAGGTCAAGAATGAAATAAAATTGTTAGACTTCTCTACATAGAGGGTGGTCCTACTGTCCAGATTTTAGGAAAATCATAATGGCAACCCTAGATACATCCCCTCTTTAGAAAATTTCAAAACTTAATTTAAAAATAGGCATATTTTTGCTAAAAGTACATAACAGTCTGCAAATATAAGTACAGTTTAAAAACCTGGAACAGATAAATGTCCCAATTTGTCTGTCTTGCTCTCCATGTTGGTGGTGGTTTATTTTTGTTGAAAATGGCGTATGAACCTAGCATTTCATGTCTCCTATACTTAAAATTTGCCATCTTCCGGTGTATAACAAAAAAGTCACTACTATATAGCAATCACCTCTCTCTGGTCCATCCTCTAGTCCATCCTCCCTCCACTCAGCCCCCGGGGACCACAGCTATCCTTGGCGCTCTGAGCTTGTCAGGTTCAAGGCACCACCTGTGAGCGGAACCACACCACACAGGTCCTGCCACCACGGCCTGCCGTGCCGGCTCATTTCCCTCAGCGTAGTTAGTGTCTTCGGTGTCAGTCCGTGTCATGGCATGTGATGCTGCTTTCTTCCATTTTAGGGCTGAGTGATCTGTGCTGTACTTGGTTACAGATCTTCCACACCTATTCATTCATTAGTAGGTCCCATTCACGGTAATGGTTATAAGACATCTATTAAAGTTACAAATATATTTACTGTAATAATGATTATCATTTAATAATCGTTTACTGCACACCAGGCATCATGCTGAGCTCTTGTCATTCATTCCTCTCTAAGTCTACGTAGCCATAAGAGACAGGTCAATGGTCCCCATGTTACACGAGTGAAAACTGAGACCTCCAGAAGTAACACAGCCCAATTCCCTGGCGTTACTAGAAAAATGACTGGGATTTGATCCAGACGTGCCTGATTCCAAAGCACTGTTCCATACCACTATGCTATGAATCCTACTTCCCCACCTGGGATTCCTGAACACCCCTTTTCCCCAGCTGGCACATTGTTTCTCATCTCCTGACAGACTCTCTGTCTTCCCCCTACTGTGAAGTCTCCTCCCCACTACAGGCCCCCCATTTGTTCATATAACACTTGTAACATTGAATTGCTTTTTTTTTTTTTTTTAAGAATTTATGTATTTGAGAGAGAGAGCAAGAGCAAGCCTGAGCCAGAGGTGAGGGGGTTAGAGGAGCAGAGGGAGAAGCAGACTCCCCGCTGAGCAGGGAGTCCGATGCGGGGCTCAGTCCCAGGACCGCAACTGACTGAGCCACCCAGGCACCTCTCTAGATATTTCTTTAAGTGATTTCCCACCAAGTTAGATTTCCTGGCAGTCAGATACCTGCCTAATTCCTCCTCGGCCTGTGGGAGAGTGCCTGTCGGCACGGTAAGAGTAAATATCAAATCCGTAAATGAAGGACTGAATGAAAGACTGACTGACTGAATGAATGAATGAGAAGATGAGACTAGGCTAGAGAGGTGGTGTGAAGGAGGGCATGAGAGCCCCGGGTCTAGCCTTGGGAAAGGCCAGCGTGTCAGTGCAGAGCAGCAAAAGAGACGGAGAGGAAGAGGCAAAGTGGCAGGAGGACCACCAGGCAGGGGAGACAGAGAGCCCCCGAGGAGCAAAGTTGACAGGCTGGAAGGTGGCGGAAGGAGGGAAGCAAGGTAGCGATTGGAAATGACAAGTTCAGAGTGAGCGGAAGGGAGGGAGGGGAGGCACATGTGAGAACTGTGTTTTCCAGGAGTGGGGCCATGCAGCGGAGGAGGCCGGTCTCTGCGCTGCAGGGGTGGAGGCGGTCAAGGAGAAGTGGAGAGGTCAGTGAGGAGTGCCCGGGAGACAAGTCCAGGGCCCCAGGAGTGAGGTTGCGCTGGAACAGGAGGACCTCGTCCTCTTCTCTGCCTGCAGGAAAGAGGTGGGCAGAGGTTAGGGAGAGCTGCTTCGAGGGAGGGACCGGGACATTGAGGGAACTGATGCACTGAGGACTGAAGTTTGAAGTACGGAGTAAATCACCTGCTGAGGAGAGAGGGAGAGGGCTGGGGGCTCTGGGGAGTGAGTTAGCAGTGGGATCAGGTGGAGGATGCAGCCAGGGACAGGTGCAGGACAAGCCGAGCCACCAGGGGCCACATTCACCTTGGAGACCTGCCTTTGTAGTGGTCCCCACCCTAGAGGGGTATGGTTTCTGTCCTCAGCACTCATGGGCTGCACACTGAGAACCTGCTAGATCTGCGCAGACCCCGAGATGCTCCTGGTCTCATTAACTTACAAAATAAAGATTGCAAACTTCCCAAGGGCTCCTGAACTCCTCTGCGTCAGTTTGAAAATTTTTCAAACCTTGCTTGCTTCTCTGTGTCTAGGGAATTCTTGACAACAGGCCTTCTGCCTGCCAAACCTTATTTGAGGGATTCCCATTCACTCTAAATTTCCTCAAACCTTTGTAGTCACAGATACTTCAAAGCTAGGAGGAGGTATTCTTTCCAACACCCTTATCATCCCTGGTCTGAGGACCCAGCAAAGGCTCATGTTCCCATTAATCTTTGAAGAGCTGTGTGCCATATGTCCAGCAGACCACAGTTTGCTTCCTACTCCACAGGAAGATGTGTTTCAGAGCCTCACCGACATCTCAGGAATACACCAGCGTGTATAAATCACTGGGGAGTAAAGGGAGTTGTGTCCTCTGATGAAAGGAAGCAGCCCTTCTGTAGAAGTGAGTTCATTTTCCAAGAGCCTTTCCTCAGCCCTGGGTCTGAGGCCTATGATGCAAATTTCAAAGCTTACCTTAAAAAGCAGGATAGGGGCGCCTGGGTGGCTCAGTTGGTTAAGCAGCTGCTTTCGGCTCAGGTCATGATCCCAGCATCCTGGGATCGAGTCCCACATTGGGCTCCTTGCTCCGCAGGGAGCCTGCTTCTCGCTCTGCCTCTGCCTGCCACTCTGACTTCCTGTACTCTCTCTATCTCTCTGACAAATAAATTTTTAAAAATCTTTAAAAGAAAAAAAAAATGGCAGGATAAAAACACCGTAAAATCACCAGTTTGCTCAAGGAAGACAACTCCTTTAGCTTTTGCCAGTGATCGCCCCTTGCCTCAGCTCTGGAAATAAGACAGTGTCATGTCCTATACTTTTGAGATGGAATATGACAGGGTCAGGCGGAAAGTAAGTTTATAATAACATAAAGAGGTGTTCTTTAGATCAGGAAATCCTGGGAAGATCTGATGGTGTGTAGGCCATAAAATTCTGACCATTCTTCATGTGGGTTTTCCTGGGCTGTGTTACTAGCTGACATGTGGCTAGAAGACATTCCCTAGTTACTCACCAGAGGTCCCAAAGCAGCAGCGGGTGCTCTTAGCCTTAACTTTTTATCAGGTGTGAGCCTGACTCTGGGGGAAACATCTCTAGATTCTGAATAAATAAGAAGACATTTTAAAAAATGAGCTTATGTGGACCATTTTAAGTCACAGTTTTGATCCCATCAGGGAGACACATTGGGGAGACAAATAATAAGCAAGTGCTCCCAAGGCTATCGTGTTGGGAACTCTGGGGGCAACTGTGAAGGGAAGGTCAGTGGTCCTGCTAGGGTGTCCAGCAGATGAGCTTGGGAGGCTAAGAAGAACCTCTCCAGTAAGGGAACCTCTCCAGTAAGGGATCCTCTCCAGTAAGGGATCCTCTCCAGTAAGGGATCCCGTACTTCAGATTGAACAGGCATGAAGTAGACAAGAAAGTGGGAGATTTTTTCTGGGCGAAGAAAGCAACGTGTTTGAAGCTTCTGTGCTCAGACAGGGAGCCTGGTCCCTTCAGGGATCTAAATGCCAAGGTGGCCAGAGTGCCAGATGAAGGAAAAGGGGCCGGGACAGGGACCAGTGAGGCAGTTCAAGGCCAAACCCGGCCAGATTCAGTATCTGCAGCCAAGGATTTAGGTTTTTATCTTAAGAGCCACGGGAAGTCTTTGACTTGTTTATGAAAAGCAATTTCTGAGCCATTGAAGCAGCAAAGAAAAATGAGCCCGTAAAAACCCCAGAAGGTTTGCAGGTGAGTTTTCTTCTAAAAAGATCCAGTAAATTCTCACTATCTTTGATGCTTAGCAGAAGTGTTCGGTGGAGTCAGCATCACCAGGGTTTTCTTTTCCATGTGTGTGGAAGAGGCGGAGTAACGGTCCTTCATGTTTCTGTAGCTCTCTGCCATTTACAAAGTACTTGCGCATCCACAGTCTCTATTCTTCCGTTCATTTATTTGGCAAGTTTAATGGAGGAACTATCCAGGGCCAAACCTTTTGCCCTGAACAAGGCTTTACTCCTGCTCCAAGGAACTGAGCAGAAGTAAGTAAATCCAGTCAAGTGGTATAAGTCCCAAGACAGAGCGTTTGATCACGGCAAAAATTCTAGGATCATTAGGGCAATAATTTGTGTGTTTCTTTTCCTGATGAGAAGATTGAGACTTAAAGAGTAATCATCTAGGTGGCTTATAACTAAGCAGGATCAGACTGGAACCGGGATGTGCCCACATGTGACCCAGTCTTGTTTTTCCTGTACCAAGTGGAGGTCACAGTCTGTCCTTTGGAGTCCAGCCCTGGCTACAGGAATTGCTACCTGAAGGTTCATGAAAGCACAGGTTAGAAGAGGTTTTCTACTTTCCCCTCTATCCAGGGCAAGAGTTCCTCCCGTGCCATCTCCCCTCAGTCTTCTGGCTCAGTTTCATTCCAGCAGTGACTATAGGAAAGTTTCTGCCCATGTCGAACTGAAAATCCTCCCTCCGTGGCATCCACTCCTTCATCCTTGTTTTACCCTCTGGGGCATCACAGATTGTTTACTTCCCTCTAATATAGCAACACTACAATTATTTGAAGGCCGCCTCAACATCTTCTCTAAGTGTTCCCTTATCCAGGCCAAACATTGCTGGTTCCTTGAATCATTCCTTCAGTAAATGTGATTTCCAGACCCATCACCACAGTTACCCTTGTCTGAATACACTAGTGTGTTATGTTCCCTTTTAAAAATCTGGCAGCCAGAATTATACATACTATTCCAAATGTGGTCTAACCAGCTATTACCTCCCTGTGCTTCCATTAATAAAGTGGAAGATTGAGTTAGCTTTTTATTAACAAGTTCAGACTGTTTGTTATTATTGAACTTGTGGTCAACCACATCCCCCAGGTCTTTATCATATGACTCGCTGTACAGTTGACTTTTTGAACCCAGTGACAGGACTTTGCATTTATCCCCAATAAATTAAATCTTGTTGCTATTGGCCTCGTCCAGCTTGTTGAAATCACTTTAAAAAAAATTTGTGATGCTGTCATCCAACATATTAAGTATCGTTGGTAGCTTTATGTCATCTATAGATGTGGTGAGCATGCATTCTACGTGTTCGTCCGAGTCATTAATAAGTATGTCGAACAGGACAAGTCCAAGGTCTGCAGGCTGTGGTAAATCACTAGGTACCTCCCGAATGCATGGGTTCAGTTAGCCACTAACACCTCAAAATGCACAGTCATCTGGCCACATCTCTTAAATAAGAAAATGCACCTGAAAACGTTTTTTAAGCCATACTGTTTAAGGTGTTTCTTATCTTGCTTTCAAGGTTATCATGACACTTTGCTAAATGCCTTGATGAGCCAGGACTCAAGTAATATAATCAGTCCACTTGGTGCAGATCAGACAGAGGGAATAATCCTGAGAACTACCGCTTGAAGAGCATGTGGTCATTTTCCAACATACCCTTAGCCTCTGTCCGGGAACCTTTACATAGAAGAAGACTTAATCAGCCCAAGGGAGTATCTGATTTCTAAAACATGCAGTAAAGCTATTTTGGCTTTTTGTTTACTTCCCTCGCCTTCCCCTACATCCCATATCAAGGATAGAACAGACATCAGCTAGTTGGTACCCACTTCTGCATATCTGCCAAGTGCTGTGGTCTAGAGTCTTCTATGTGTCTACAGTTTGTTCCAGCTGAGACACACCTGCTCTTAAAGATACTTGGGAGTAGGGATTCCCCTAGATATTTTTCAGCTGTATACAGAGGGAAGACTTATACTCTGAACATCGCTATTTTGTTTTCGCCCTTATC
Organism: Mustela nigripes; assembly: GCF_022355385.1. Classification (NCBI taxonomy): domain Eukaryota; kingdom Metazoa; phylum Chordata; class Mammalia; order Carnivora; family Mustelidae; genus Mustela; species Mustela nigripes. The sequence goes on from NC_081559.1 coordinate 160,764,200, forward strand.
CATCATTTTCTCATTTTAGAAACTGATCATTTTAAAAATTCATCTACCTTTTTTCCTCTTGGAGATCAACTCTCACTGCTTTAGCTACCAGCTATCATCCAGTCACTCAGATCCATCTCGGGCCCCTGCATCTCTCCTAAGCTTCAAGTCTTGTTCTTCGCCAACCACCAGACATCTCCACCTGAAACTCACAAGCACCTCAAACCCAGCATGTCTGAAACCAAAGTGACCATTTTCCACTTCTAAGAGAAGCCAGCTTCTCTTAGAGTCGCTCCTTCCCACTATAGAAACCTTAAATAAGATTTCTGTAAATTTGTATTGAATTCCTGCTTTACGTCAAGCATTCTACAAATATGATCTTTAGTCCCTGCCACATTCCTTAAAGGCAGATACTACCTGAAGCCCAGGGAGGTCACCTTTCACAAAGCAAGTGGCCTGGGATCCAAACTCTAGCTGTCAGTCTTCTGAGCCTATATTTTTCCTGCTGTACCCCAATACCTTCCTTTCCCTCTTCCTCCTGCCCCCACACATCCCCTAAACCACCAGGTTCTGGCAGAAAGTCCTCAGAAGTTTCTCTGGATCTGCCCCTTCTCTCTGTGACCATGGTCTACTTCAGGCCTTTTATCCATCTTCCCTCTCCCAGAGTTTGGCAGTAGCCCCTCAAAGGACCTCTGTGTTGTCAGCCTCATCTCCTTCAACTCGGTCTCTACAGCTACCACCCAAGTGATTACTAAAACACAGAGTCCAGCTCAGAGAAGGCTCTCCAGGCCACTAGACTGCTTAAAACAGGCCACCACCTGAGACAAACAGGCTGCGTGTTACTTCCATACCCCCTCTGTAGGTAAGGGGTCTGTCCGGCCCCATAGCACACACGGAACTCTCTTCTTCCCTTCAAAGCCTAAGTCTTAACTTGGTCCACATCATGGCTTTCCCTCTTCAGATATTTTCTTACAAGTCACTTCGTCTAGAAATAGGAGTACTACTTCTCAATTTATTCCTTCCCAAAATAGGGAGTAAAATTCTTTTATGAAAAAGAAATGTTAGCCAAAGGTCAGAACAAATAGAATGGCTAATTACCTGCAGATCTATTTACGGAGGCTGAGTGTCTGCCATCTGCCGGCTGGAGACCCAGGAAAGCCATAGTGTGATTCAGTCCGGGTCCAAAGGCCTGACAACCAAGGCAGCTAAATTCAGGAGGAGAAGATGAAATGAGATATCCTAGCTCACCAGTGAGGCAGGGGGTAAAGGGGGCAGATTATTCCTTCCTGCACCTTTTGCTCTATTCGGGCCCTCTACAGACTTCCCCCCACATTGGGGAAGGCCATCTACTGAGTCTGCTGATTCAGATGCTAATCCCATCCAGAAACATCCTCACAGACACATCCAGAAATAACGCATAACCTGAGCACCCTGTGGCCAGTCAGGTTGACACAAAATCAGCCATCACAGAAAGAAAGTAAAAATCTAAGGTGGGAGCACAGGAGTCAGGTAAAAGAAAGAGAATTGGAAAGGGAGGAGGCCCAGCAAAGTGTATCCTGTGGCTGTTGGAGCCCAGAAGAAGAGGAAATGAGTAAAATATTAGAGGAGGAGAGCCCAGAAGTTATTTTAGTAACAGGTGAACCTATTATTGAGGTCTACCTCAGCTTCTGTGCTGGGGTGTTCTCTGCCTCCCTCCAGATTTTCCCTGGATTGCCACATAGAGCCTGCAGGGAAAAAGAGGGAGACCTGGAAAGAGAGACTTTCAGGAATTCATCCTTTCATTTCCTGTGTCCCCTTGTAACTTATTAACTTAGTAAAGTTAAATTGATATCATTTTAAAAAATATTGTTTGCTGGACATAAATCTAATAAGAATTTTAATAAAGATAACTGGATACATAGGAAAGCACAAGTTTATTAAAGTGTTTCTTACTTGTAATCGTGGTAAAAGACCACGTAGTAAGTGGCGGGCAGGACAAAGGCCTGGAATGATGTTCTTATAAGCACACCAGTGAGAGAAAGTTTACTTGATCAGAGTAAACAGACACAAACAGATACAAATGACAAAATACAGAGTATCCTCCCAGGGTTTAGTGGTCAGAGCAGCAAATCTACCAGATGTTGCCTGATAGCCTCCTCCCCCCTTCCCCCCCACTCCAATGTGAAGTGAAGAAAGAACAAACACTTAAGGGATGGCACTGATCAGGACAGACTAGCTCATTCGGCAGTAACAGCTCTGCAGCAACAACAGAAAACCCCCTTGGTCATCAGTCATATCATCGTCCCTTTTCTACATGTGAAACAAACAAATTGCCTCCCTGGAGCTCCATCCAGTCACCACATCCCACTGGAAATCCAGTACTCCTGAGCAATGCTCTGAGTCTGCGCAGGACTCCCTTCATCTGGAGAGCTGGGAGCTTGTGGCCTCCTCCCTCTCCCCTCATTTTACAAGACAGGATAACCATTATAACCCCTCCAGAATGGAAAGGAGAAGAAAGAGAGACATAACGGCAGCCCCTTATCCGTGACAATTCTGAAAATTTTCTGAGCACGTAATTGTGGGGTTTCTACCCTGGAGCAGGGTCTAGTCTCTGAGCCCCGTTTCTATTCTTGGAACTGCTTTCTTAGCATTTTTCTTCTAGTCCCTGGATCTACCCTCAAGAGCTCTTCCTCGAGCCCATCTCAAGCTTGTATTGCGTTTCAAGCAATCACAGTCTCTTCCAGTCTAGACTTGTGAGTTGATTGGGCAGTAGTCATTTCTTAAGAACTATTTGATTCTCAAGGATTCATGTACTGATAACCACACCCATGGTCCTTCTCAAGGCATATTTCTGTGCTATCTTGCTTCTTCGCTTCTCTCCAGATTTAAGAGAGTTTCTGTGGCAAACATATACTTTTAAGCTGAACTTTCTTCTGAGTCACTTGAAAAACTGACCAATTCTTTCCTGATATCTGAGCTCATCTCTTCTTGAATACATTGCCAGAGACAGCCAGCAGCAGCCAACACACACTACTAATGTTTTGTTCCCGAACCTCATCTTCTGGAGGCACAAATGGATTAGGTTTATAATCTGCCTCCCAGGTAATATCAGACAACAGTCTTACTAAATGTCTTGCTACTTTATAACATGAATTGCCACTTTAATATCTTCCAGTATCAATTCTTACTGCCTGACCATTAACCCAAGGACTCCTATTTTAGGTTTTTGCAGGAACCCTACTTCTAGTATCGATATTACATTAGTTAGCTGGACGAGGCTCTGCAGCCTTTCCAAATCCTAGCATTTACTGCTTGCTCATGCTGTGTGCCCAGGGCTCATGGTCACTTTCCATGGTCACTCAGGGATGCAGGTTGATGGAGTCTCCGTCACCTTCTGTGTGCCCCACTGTAAAAAGACACCCCCAAACCTAGAGGCTTAACAATGAAGAACATCTCAGGAGTCTGAAGGTTTGTTTGGGTGACTTTTGTGCAGGATGAGCCTGGGATCACTCATGCAGCTGTGTTCGGCTGGAAGTTGGCAGAGGGAGGAGTTCAGCTGGACCGTCTGGGCATCTCTCTCACCATGTGGTTTTTCTTCTCTAGAGAGGCTAAACCAGACTTCTTCACATGGTTGGCAGGAGGGCAAACCCCAGGGATTAAGCTTTATCAGGCTTCTCGCCTCTCATTTGCTGATATCCCGTAAGCTGACGGCAGTCACAGCCAAGCTCTAGATCAGCAGAAGGAACCAAGCAAAGGCCTGGAAGCTGGGTGTGCAGCTCCCTGACTGTGCAACCGTCTGCCACAACCAGCTAGACCAGGAAGCAACAAGCTTTTCTTCAAAAAGTTTCTTCTTTTTCTTCAGTAAGCATTTTCAGTTTTGCATGCAATACAGTCTCTGTCACAATTTCTCCACTCTGCTGTTACATAGAGACAGTATGTAAATAAAGGAGCATAGCTATGTCTCCACAAAACTTTATTTACAACTAACAGGCCGTGGATTGGATTTGTCCTGCCACTGATCTAGAGCATAGAACCTGTATTCAGCCTCCACAGCAGGGGAAGAAGACTAGCTCTTTTATGCTTTGGCTCAGAAGTAACGTTTGTCAATTCTGTCTTTAGCTCATTGGCCAGAACTTAGTCACGTGGCCACACCTAACTGCAAGGGGCTGAGGGGTAGAGTCCCGCTCTGTGCTGGGCGGAGCTCGGTACGCATGGACACTAGAAGTCTCTACCCCAGCAGCTACATTGAGAGGATATCCATTCAGGTCTTGACTGCATATCAGGTGCTGAAGAAAATGGACATAAAACCATTGTCCTCACGAGCTTATACAGAGATCATAATGATTAATATATGAAGAGGGAGAAGCATTTATACATCTTTGCCCTGAAATCATTAGTTATTATCCCATCATTTGTGTACTTGGCTTTGTTACCAGCTAAGCTGAGAGCAGTTTGAGGGTATGATTAGATCTTCTCGGTCCCTGAGGCACCTGGGTGGCTCTACCGGTTAAGCATCCAACTCTTGATTTCTCCCTGGGTCATGATCTCAGGGTCATGAGATGATCTCAGGGTTGTGAGATCAAGCACGGCATCAGGCTCCCTACTCGGCAGGGAATCTGCTTCTCCCTCCCTCTTCATCTACCCCCGACCTCATGTGCTCGCTCTCTCTCAAACAACTAAATCTTCAAAAAAAAAAAACCTTCCCTATCCCTAATACAGTGCCTTGCTCTTTGTAAGAACACTTTAAGTATCAAGTAATTGGTTGAATGACTAAATTACCATCAGACCAAAACAAGGATTTGTTTTAAAACTTCTGAGGTAGGTACAGATGCCTAATTTCCCTGGCAGTTAACTAACTAACTAACTAACTAACTCCCTAATCCCTAGAGCTGCCGCTGTGCAAAATGCTTGGCATTGTGAGCGAGTGGAAGGAACACCCAGAAAAATTTTTCTCCAGAGTCCAGATTTTTTATGAGAAGTACCTTAAAGGTTTAAGTCCATTTGCTTGCTTCAAAGTCCCTTGGGCAGTTAACAAAAACCATCAGCTTGATTTATCTTTCCTATCTTAGAAGGAACCAGTATCCTTCCTCATTTCATGATGCCTAAGGATGACTTTGAGTTTGAGCAGAGCAGTAAATATTTCCCTTTTTGAGCCTCTCCTTCCCTCCTTTGAGGGTTGATAGTTCTCTCCTAAAACCCTGGGATATGCACTTAAGTTATAGTCACTGAGAGAGGGAAATACAGATGGGAGCACAGGGCCTTAGAAAGGTTTGTGCTGGGGCACCTGGGTAGCTCAGTGGATTAAAGCCTCTGCCTTCCACCTGGGTCATGATCCCAGCGTCCTGGGATCAAGCCCCACATTGGGCTCTCTGCTCAGCCAGGAGCCGCTTCCTTTCCTCTCTCTCTGCCTGCCTTTCTGCCTACTTGTGATTGCTGTCTGTCAAATAAATAAATAAAATCTTAAAAAGAAAGAAAGAAAGGTTTGTGCCAAATGAATAATCTCACGTCTATAAACCTAGTAGAAAAGCAGTTGACTAAGGGCACCTCGGCAGCTCAGCCAGTTGAGTATCCCACTCTTTATTTCCACTTGGGTCATGATCTCAGGGTCGTGGATTCGAGCCCCAGGCTGAGCCCACTTCAGGCTCCACGCTCAGCAGGGAGTCTGCTTCTGTCCCCCCTCTCTCTGTCTCACATCCATGGGTTTTCTTGCTCTCATTCAAATAATATATATATATATATATTTATATATATATATATTTTTTAAAGCAGTTGACTTACTTTATATATCATACAAAATGATAAATATGAGTGTTTTTGAAATAATACCTGTCTTGTTTTAGATTCATGAGCTTGGCCATTTATTAAGTTGACTGCATTCTAGATTTTGTCCAAGTTCATTTTTTTTTAAAGATTTCATTTACATTTTTGAGAGAGCATGAGCATGAGTGGGGTGAGAGACAGAGAGAGATGCAGCCTCTCCTCTGAGCAGGGAGCCTGAATCAGGGACTTTGGGATCATGGACCTGAGCTGAAGGCAAACGCTTACCCGACTAAGCCACCCAGGTGGCCCAGGTTCAATGTTTACCTTAGAACAGACAAGGAAAATTCAGGATACAGGATCTTTTAAAACATATTTTTTAAAACAGTTCATGTGGGAAACACGTCCGTGGAGCACAAATGGACCCCACTCCTGCCATGAAGAAACTGACAGTCTGATCATTGAGTCAGGTGTGTAAACAGGTGACTGTGCCATGAACAATACAGAATTGTAACCAAACAAGTGCAGTTTAAGTACTTTAGGAACATAGAAGTGAGTATCAAGCTGAGGAAAAGAATAGGAAAACTAGAGGGGACATTCGTGGAAAGAGATATCCTTAAGGAGCAGGTGCAAAGATATATAGGCTCTCGCATGGGGTGCGGTGGGGGGTGTCTTCTGGGCCCCAGGGGTGCTGAGTCGCAGACAAGGGCCTAAGCTGAAGCAGTGGCCGTGGAGCGCAAGAGAAGGCTCTACCAAGGAGCTGGCTGAGCGGGAGCGTCTTTGGACTGCTGGGCCGCAGGACATGGGCAAGAGGCAGACCTGATGGCCAGCTGCCTGACCCGCCCCGGGGTGCCGCCCCCAGTCAGGATTTCTGAAGGAGGAGCGCTCGTGCACCAAAGAAACCCCGTGCCATTGAAGTGACGTCTGGGGTTCTCTCTGCGGTTCTGCGTCCACTCTTTCCAGGGGCTCCTCAGCCGGTCAGAGTTAGAGTACCTTCATTCCCTGGCAGGCAGGCACCTAGCTCTGTTCCTTCCCCCAGGAATTTTTAGCCTTCCTTTTCTTTACTGTCCTAGCAATAATAAAGGGCCCAGATTTGGCTGAACTGATACCGCAAATTATCACAAAATCAGCGTTCCCAAACATAGGTTCTTGCCTCTACTCTCAGGTAAGGCTGGCCATGAACATGATGTTCTTGGAGTTGTTTTTCAAATAGTTCTGTTCTGTTTTTCAAATATTTATCCATTTAAGCAACCTCGGTATTTCATGCTGAGAGGACATCTGTTCTGCTGGCCTGGCACCTGGCTTCTGAGATAGAACTTTCCTGGGGCTTTAGTCCACCTTCCCATGGAAGAAAAATTAATTTTGACTCCAAGCAAATGAAGTTATCTGACATTGTTACAAGTATGTGAGGGACTGAGAGACCTTGAGAAGATTATGGCATGTCTTGATAGGTTTTCTGGTACGTTTCTGAGTCCTCCGGATAGATGGGCATCCTCATGGTAGCGAGTCAACACTCGAGAGTCTGAAAGTTTTTTCATTTTGCATTTCAAGTCCTGAGTTTCAGGAGATTATTTTCCACAGAGATCCATAAACACACATCAGGCTGGCCCATGACTGGACTCCAGCCCACACAGAGCTATTTGCCAATTCCAAAGGAGGAGAGAATAAAGACACTCGTGCTCTGTCATCATCCATCATTGTTTTTTGCTATGAACCTTACAGCTGGATATTGAAAAATCTGGATTTGATCTTTCTTTCTTTTCTTTTCTTTTTTTTTTTTTTTTT